>NC_053037.3:516129527-516432558 GCF_002575655.3 Aegilops tauschii subsp. strangulata | reverse complement strand
AACATTGAGTGCAAGCATGGGTAGGATATAATCCACCATGAACATAAATATCGTGAAGGCTATGTTGATTTGTTTCAACTACATGTGTGAACATGTGCCAAGTCGAGTCACTTAAATCATTCAAAGGAGGATACCACCCCACTATACCACATCACAACCATTTTAATAGAATGTTGGCACGGAAGGTAAACCATTATAACTCATAGCTAATCAAGCATGGCACGAGCAACTATGATCTCTAATTGTCATTGCAAACATGTTTATTCATAATAGGCTGAATCAGGAACGATGAACTAATCATATTTACAAAAACAAGAGAGGTCGAGTTCATACCATCTTTTCTCATCTCAGTCAGTGCATCATATATCGTCATAATTGCCTTTCACTTGCACGACCGAACAAAGTGAAAATAATAAGAGTGCGCGTGCATTGGACTAAGCTGGAATCTGCGAGCATTTAATAAACAGGAGAAGACAAGGCAATATGGGCTCTTGGTTAAATCAACAATAATGCATATAAGAACCACTTCAACAATTTAATCATGGTCTTCTCCTATCGACCCCCAAAGAAAAGAAAAGAAATAAAAACTATTTACATGGGAAATCTCCCAACAAGCAAAAAGAAGAACGGGAAATCTTTTTGGGATTTTCTTTTTAATTATTACTACTACAGCAAGAAAAGTAAACTAACTAAAAGCTACACTAATTTTTTTTGTTTTCTCAAGGTCTATCAAACACACAAGAAGAAAGCAAGAAAAAGAAAGTAAACTAGCATGGATATTACAGTGAAAAAGTATGAGCACCGACATCTAGCAATGAGTGTGTGAACATGAATGTAATGTCGGTGAGAAATACGTACTCCCCCAAGCTTAGGCTTTTGGCCTAAGTTGGTTCATTGCCACGGATGGCCTGGCGGATATCCATAGTTGTAGCTGGGGTCGTACTGCGATGCAGCAGTTATTGCCTCTTGGGCTGCAGCATGGCGGCGAGCTACCTCTGCCCTCCTCTCGTACTCATCTGCCTCCTCTCTGGTAATAACATATCTTCCTTTTGCCTGATAATCAAAGAAGGCAGGAGCAGGGAGAGTAATACGGACAGCGCAACGTCTGTCAAAGATTAAGCGATACCGGAGAGGTGATTCATTCCTCTCGACAAACTGGTGGTGGACCATAGCATTATAGTCTAAATAAGTAGGAGGCAACTCAATATCATCCTCACGAACGTCCACACCAAGAAAATCAGCTAAGCGGGTTGCATAAATTCCCCCACAGAAATCTCCATTAAATCTATTATGATGCAACCTACGTGCAACAATGGCTCCCAAATTATAAGATTTGTCTCCCAACACAGAACTCCTAAGGATACTAAGGTCAGGGACACACATATGACATGCTTTATCTTTACCATTTATGCACCTACCTATGAAGAGAGCAAAATAATGTATAGCAGGAAAATGAATGCTCCCTATGGTAGCTTGTGCTATATCTCTAGATTCCCCCACAGTTATACTAGCAAGAAAATTTCTAAATTCAGATTTGCGGGGTTCACTAGCACTACCCCATTGTGGACGTTTGCAAGCAGTAGTAAAATCCTCTAAGTCCATGGTATAAGATTTTTCATAAAGATCAAACAGGACCGTTGGGGAATTACGTGAAGATGAAAATTCAAACCTCCTCACAAAGGAACTAGTGAGATAGTGGTATTGGCTGCACTTCTCTGCCTCGAAGCTCACAAGATCAGCGTTACACAAATATGCGTTAAATTCTTCCTTGATTCCCGCTCGATCCATAAAGTTCTCTGAAGGCCATTCACAAGGCCGCACTGGAGCGTCCCTTGGTGGCTCATCGTCAGCATCACGCATTGCAAGCCTGGGTCCTTGCTTCCTTGAAGAACCACCTTGGAACATTTTCCTAAGCATATTTCTTCCTCTGAAAAGTTTCTGAAATTTTTAGTAACTTCAAATAAAAGTGAACCAAGCTCAACAAAATTGATAGCAACTACTCCTACATGTGACTAGAGCCTATATCAAGCATTAGAACTACTTGGAACCATATAAATTTGACATGCAAGCTCAAGAACATGGTCACCTGGGCAGCACAAATTTGCAATGAATAAAGCACTAGAACAAAAACTAATTGGACCACTGGAGGAGTCACATACCAAGGAACAATCCCCCCAAGCAGTTCTGTGAGGGGTGCTTTGAGCAAGTAGATCGAAAATCACAGCAAAATGAGATAGAACTCGTGCTTGAGCTGGATATTGGTGTTTGTGGGAGGAAGGAGTGTGTGGGTGCAGGAATAAGTGGAGGGGGGCCACCGTGGGCCCACGAGGTAGGGGGCGCGCACAGGGGGTAGGGCACGCCCTCCACCCTCGTGGCCAGGTGCTTGCCCCTCCTGCTGTGTTCTCGGTGCCAGATATTCTCAAATATTCCAGAAAAAATCATATTCCATTTTCAGGGCATTTGGAAAACTCTTATTTTCGGGGTATTTTTATATTGCACGGATAAATCAGAAAACAGACAGAAAAATACTATTTTTACTTTATTTCAACTAAATAACAGAAAGTAGAAAGAAGGTACAGAAGGTTGTGCCTTCTAGTTTCATCCATCTCATGCTCATCAAAAGGAATCCACTAACAAGGTTGATCAGCTCTTGTTAACAAACACATTCTGAATAACATGGAACTGGAGAAATTTCGAATAACACTATGTTACCTCAACGGGGATATGCACATCCCCTATAATAAGAATATCATATTTCTTCTTGACAGTAGGTAGAGGAAATTCAAAACCTCCAAAAATAATCGATGGAATTTTTCCAATAGAATTTAAACTGTGGACCTGAGGTTGTTTCCTCGGAAAGTGTACCGTATGCTCATTACCATTAACATGAAAAGTGACATTGCCTTTGTTGCAATCAATAACAGCCCCTGCAGTATTCAAAAAAGCTCTTCCAAGAATAATAGACATACTATCGTCCTCGGGAATATCAAGAATAACAAAGTCCGTTAAAATAGTAACGTTTGCAACCACAACAGGCACATCCTCACAAATACCGACAGGTATAGCAGTTGATTTATCAGCCATTTGCAAAGAGATTTCAGTAGGTGTCAACTGATTCAAATCAAGTCTACGATATAAAGAGAGAGGCATAACACTAACACTGGCTCCAAGATCACATAAAGCAGTTTTAACATAGTTTCTTTTAATGGAGCATGGTATGGTGGGTAGTCCTGGATCTCCATGTTTCTTAGGTATTCCACCCTTAGAAGTGTAATTAGCAAGCATGGTGGAAATTTCAGCTTCCAGTATCTTTCTTTTATTAGTAACAATTTCGTTCATGTACTTAGCATATGGATTCATTTTGAGCATATCAGTTAATCGCATACGCAAAAAGATAGGTCTAATCATTTCAGCAAAGCGCTCAAAATCCTCATCATCCTTTTTCTTGGATGGTTTGGGAGGAAAAGGCATGGGTTTCTGAACCCATGGCTCCCTTTCTTTACCATGTTTCCTAGCAACAAAGTCTCTCTTATCATAACGTTGACTTTGATTGTGGGTTATCAAGATCAACAGCAGGTTCAATTTCTATATCATTATCATTACTAGGTTGAGCATCATCATGAACATCATCAATAGCATTTTCATTAGGCTCATGTTCATTACCAGATTGTGTTTCAGCATCAGAAATAGAGATATCATTTGGATTCTAAGGTGTTTCAGCAATAGGTTCACTAGAAGCATGCAAAGTCCTATCATTTTTCTTTTTCTTCCTTTTAGAAGGACTAGGTGCATCAATATTATTTCTCTGAGAATCTTGCTCAATTCTCTTAGGGTGGTCTTCAGGATACAAAGGTTCCTGAGTCATTCTACCAGTTCTAGTAGCCACTCTAACAGCATAATCATTTTTCTGACTATTCATTTCATTGAGCAAATCATTTTGAGCTTTAAGTACTTGCTCTACTTGAGTGGTAACCATAGAAGCATGTTTAGTAATGAGTTTAAGTTCGCCTTTAACTCTAGACATATAATCACCCAAGTGTTCAATCATATAAGCATTTTGTTTTAATTGTCTACCAAAATAAGCATTGAAATCTTCTTGCTTAACCATAAAGTTATCAAACTCATCCAAGCATTGGCTAGTAATTTTAGTAGGAGGGATTTCAGCTTTATCAAATCTATAGAGAGAATTTACCTTTACTACCTGTGTTGGGTTATCAAGACCATGAGTTTCTTCAATAGGTAATGGATTAAGATCATATGTTTCTTCAATAGGAGGTAAATTCTTAACGTCTTCAGCTTTAATGCCTTTTTCTTTCATAGATTTCTTTGCCTCTTGCATATCTTCAAGACTGAGAAATAGAACACCTCTCTTCTTCGGAGTTGGTTTAGGAATAGGCTCGGGAATTGGCTCAGGAGGTGTCCAATTATTTTCATTTGTCAACATATTATTCAATAGAATTTCAGCTTCATCCGGTGTTCTTTCCCTGAAAACAGAACCAGCACAACTATCCAGGTAATCTCTGGAAGCATCGGTTAGTCCATTATAAAAGATATCAAGTATTTCATTTTTCTTGAGAGGATGATCAGGCAAAGCATTAAGTAACTTGAGAAGCCTCCCCCAAGATTGTGGGAGACTCTCTTCTTCAATTTGTACAAAATTGTATGTTTCCCTCAAAGCAGCTTGTTTCTTATGAGCAGGGAAATATTTAGCAGAGAAGTAATAAATCATATCCTGGGGACTACGCACACAACCAGGATCAAGAGAATTAAACCATATCTTAGCATCACCCTTTAATGAGAACGGAAATATTTTAAGGATATAAAGGTAGCGTGTTCTCTCATCATTAGTGAACAGGGTGGCTATATCATTTAATTTAGTAAGATGTGCCACAACAGTTTCAGACTCATAGCCATGAAAAGGATCAGATTCAACCAAAGTAATTATATCAGGATCAACAGAGAATTCATAATCCTTATCAGTAACACAGATAGGTGAAGTAGCAAAAGCAGGGTCAGGTTTCATTCTAGCACTAAGAGATTGCTGCTTCCATTTAGCTAATAACCTCTTGAGTTCATATCTATCTTTGCAAGCTAAAATAGCTAAAGCAGCTTCTTTTTCAAAAACATAACCCTCAGGAATAACAGGCGAGTCTTCATCATCACTTTCATCTATATAATCAGTTTCAATAATTTCTTTCTCTCTAACCCTAGCAATTTGTTCATCAAGAAATTCACTAAGTGGCACAGTAGTATCAAGCGTAGAAGTAGTTTCATCATAAGTATCATGCATAGCAGAAGTGGCATCATCAATACCATGCGACATATCAGCACGAATAGCAAAAGCAGGTTTAGGTGTCGCAAGCTTACTCAAAACAGAAGGTGAATCAAGTGCAGAGCTAGATGGCAGTTCCTTACCTCCCCTCGTAGTTGAGGGATAAATTGTTGTCTTGGCGTCTTTCAAGTTCTTCATAGTGACCAGCAGATATAAATCCCAAGTGACTCAAAGAATAGAGCTATGCTCCCCGGCAACGGCGCCAGAAAATAGTCTTGATAACCCACAACTATAGGGGATCGCAACAGTTTTCGAGGGTAGAGTATTCAACCCAAATTTATTGATTCGACACAAGGGGAGCCAAAGAATGTTCTCAAGTATTAGCAGTTGAGTTGTCAATTCAACCACACCTGGATAACTTAGTATTTGCAGCAAAGTATTTAGTAGCAAAGTAGTATGATAGTAGTGGTAACGGTAACAAAAGTAACGGTAGCAAAAGTAATATTTTTGGGTTTTGTAGTAATTGTAACAGTAGCAACGGAAAAGTAAATAGGCGAAGAACAATATGTGAAAAGCTCGTAGGTATTGGATCGGTGATGGAGAATTATGCCGGATGCGGTTCATCATGTAACAATCATAACATAGGGTGACACAGAACTAGCTCCAATTCATTAATGTAATGTAGGCATGTATTCAGAATATAGTCATACGTGCTTATGGAAAAGAACTTGCATGACATCTTTTGTCCTACCCTCCCGTGGCAGCGAGATCCTAGCGGAAACTAAGGGATATTAAGGCCTCCTTTTAATAGAGTACCGGACCAAAGCGTTAACACATAGTGAATACATGAACTCCTCAAACTATGGTCATCACCGGGAGTGGTCCCGATTATTGTCACTTCGGGGTTGCCGGATCATAACACATAGTAGGTGACTATAGACTTGCAAGGTAGGATCAAGAACTCACATATATTCATGAAAACATAATAGGTTCAGATCTGAAATCATGGCACTCGGGCCCTAGTGACAAGCATTAAGCATAGCAAAGTCATAGCAACATCAATCTCAGAACATAGTGGATACTAGGGATCAAACCCCAACAAAACTAACTCGATTACATGATAGATCTCATCCAACCCATCACCGTCCAGCAAGCCTATGATGGAATCACTACAGGAATCAGCTATTTTGCCGTCTGCCATGGCGGACGGCAAAGGCATGAACGGCGGACGGCAAAGGCCTTTGCCGTCAGCCGCGGACGGCAAAAGGCTCCGGCAAAGTAGGCTACGGTAAACAGCTGCTTTGCCGTCTGCTTCCTGGCGGCTGACGGCAAAGGACCTTTGCCGTCTTCCGCGGACGGCAACGAGAGCAGACGGCAATAATTGTGCTCTCAGTCCGTTAAGTGGCTAACGGCAGGCCTTTGCCGTCCGCCGCGGACGGCAAACTTTCTACTGCCTTTGCCGTCCGCTTCCGCCTCGCCCGCTTCGGCCTCGCCCGCCGCATCGGCCGCCCCCGCTTCCGCCTCGGCCTGTGGCGCCACTTCCGCCTCGGCCGCCGCGTCGCGTCGCGTCGGTCGCCCTCGCTGAGGCGCTGCCGCCTACCCCCCTGCCCGCTGCCGCCTCGCCTGCCCCGCGTGCCCCGACGCCTCCTGCCCCCCGCTTCCCGCTGCCGCGCTGCACGCCTGCTGCGCTGCCGGCTGCCGCCTCGCCTGCCCCGCGTGCCCCGATGCCTCGCGGTCAACGCCGCCATCTCGTCTTCCGCGCGCCGCCATCTCGTCTTCCGCGCGGCCATTTCGTCTTCCGCACGCCGCCATCTCGTCTTCCGTGGCCCGGCGCCTCCCTGCCGCATTAAATCCCGGCGCTATAAAACCCGCCCTGCGCGGCGAGTTTGGTCACAGCGGCCACCTCCTCCACCGCCCCGCCCCCCTCCTCTCCCTCTTCACACGCGCGTTCTCTTCGCGGGATGGCGTCCAGCGACTCGGACTCCGACGGCGCGGCACCGGGCGGCCACTGGCCGTCGAGCCTCACGTTGGGGCAGACGGAGGACCTCGCTCGGTTCGGCCTCTACGTGCCGCCGGCGGTGAAGCTGCCGCGGCCGTGGAGGATCTCCATGGACAGATTCCATACGCAGGGCGTACCGGCGACGCCGGCAGAGCTTCGCGCGCACCCCGGGGACGCTACAACCGGAAGGGCCGCCGCCATTTTTGGAAGGGCAAGCGGTTTGACGACGTCATCGGCGCCTTCAAGCGCGCCGCCCGAGGGCTCCCTGTCGGTGATCTCTCTCGTGGAGCCAGGCCCTCCCAGCCACGCAGGGCACCCGCTCCCACCCCCGCCCCAGCAGCCCCGGCCGAGGTTGTGATCCCGCCGGAGCAGGCGGCGCTCCAGCAGGACGGCGACCCGGAGGACACGCCCGGGCTCCTCGCGATCCTGGTGCAGTCAGCGGAGGAGGCCGCCGCGGCGGCGGCGCTGGAGGCCCAGGAGGAGGCGGCGCTGCAGGCGGCGCTGGCGCCGCCGGAATGGCAGGAGGTGTCGCCGGAGTGGCAGCAGGCACCGGCGGCGGAGGAGGAAGAGGATTCGGACGACGTCCCGGTGGACTGGGACGACGTCGCGAACCGGTCCAGCAGCGACGATGACGGCGGCAACGGCCCGGCCGTGATTGACCTAGATAGCGACGCCGAGTAGTTTTTTAGTATTTATGTACGAACTACTTTATGTACGAACTTTTTTTAGTGTGTTGTTTGCGGCACTAAAACTAAACCTAAAACTAAAAAACAGAAAAAAAAAAAAAAGGAAAAAAGGGGTAGAGCTCACCTGAGGCAGGGCCGGTGGAGGAGGTCGCCGGTGGAGGAGGGGGGCGGGCGGTGGAGGAGGTGGCCGGTGGAGGAGAGGTGCGGGGCGGCCTGGGGCGGCGGCGCCGGGCCCGGGGCGGTGGGGCACGGGGGGGCCGGCGCGCCGGGGCGGCGGGGGGCCGGGGCGACGGGGCCCCGGGGCGGGGGGGCGACGGGGCCCCGGGGCGGTGGGGCCGGGGCGCCGGGCGGCGGCGAGTGCTGGGGGCGGCGGCGCGCGGTGCACGGCGGCGGTGGGGTGGGATGTGGGGTGGGATCTGTGGTGGGATGTAGTGCGCGTCGGCGAGGCTAGAGAGGGAGAGAACAGAGAGTAACGGGCGGGGGGGTACGGGCCGTTAGGTAGTCTCCTCTTTGCCGTCTGCCCTTTTTGCCTCTTTGCCGTCTGCTGGCAGACGGCAAAGAGGTGGGGCGTTAAGTTTTCCCCAAACGGGCGGGGGGTGGGGGCCACCTCTCTCTTTGCCGTCCGCCAGCGGACGGCAAAGAGCCCGCAGATGGCAAAGAGCTTCTTTGCCGTCTGCCACTTCTTTGCCGTCAGCTTCTGGGTAGCTGATGGCAAAGAGCTTCTTTGCCGTCTGCTAGCAGACGGCAAAGAGCTGGCAGATGGCAAAGTAGCTGATTCCAGTAGTGAATTACTCACGCACGGCGGTGAGCATCATGAAATTGGTGATGGAGGATGGTTGATGATGACGACGGCGACGGATCCCCCTCTCCGGAGCCCCGAACGGACTCCAGATCAGCCCTCCCGAGAGGTTTTAGGGCTTGGCGGCGGCTCCGTATCGTAAAACGCAATGAATCCTTCTCTCTGATTTTTCTCTCCCCGAAAGTGAATATATGGAGTTGGAGTTGAGGTCGGTGGCGCGTCAGGGGGCCCACGAGGTACAGGGGCGCGCCCTAGGGGGTAGGCGCGCCCCCACCGTCGTGGATAGGGTGTGGGCCCCCTGACGTGGATTTTTCTCCAGTATTTTTCTTATTTTCCAAATAGATGTTCCGTGGAGTTTCAGGTCATTCCGAGAACTTTTGTTTCTGCACATAAATAACACCATGGAAACTCTGCTGAAAACAGCGTCAGTCCGGGTTAGTTCCATTCAAATCATGCAAGTTAGAGTCCAAAACAAGGGCAAAAGTGTTTGGAAAAGTAGATACGACGGAGACGTATCAACGTTCCCCTCGTCTTTCGTGCCACCTCCATTCCCACACCGCCGTCTTCACCAGCACCACCGAAAGAGCAGCATCATCACCGTTTCCTCGGATGAAGCTGAGGCCTAATCAGTGCCACCAAAGAGGTTGTACACTAATCGCCGCATTTTCTTCTTGATTCGATCTCACGGTGCTGCCGACGTTCGGTCCCGAGCCGACATGGCGCGGCTCCATCCACGGTGGCGTCGCCAGCCACTTCCTCCAAGGCGTCGCTCCCTCGGCAGCGACGTCCACATCAGTAGGAGCTGCTGCTGCTTTAGCTCTCACTCGCACTGCTGCTCTGCTCTTGCTCTCGGTCCCCTGCCTGGTCTACTCTTGCTATTGCTCTTGCTCATGCTGCTGATCTCGCTCTTGCTCTTGCTTGCTATGCTGCTCCGATTTGGCTACACTTCAGTCGACTGAGTCGACTTTTGGGTCAGTCGATTTTCAGGGGGTGGGGGGGGCTCGTTGGAGTTAAGGAAGAACCAGCTGCAGCGGGGAGGGGGCTCGCCGGAGAGGTACCCCACTATCTATCTTAGGGTTCAAGGTGGGGGCGGTGGTCGCCGGCGGTGGTGGGGCGGTGGCGTGGGGATTGCCGAAGAAAAAGCTCGGCACGGGGGGGGGGGCTAGAGGGATGGCCGGGGCGGCGGCGGACCGGTGGTAGGGAGTGGTTTCGGGGCGGCACACCGCCAGCCGCGAGCGGCGGGGGCGGCGGTTTGGCCGGTGGTGTCAGTCGACTGATCCTGCTACATGACCAGCTACCCAGGCTCTCGCATGCGCTGCTGCTACTGCTTTTCTGCTACTAGTGCGTTCAGTTTTGACAGTAAAATTTAGTTTCGACAGAAAAATTCAGTTTCGACAGTAAATTCAGTTTCAACAGTAAATTCAGTTATGACAGTTAAGTTCAGAGATGAGCGGCTGATGTATTTTACATCTAGCACTTTGTGGTTATGTATTTCACATCATCTGTTGGAGATGCTATTAGAATTCCACTCAGGTTAATGTTGTCTCTCTTGTCCTGCTTCAGCCTCGGCATCGTACCCCGGGCTCCATCTCCAGACGCCTAAGATCTTATTCCCCTCCTCCGACAGCCAATTCAGTTGGA
Organism: Aegilops tauschii subsp. strangulata; assembly: GCF_002575655.3. Classification (NCBI taxonomy): domain Eukaryota; kingdom Viridiplantae; phylum Streptophyta; class Magnoliopsida; order Poales; family Poaceae; genus Aegilops; species Aegilops tauschii. The sequence goes on along the minus strand of NC_053037.3, from coordinate 516,422,161 downwards.
GCAACCTCACTGACCAACCCAATCACGCTGAGATCGACATGGCTTCGCCAAAGAGGTTGTACACTTGTTGCATCTCTTTTTTACTCTACATGTTATATATATTGTCCACTGAGCACATGTAGTAACGTGAAATACGATTATTTTATCCTACTATATGACAAGCGGTGAGGTACCAGGCAACTTAGTTATCTGTGATGGACTCTCTTGAACGCCATCATTATTTATCTCTGCGTGTTTGAGATGTGCATTTGTCGATGGGCCTGGGAGTTGAGCTAGTAGGGCAGTGGCCTGTGTCCAAAGTAGTAGAAGTAGCACAAAAACATTTTTTGAGTGTAGGCTTTTCCTTGCTCAAGCCTGCCTACTGGAATCGCGAGTGCTTGAAAGGAAAAGTGAAGGAAAAATATAGGAATTGGAAAGTTTCCTATGGTACTACTATTCATGCATTTGGTTCAAAGGAATGGAGCAAAGGAAAACTGTAGGATTTCTTCCTTTAGTGTCTCCTTGAAAGAAAAACCATAGGAATTTTAATTTCCAGTTGTCCTCCTTTTCAAATTCCTATTCATGAAGCACAAGACTAAGAGATAGTAGCATAATAGCATTCTAACCGTACATTTTCTTGTGGTTTGACCTAATCTCACCGCGCTTCTTTGCGTCCTGTGATCTTCCAATCCTTGTGAACCAAACACCCTGATTGGCAGAAATCCTGTGTTTTTAGATTCTCTGTTTTGCACGTGCATTCCTATCCTATTCCTGTCTATTTCCTATCCCTACATTGTTAGAATCCTCAAATTCAAGCAAGCCCTTACACAATTACTTATGTTACAGATATGTGTCAAAGAAAACCTTGTGTGGTTTGTCCTGCTCCTGCTGCGCTGTGTTCCACCCCAGCTCAGCTGCTCCAACGACGGAAGGGTTCACCACAATAGGGATCCGCTCTCCAGACTGTCTTTCGTTGCCTCAGATCTTCTTCCCCGCTGCCGGCAGCCACGACAAGTACATTACCATCATCAACTGAGCAGATGACCTTGAGGACTACACGGGTCCGCAAGAGAGGTCGCACTCTTCCGTGTCTGCTTACGTTATGCATCGCTTAATATGATGACATGCTACTTTATCGTCGTGTTCACCTATTAGACTTCGAGTCAGGTCCAAACTAATGCTGAAACTTGAGTTTTTGAATGGTTGGGGGTACATATTGGGGCAGCAATCAGTACTATCTGTCTACTATCTGGTTAATCTCGGGTGTCTACTATGAGTTTCATGTTGGGTGCAAAAAACATTAAAGGAGCCATTATCTGTATTTTTTAACTAAAGCTATTATCTGCCTGCTATCATTGGTTTTGGGTCTATCCACAATTTGCTACCATCACTCTGGATTTGTGCATGCACTCCTTACATAATCTCATTATGTTTTATTCCTATGCATGTCAGTTATTGTAGACAATGGAACTGAACATGTAGAGCAAAAGAGACAAGCCTTGCATGGCAATAAAATTTCATGCAGACGTCGCTCCGTGGTGGGCGCAAAACGGAGCCCCTCTCCACCCATTTCAGATTGTAATTAAGAGGAAGATAACTATTCTGAGGGGGATTCAGAAGGAGAAGACCAGTCCTATTTACCCCCTGAGGTCATTGCTCTAACTTGGCATGCTGATGTTGGTAATATCATGCATATGGTGCCTTGCATTGCTTACCTTATATATCAAATATGTCATCTGCTTAGTTTAGACATGCTTTGTGGGAATGCCATCTGTTTAGTTTCTTTATCGTATATGTGAATCATGCAATGCCATCTTGTTTAGCCAGGCATCATATATGTGAATTTTGCAATGCCACCCTGGTTAGCCAGTCATCTTATATGTGAATTATATCATGCCATCATTTTTTTATTACGTGTTAAATTTGTCAACAATTTTAGTACATTCAATTACTCTTCCTGTGCATCAGCCATTCAGCACGGTCATGGAAAAATCTAGAGTGGAAACAAGGTCTTTAGAGCAGACAATGCTATCTGACAAAGCGCATGTCTTGCTGGTTACAGATAGCTCCTCAAAGGAGGATTCAGAGCAGATGACCAGTCCTATTCCCCCCCCCCCCCCGAGGTGCATGCTCTAACTTGGCAGGGTTATGTTGCTCATATCGTGCATATGGTTTCTTGCATTGCTATGTCATTTGCTTAGTTTAGACATGCTATGTGTGAATGCCACCTGTTTAGTGTCTAATTACCATATATGTGAATTATCCAATGCCATCTTGTTGCAAGACATCATATATGTGAATTATGCAATGCTATCTTGTTGCAAGGAATTATATATGTGAATTATGCAATGCCATGTTGTTTAGCCAAGCGTCGTATATGTGAATTATGTCATGCTGTCCTTTTTTGTATTTCTCATTGCATTTGTCGACAATCTTTGTATATTCAACTGTTCTTCCTGTGCATCAGCCATTTGAATTGGTGATGGAGAAATCTGGAGTGAAAACAAGGTCTTCAGAGAAGACAATGCTACGTGCTGAAGCAGATATCTTGCTGGTTACAGATAGCTCTTCAGAGGAGGATTCAGAGGCAGATGACCAGTCCTATTATCCCCCTGAGGTGTATGCTCAAACATGGCAGGGTTATATTACTCATATCATGCATATGTTGTATTGCAATGCTTAGTTTTTACATCATATACAAAATATTGAATGCCATCTCCTTAGTTCACACATCATATATGCGATTGCCCTCTGCTCACTTGCTTATTATATAAATCATATATTTGAATTATATCATGCAATGATGTTTACATAGACAACATGTATCTGAATTGTGGCATGCCAACCCATTTTCTAAAGACATAATATAGTTATATCATCTCATCCTGTTTACATAGTCATCATATTTTGAATTATGTCATTATATTCGTGAATTATATCATGCCATCATGTTTCCATCGACGGCATGTTTGTGATTTATGGCATGCCAACCACTTTAAAAGACACATCGTATAGTTATATCATGTCATCCTGTTTACATGGTCATCATATTTTGAAGTATGTCATTCTATCCTGTTTAGTTAGCCATCATACATGTGAAATTGTGTCATGCTATCCTGTTTAATTAGCCATCATATATGTGAAATTATGTCATGCTATTCTATTTGGTTAGACAACATAAATGTGAATTATTTCATGCCTTGTTTTCTTCCCAACTATCCATTCCACATGTCTATCTTACAATGTCTGTACATTCAATTACTTTTCTTGTTTATCAGCCATTTCAAATGGAGGGGGTGATGGCAGTATATGTGGGAGTAAAAACACGGTCTTCGGAAAAGATCATGCTACCTGTCGATGCAGATAGAACCATGGTTGTACTTGCCCAAGAACCAGCCCCACCACACATAACCCAGACTCAAGCAGATTGTACCCCTACCCAGTTGGACAGAGAACCAGCTACATCCCTTCTAACCCCAACCCTAGCAGATAGTAACCCAGTTCCAGTTGACACAGCACCATCTCCACCACAGAGCACCCAAAAACGAGCAGTTAGTAAGGCAACTGCAGTGCCCAAAGCACGAGGACCACCACTCCGAAGCCCAAGTCAACGCTTAAAGCAGAAGAAGAATTGTTCTCAGGTCAGGTTCTGTAGCTATGGTTCATACTACTTTGCTCTTGCATCACTGTATTTACTCATACCAACTAATTTCAAATTTGAAGGATGCAACTGAAACTCCAATGGCGCAACAGATATGTTTTAAACATGTTTCTTTAACGTGTTTGCTGTTGTAACTTGCTCTATGTTGATTTCAGTTTCAATTGAATAAATATTTATGTTCTCATGCCATGCACATTACAAGTGTTGTTATTGCTATGTAGTTTCCCACACTTATATTCTGTCCATGCTGCTTTGTCTTAAATAGATATGATTCGAACTGTCTCTATCTTGATTTGGCAACATAAACGAGAATGATATAGACCATACTGTGACCATACTACATAGATATATGTTTGTTTCATGCTATTATCCTGTCCACCTTACTACTGAACTGGTTTACCAAAATGAGTTACATATACAACATGGTAAACCTATGATGTGTTTGTTTGTTTCTCTTTTAGAACGCGGATAAAATATTGGAGAAGAGTACCCCATTATGCAAAGGTAAAGGAAGTAATGCAGATAAGGTTTAAGATAGTGAGACATCCCTGTTGGTCTCCAAGAAAGCTGATAAAAACTATATTGAAGACACTGAGACAACCCCAAAGTCCTGTCTTGATGTAGTGCTCGAGTTACTGGCTACTACTGCTGGCACCAGCTCTTCTAACTCGCTGCCTGAATCAGTTCGGCTTCTTGAGTCTCAACTTCAAGTTGAAAGACATCGATCAGATGTTATGCGACAGGAAGCCGAAGGAATGAGGAAGTCCTTGCGGAATTCAGATGCATACTTTCTGGTGCAACAGCAAGTGCTGGAGGATTTAAGCGCCAAACAAGAGAAAGTTAATAAGCTTGCTAAGCATCTTGCCAGCATTATGGGTACCCAGGATATTGTTTCTTGAGCTCTTCTGAAGTGGTTTCAGTTCTGGACTTGTTTTGCTGCGGCGTTTATTTGCACTGGTTGCCAACTTTGACAACCAGTGTATATGATATGCTGCTTTGTTCCCTATATTTGCACTGGTGGCGAACTTTGATGCCCAGTGGATGTAATATGTGTAATAGCCGTGATAGCCTAGCGTAAGTTGCTTGCTTATTTATTTCCTTGTTGTCTTGTTTATTTCTTTGCTTGTAGTCAGTGCAGTTCTTTTTCCGCGGTTTGCTAGTGGCCGCAATAACCTATTTTTAAAAACTAGGCCACAATAACCATGGGCTACATATTTACTTTAGTTACCATGGGCCTCCTATGGACCATAGAAACAATGGGCCTTCTAAGGGCCGTGGAAACAATGGGCCTTCTACGGGCCGTAGCATCAACGGGCATTCTACGGGCCGTATGATCGATAGGCCAAACATGGGCCAATAAAAGATCGCATTATGGACCGTAAACGGGCTAGATTTGTAATCGTCCGTTCATGGGCCGACAATAATAGGCCGTCGTTAATCGGCCGTATTTGATAACGCTATGAAAACGACCCAACGGATTAACGGGCCGCAAACGGGCCGATTGTAACCATGGGCTGAATTTGGCCCACAAGCAGAATAGGCCAGTAACGGGCCGTAAGTAACCGAATGCTGGAAATGAGCCCAAGAATAAATGGGCCCTGAAAAGGCCGAAAGATAACACGGATTGGAAATGGCCCAATGGAATAATGGGCCATTGATGGGTATAATGCGGTACACTGTTCATTGCGGGCCAGATTCACCACGGGCTGTTAATGGGCCAAGAGTTGCAAAATGGCCTCGTATGGGCCGAAAGACATCATGGGCCATACATGGGCCAGAAGTTACAACGGGCTGGAATCATATTGGATGGCCTAGATGAAGCTACTAGGCTGAATTCCAATAGGCCGTAACAGGCCGTGAGTTAGCGGGCCGTAAATGGGCTATATACGAACATGTCGTTAACAGGCTTTCCGTGGGCCGGCCCATTACCTTTTGACAAAGTCAAACGGGCCAGCCTTTTCACCGAAATGGGCCTCTGTTGGGCCGTGCCACGTGTCGACGTATCATAGGCGCCTCCCATCCAATGAATGGACGACATCTGTCCCAACGGTGAGCCAACACGTGTTTCCTCCGGCCAATGAGAATTTTACACGTGGAAAATCCTCATTGGTCTGGGCTGTTAGCGGGTTATCGGATCCAAAACCGGGCCCGAAAGCTTAATGGTGATCCGTTATGGTGGATGCCACGTGTCGGTCACCCTTGACGAAAGCACTTCTATGACGCGCGATTTATCGTCATGGAAGTGGACACTTCCATGATGGTAATTTTGGTAATGTCATGGAACACTTCTACGACAACACAGGTATGACTATCTTGATTCTGTCATAAAATCGTCATGGATGTACATGCATGACAGAAAACGTGACCTACTGTGCCAAACACGTATCATCACGGAAGTGTATTATTTGTAGTGATTGCAAGAAGCACACCCACCACGAGAAATTCTTAGTGGGTATGTTGTGCGGCTCCAATGGCGCTCTGAGCGACTGCCGACAACGAGCAGCAGTTCACCATGCGTGTAATGGTGGACACCCATAGAAGGTTCATGGACCTCTCAGTGGTGTACACCAACGACCCGGTTTGGGTGGAGCACTCCATCCACATCATGGAGATGTTGCTTGCCGAGGAGAAGTACAAGGTGGTCGGGTTCGACCTCGAGTACACCCGCGCTCATGCCGGGTCTCGTCCCAAGGTCATCGTCGCCCACATGTGCGTGCGCCACCACGTCCTCGTCTACCACTACTGCCTGGCCACAAGGCCTTGCGAGCATTTCGCCAGGTTTGTCAACAGCCCCCACTACATGTGCGCTACGGTGGACATCACCAATGATGTAAAGGCGCTCGAGAATTCGAGCATCGCCTGCCAGAATCTTGTCGACATCCAGGGCCAATACAAGATCTAGGGCAGCAAGGAGCATGAGAAGGACTCACTGGTTCACCTCACTTAGGCCATCATCAACCCCTACTACAGAGACATGAAGTATTCGTGCAACAAGGGCAAGCATGCCTGGCACTCGGCCTGGATGGAGAAACTCGACAAAGCTCACATCATGTACGAGGCCAAGGAGGTGTACACGAGCTACGACATGTACAGGCGGATCATTGACATGATTAAATGCCTCCTTCCCCAAAACGGCCAGGGATCCATCCAGAAGCAGAGCAATGGCAAGCGTCGTCGCAACAATAAGTAGATGATTAGGTGCTCGTTTCTCCTAGTTTAGTATGCATGTAATTGCTTACTTTGGTGTGTGGAAATGTTATGTGTGTAGTCACTTGTGTAATTGTATTCTTAATTTGGTTTTGCAATGCTGTCTTTTTAAGAATATATATTGATGCGTTGTAGACAGAGAAAATCACATCGCACACGGACTAAACAATGGAACCCGTCGATGATTATTTCATCAATCACTGACAATTGTATACTAATACGTCTCCAACGTATCTATAATTTTTTATTGTTCCATGCTATTATATTATCTGTTTTGGATGTTTATGGGCTTTATTAAACACTTTTATATTATTTTTGGGACTAACCAATTAACCCAGAGCCAAGTGCCAGTTTCTGTTTTTTTCCTTGTTTCAGTGTTTCGCAGAAAAGGAATATCAAACGGAGTCCAAACGGAATGAAACCTTCGGGAGTGTGATTTTTGGAACGAACATGATCCAGGAGACTTGGAGTTGAAGTCAAGGAAGCTTTGAGGTGGCCACGAGGCAGGGAGGCGCGCCTGCCCCCCTGGGCGCGCCCCCACCCTCGTGGGCCCCTCGTGGCTCCCTTGGCGAACTTCTTTCGCCTATATATATCCATATACCCTAAAAACATCGGGGAACAGAATAGATCGGGAGTTCCGCCGCCGCAAGCCTCTGTAGCCACCAAAAACCAATCAGGGCCCTGTTCCGACACCCTGCTGGAGGGGGGATCCCTCACCGGTGTCCATCTTCATCATCCCGGCACTCTCCATGATGAGGAGGGAGTAGTTCACCCTCGGGGCTGAGGGTATGTACCAGTAGCTATGTGTTTGATCTCTCTCTCTCTCGTGTTCTTGATTTGGCACGATTTTGATGTATCGCGAGCTTTGCTATTATAGTTGGATCTTATGATGTTTCTCCCCCTCTACTCTCTTGTAATGGATTGAGTTTTCCCTTTGAAGTTATCTTATCGGATTGAGTCTTGAAGGATTTGAGAACACTTGGTGTATGTCTTGCCGTGCTTATCTGTGGCGACAATGGGATATTCATGTGATCCACTTGATGTATGTTTTGGTGATCAACTTGCGGGTTCCGCTCGTGAACTTATGCATAGGGGTTGGCACACGTTTTCGTCTTAACTCTCCGGTAGAAACTTTGGGGCACTCTTTGAAGTTCTTTGTGTTGGTTGAATAGATGAATCTGAGATTGTGTGATGCATATCGTATAATCATACCCACGGATACTTGAGGTGACATTGGAGTATCTAGGTGACATTAGGGTTTTGGTTGATTTGTGTCTTAAGGTGTTATTCTAGTACGAACTCTATGATAGATTGAACGGAAAGAATAGCTTCGTGTTATTTTACTATGGACTCTTGAATAGATCGATCAGAAAGGATAACTTTGAGGTGGTTTCGTAACCTACCATAATCTCTTCGTTTGTTCTCTGCTATTAGTGACTTTGGAGTGACTCTTTGTTGCATGCTGAGGGATAGTTATATGATCCAATTATGTTATTATTGTTGAGAGAACTTGCACTAGTGAAAGTATGAACCCTAGGCCTTGTTTCCTAGCATTGCAATACCGTTTACGCTCACTTTTATCACTTGCTACCATGCTGTTTTTATATTTTTAGATTACAAAAACCTGTATCTACCATACATATTGCACTTGTATCACCATCTCTTCGCCGAACTAGTGCACCTATACAATTTACCATTGTATTGGGTGTGTTGGGGACACAAGAGACTCTTTGTTATTTGGTTGCAGGGTTGTTTGAGAGAGACCATCTTCATCCTATGCCTCCCACAGATTGATAAACCTTAGGTCATCCACTTGAGGGAAATTTGCTACTGTCCTATAAACCTCTGTACTTGGAGGCCCAATAACGTCTACAAGAAGAAGGTTGCATAGTAGACGTCATATACCAGCAATCGTTTGCTCACAACACACACAGCTTGTTAACAGGAATCGTCTATGTTGTGATCGGTCTTCCCACATGTTTCCGATTACAGACCTATTTGCCGCATATCACACACATCTTGTTAAGTTGAACCATTTCTGTTCTCTTGGCTCAACGCAAACAGTTCATCCGTGTGAACTGTATGCTGTATATCGCACACACCTTTATCTGGCTGCCCCTTTCTGTTGTTCCGCCTCATCACAAACAGTTTATCCTAGTGAACTGTATATCACACATGCCTTCATCTAGCTGCCCGTTTCTTTTGTTCTGCCTGATCGCAAACAGTTCACTGAACTGAACCGTATGCCCCGCATCGCACACGCAACTAAAATCTAAACCATGTTTGATGTATCCACCATCGCAAATGTTTTGCATCTTTTTTTACGATTATTTTACATCACTGTTTGCGATTAATGCATCACACACAGTTTCATCAAAGGGTCTCTGATCGTAGTGTCGCATTAGCAGCATCCTGCAGTAGTGAGGACAAACCAAGAACTATGGCAGCCCTTACTTCCCTAATGACCTGCTTTTGCGCAGGCGAAGACAGTTGGCTTGCTCGCAAAAACACCAACCCAGACACACCCGGTACCTCCGAGGTTCGGAACTGAAATGGAAAGCCCCGATGCTGCAAGAATAAGCGTCGCCACATTGTCGGTGAGGGCGAGGATACGACAGTAAATGCCGGATTCTGAAACCAAAAGTCCGGACCCCGAAAGAAAGCCCCTAAAGGCAACAGCGATGGCCCGTCCAGACTAGACACAATTCTGGACAGGCCTTGTCAGATCCATGACACGTTAGAGAAGCCCGCTAACCACTCCAAACGAAACTGTTGGGTGATTAAACAGGCTAGCAAACCCACAGCCAAAGACTCAGGCAAAAGCCCACGAAGCTAGGACGATGATGAGCCACGCAGGCCAAATAGTGGAGGCTAGAAATGCTTCCCTTCCGAGGTTAAGACGGTAAACATGGTCTACGCAACCCACATATCGAAGAAGGAGAGGAAGCGAGCACTATGGGACGTATATTCTATCGAGCCAGTAGCGCCAAAGTTCAATCCATTGTCAGCATGTCCGATCATGTTCGATCGCAAGGACCATCCGACTAGCATATGTCATGGAGGGTCTGTAGCCTTAGTGCTCGACCCTATCATCGATGGATTCCACCTCACTAGAGTCCTCATGGACGGAGGTAGCAGCCTCAATCTGATATACGAAGATACAGTGAGGAAAATGGGGATCGATCCATCAAGGATCAAACCCAGTAACACCACCTTTAAGGGGGTCATTCCGGGAGTGGAGGCCCGCTGCACAGGCACCGTGACGCCTGAAGTAGTGTTCGGATCTCCGGATAACTTCCGAAGCAAGGACCCGATCTTCAACATTGCACCTTTTCGCAGCGGCTACCACGCCCTCCTCGGCGGAACAGCGTTCGCCAAATTCAATGTCGTCCCGCATTACGCGTACCTCAAGTTGAAGATGCCCGGTCCCTCGGGCGTCATAACCATCAACGGCAACACAGAACGCTCACTTCGAACCAAAGAGAACACTGCGGCCCTAGCGGCCGAACACCACACCGACCCATATGGGCCCGGATGCCGACCCGCCGTAAAGGCCGGCGACAATAGTAAACGGGTTTGAACCCGTTCCCCATCACGGGAGCCCGCATGCATTCTCCGCAAATAGAGATACGCGCTCCATGGCATGCCCACATCCTTCACGCTCCACGTGCCTCGTCAGCACAACTTCACACTCAAAATACCATGGGCAGCCGTGTTGGAAGTGCATATTTGGTTAAGCCGAACTTCGGAATTACCTCGTCGGACGACCCGGGGACCAATTCCGGATACCCCCAAGCATAAAGCTTCATTGGCAGGGTCCTCACCCATCAAGGTCTCATCGAAGGTCCCAACCCCCACCCATCAGAAGAAAGGCGTAGACGTGCAGCAGGGCACAGTGAAGGCTTCAACTCACGCATCAAGGCCCTGTGTCAACCTTTACTCTATAAACTTTCCTTTTCTTTTCCTCTTACAAGTACTGCCTTCGCAGTTCGAACTGCATGGTTAGACATCCCGAGCCTACGAGAAATAATAAAAATCCCCTTTTATGGTGTTCGGATATCCGCATCTCGCGATTTGTCTATTCCCTTTCCGATTCTCGCTCTTCGAACAGCTTGTCATGAAAACACGATCAATTATATAACCCAGAGCTTGATTTCTCTATCAGCTCGGCACACCAAGTCCGACATAGCCTACCGCTGAGTGTTCGGCATCCCGGATATTGCACTATATGCGTCAAGTTCCGAACCATGTCTTAGGTCAGTAGTTGGGTTGCCCGGCTCCTGTGTTTGCCCCTTATGTTCCACACGTTCAGCTAAGAGGGAAAAGGGAGAACCCCTGCGATTGTAGTTCTGGCTCGCCCGGTCAAGTACCTCAGGAGGAGAAAGCCGAAAACTGACTGTCATGGTAAGCGCGAACTGATCAGCAATCCGACGACGAGTTTCGACTACAAAAATCGTTGGCAATTTCACCGTGTCACACGAAGGGTTCGTCTTAACACAAACCACGTGATCGGAAAGGGTAAGCGTTCAGACCCAAGTACATCACAAAGCACCAAGGGCTAGTCCTTAGTCACCACTGTCAAGCTCCTAAGGCTAAGTGAAAGCAGTAAAACCGAATAGTCTGATTGTCTAGTTTTGCTCACGCGCTACCGCCTCCAGGTACCAAGACGTTGGCTAAGGGTAACAGTGCGGAGACGAAAACACCCCTCGCGATATTCACCTAGGGGCCGAAGCCGATGACTGGTAGCTTTTAGATTTAACATACGGTCGAATAAGAGTCAAAATTAAAATTATGACAATATAAAACAAGTCCGGCAGACGCATTATAAAGCACAAGGTCCACTTGGTACAAACTTAACACAATCACTCAAATATTACATCTTTTGAACATGGCCCTCTATCGCCTGCGCGCCATTCATCACATGTGCAACGTACTGCTCAGGGCGGTGTTGCTCCTTTCCCTTGGGGGGAGGACCAGTGGCCATGTCCATGAGGTTAATCTTTGGCCAATGTACCATGGTCTTCGCAAATGCAAGCCTGGCCCCCTCAAGGCAAGTTGAGCACTTCACGACATCAATCCGGAGCGGGGCCTCCCGCAGCTTCTGCATAAGGCCGACGTAGGTGTCCAGAATGGGCTCAGTGGGCCACAAACTAACACAGAGGTCCTTTACGGCTAGATCGGACATCCGATGCATCTCCATCAGCTGCTTCATTTGATCACTGAGGAGGGGAGGCGCTCGGACTCCGGAAACTATGACCAGACGAGTCATTGCGTAGAGTCCTCCTCGAAAGTAGCGTAATGCTTCACCGCGGCCGCCACATTCTTCGGAAGTTCGGCGAAGACACTTGCGGAGAGCCAGACCTGCGTCAGCAGGGCGAACCTTTTGCCTCCGAACACACTCAGCGGTAAGTATTTCTTACACTTGCGATTTTCCCGACTTGGCGAAACTCTTCCCGGACACCTCGCGCGTCAGTCCTCGCCTCCTGGAGCTCCTTCTCTGCCTTGGACAGCTGGGAGGATCGCTCATCCTCCTTCTCAAGGACCTCTGACTTCTTGGCGGCATCTTGGAGCTCCACTTGCACCTCGGTTACGCGAGCCTCGTGCTGCTCACCCACGAGCTTGGCCTTCTCAAGCTCGGACACCGCCTCGTCAGCGGCTGCCTCCTTCACGGCCGCTTCTGCCTCAGCTTTCTTTAGGGCCTCACTCAAGCCCTCGACCTTAGCGGCGACGGCTACAAGATTTTCAGAAAAAAGGATTAACATACAGTCCGGCTCGTCAATATCCGGCATCAAGCAAATACACATCTTCTCACAGGGCTTACCTTGCGCCTCGTCAAGCCATTTGTTGACAAGGTCAAGCTCTTGATCGGAAAGCTTGAGCTTCCGAACCATCTCCTCTAACGCGCGGCATTAGCAGCTGCGGCCACGGAAGATGCCTGCGTCAGAAAAAGAAATGTCGACATCATTAATCGGCCTACCGAATTTGATCCTCCGCAATTTTCTTCGAAGTCCTTGTAGAGTCTCAGGGGCTGCTATGTATACAGCCTACCCAAACTAACAATTACAACCGCATTATGAGGAAAGAGCATTACTTGACTTACCTCAAAGCCTGTTAGAAGGCCTTGGACAGCGTCATCTAGTCCGGTTTGGATGGACCGAACACCCTGCATAACCGCACTCATAAGAGTGTGGTGCCCATCAATGATGGCGGAGTTGTCCACCAGCTCCTCCAGCACGTCTGGCCATCCATCCGCCAAGCATGTAGAGGTGTTCGGTGCTGGCATTGGCTCCCCGGCCCCTTCCCCGTTGGGAGGAGCCTGCGTCGTCGAAGGCCTTGGGGGACCGGGAGCGGTCGATGGATGGGGTCTGGATGGTCCGGACTCCTTTCCCATGTCAGCCAGGAGGGACGCTCCCTCCTGGTCTTCGGTAACCGAGGTGTTAACATCGGCCATTACAGCGTCGGCCTCTCCCTCGATGTTCGGAGGAGGCGAAGTCCTTCGGGACCGCACCTCCTCAACCTCTTCTTGGACCAGAGGAGTCACGGAGTGCGCCAATGACCCACTGTCCGCTAGTTCGGCGGGTGGAGATGTCCCTCGAAGTCTGCTCGGTGGGGCGTTCATGTGGGGAACTACAATTCGGAAGGGTTAAACCTTCAACTAAAATGAATTACTAAAAACAAGATAGCTAAAAATAACGACACCTTAGCTGATAGCAGGGGGCTTGACCCTGGTGTCGGTTCTATATCCGGTGTATCTCGTAGTAGGGGTCCTAAGCTAGGCGTCTTGGAGCGATGGGTAACAGGAGACGAGGGACATGGTGTTTACCCAAGTTCGGGCCCTCTCTAAGAGGTAAACCCTACTCCTGCTTGATTATATTCGATGTGGGTATAGTACAGAGTACATGTATCTACCACGAGACTGTAGTAATGAATATTAGATTGCCTATTGGCTAGCCCGGCCTCGGTTTATATAACACACCAGAGGCCTAGGGTTTAGGAGAGTCCTCGTCTTGTGCGCCAAGTCTCGTGGGATCTTCCTTGTATGCAGCATGGGCTGCCCGAAGTGGCCCATGAGTGAACCGCCATGGGGGGTCCTCGGCCCGATCCAGCTGGTCGGGAGACGACGTGGTGAGTACCCCCTAGTCCAGGACACCGTCAGCGGCCCCTGGACCGGTCTTCAAGTTGGGGACGCTCCTCGATTCTTCCGAACTGTTCTTCATCTTCGGTCGTCGGTCTTGAAAACTGGTTCAACAAATCTTTCAATCTTCGATCTCGAGGATCACCAAAGGGCATCCGAAGAGTTTACACGTCGGGTATCCGAGGAGCCCCTTTAAGTTTCCGGCCTTTATCAATGCCTTGTCATTTTTATGCCACACCTCGGGTTTGAAGTTGTTCCCGGGCGGCAGTGTCCTCTTGCGTCCGAGCTCCAACGCCGGACTGCATCCGAGGTATCTTTTGCAGCCGAGCACAAACGCCAAACTGCATCTGAGCTCCAACGTCGGACTGTATCCGAGCTCCAACGTCGAACTATGTCCAAGCTCCAACGCCGAACTGCATCCGAGCTCCAACGCCGGACTGTATCCGAGCTCCAGCGCCGGACCGTATCCGAGCTCCAACGCCGGACTATGTCCAAGCTCCAACGCCGGACTATATCCGAGGTGTCATAGATCACCTTGGATCAAAAAAGTTGAAGGAGTTTAGCCGAGCTTAATGCCGGAAATGCCCTTTATGGAGCCAGCCACTGGCGCCCGAGCTTTATGCCGGACTGCTTCCGAGGTGGTGCACCACCCCGACTGCAGGCCGATTTTTGTCAATATTTTTGATTGGTGCATTTTATTCTCTGCCGAGATATATAGCCAGTAGCCTTCAAGGTATGTATCGGTCTAAAACCCGAGATGCACCTGAAGGATCACATAAGACCGCTGATCCCAGTAGCCCCTGAGACTTAGGTTTATTCGCAAAATCGGCATGAGGATCAACTCCTAGCTCGGCAGAATGCTTCGGGACACAAAAAGCGGTGTGCAAAGTCCTCGAGACCCAGGTTGGGTGCGGCCGACCAACCTGAGGATCATAATCTCCTCGAAAACTATACTGCACTTTAAATTTTCTGCATTGGATTGTCAATGCAGTAGCCCCGAGAATTCGGTTGGGCAAAATGGCCGACCCTAGGATCGTACCTCCTCGGGAACAAGTTCAACTGTCATGTATGTTTTGACAATACTGAGGTGGAGTTCAACAGGAAAGATGTCGAACTGTAGTTTTAGAAAGAGTTTCACGCCGAACACCTCAACCAAGAGAATGTCCCGCTTCCTGAAACATAAAATAGGTGAAAGATGTTATCAGCTCAAAAAAAAGCCAACAAACACACATAAAAAACTTTACGTCTAGATTGAATCAAGCTATTTTTGTGCCAATATGAAATTGGTCTTAAAATTTTACTTTCGTCGTGCTTTGACATGACACATCTGATCTCTAGACTTCAAGTGGATCAGCCTTCGGCTTCAACCTCCCTATCCCGAAGGCGGAGTGTTTCTCAGGACAGTTTAGTGAACTAAACGCGAGCGGCTTTAGAGAGAAACCAGGCTACCCGGCTATTGATCATACACCTGAGTCGAGAAAGGAGTGGTAGAAAAAGACTGTGCAGCGACTAACAAAAACGGCTCATACTAATTTAAGAGCCCCCAAGTGACTTGGGTAAAAGAATTTTATGTATAATGATTGTATGTACCGAAGTAATTATATCATATATGTGTTCACCCGAACTTTAAACGCGTCTTAAACGACCGTCGGCTTCTCCCTCTTCGGTCAAGGGCCGAAAAGTGTTATGTACTCCACCTGTCGAGAATATCGACGGTGTTTCCGATAACCAGGCAATCAGGCCATAAGGCTGTAACTGACAAAGCGCGCTCAGGGAACTTATGCTATATTACTGACGAAGTGTAAGAAGCATCTTCGAAGAAAATAGTACCCCCACCGATACCTTTCTTCGGTTGCTCATTGTTACTATGAGACTTGTGCAATAGATTTTTTATACTCATGAGTTCCGTTGTGTGCCGACCATGATTGAAAACAATAAGAGCGCTAGCTTTCGGCTTCACCCAGTCTGAGGTCCGAGCTCGGATGACCCGATCGTGACAATCGCAGAGGTGCTCCCTTTACTACCTAGCCGAACAAGCGGGAACGTAGGGGTAAATACAGGAGCAAGGCAACCCAACTTGCGGAACACTTAAGTCAACATGGTGCATATTGTGGCGTAATACACGAACAAGCAACGAAGCCATACAAGTATAATCATATGTCAGAGAAAGGGCTTCATAAAGGAAGCCCCCAACTAAACGGGGTATTTGAATTTGTTTGTAACAACCGAGGTTTTGACAAAGAAAGTTTTCCGCAAACGACTTTTTGTCAAAAAAGTATAACACTTGGTCAAACCGAACAAAATTTAAAACCAAATGTTTTTTAGCACGAAAGTGACTTAGCTGGTTAATGTGCTCGGTGTGACGTGGACGGAGCTTGTAGCGGCTCAAGGTCCCAATCCCCAAGCCGGTCGTGACATACCCAAGCGAAAAGCTCGGCTTGATGAAGTGATAGCACGACAGTGCCGAAGTGCCGAGGCGAAGCCCCCGGTCCAGCCGAGGAGACAGAGTAGTTCGGCAGCGTGATAATGAAGCCCCCACGTCAGTCGACGTGTCGAAACAGGTCGGCATGGTGAACGTTAGTTTGATGAAGCGACGATGCGATGATGGCGACACAGGGTATCACACCATGGTGACGGTGGAATTTGGTTGATGGAGGCGAGAGGACGACTCCGTACGCCGAGGTGACTGCGTGACGCAGCAAAACAATTAATTATTTGCACACATACGATAGTGCAAGGCAGAGGTAATAATAATAAAGTAAAAAAATTGTTGCGTAATTAATATTTTAAGCAAAGCGAATAATAATAGAAAAATGGCCCGTGCACCGAACACCCGCCGAGGTATAGCTCTTTCGGTGATACCGAAGTCCTCGAGGCAACCGAACATGTCGGTATGGTGATTCGACCAACAAGGTGAGCACGCGAGCCAATTTATGCCGATAGGGACGATGATGTCGGTTTGCCGAACTGACCGCGTGACGCAGTCGAAGTCGTTTACCTACACACAGGAAGTAGTGCAGTCCAATAATAATAATATATATATAATCCTCACAGAATTAATTTACGCAAGATTTTTTTTAAGAGATATGGCCTGGCGTCGAAGCCAATGTCGATGCAGGGCGTTGGTGTGATGCGGTGAAGGCATGACAAAGCTTGAATTCTCAAAGCGTTCCGAGTTTCCGATCCGGCGTTTCCCGAACTACAGGCGGGAAACTGACCGAACCATCACGCGACCATCGTTAATGCGGCCAGCATTTGACAGTCCTATGTACAGAGGATGGAACAAACCAGAGTAATATTCCTCGGGAAAAATAAGCCCATGCAAGCAAAAAATGAGTAGGATTAATAGCACCTGGTTTATTTGTTGTAGCGATCCAAAGAGACACGTGCGGGCGTTCATGGATATTCGTCTAGTAACAGTACTAGTGCCAGCGCTAGCTTGATGTTTTGTGCGCGTGCTCGGCTGGGACGCAGCCGTTTAGGATCTCCCACGATGCGCAGCATGTCCTCACAACTAGCGTATGCTGCTAGTCCATCATAGCAGCTAGCCTCGGTGACAGCAAGACGCCGGCTAGACCGACGTCGTGCACACATGTCGACAAGATATCCCTGCAAAAATAATGCAGTGCAAAACGACAAAAAATATTCAATGTGCAATAATTTTAGGAGCTAACCGAATAGCCAGAATCAACACAATCTGTTTGGCGATGAAGAATGTAGCAGGCCGAAGGGAATAAAAGAAAGTAGTCTGAACAAAACTACTATCAGCCAGTACGAAGAATATACTGGTCTTGACCTTTACGTGGAGCACCAGTGTTTAAATTACTGGAATCCACTTACCAAATCCAGGGTACCGTGCTGAAAAACTAGTACTAGTCAATTAGACTAGTAGTACTCTAGATCTATGCATCTTTGGAAAAAGATTATAGGAACTGTGAGCAGCTGGCGAAGAGCTGAATTAAAAAAGGAAAAAGAATTAAATCTTCCTGCTTGTGTGATGTCACGGAGTCAAGTCCCTGTCAGGGTACGGCTTCCGCACTATCTCTTCGGCTGGATCACCCGTGGTTCAGATTGAGTCCGGATCCGATGTATCGCCAAGCAGCGGTCGCGAACATAGGCCATACTGCAATCAGATCGCGAGACGCGCCAGCTTCATGCAAAGCAGTCGCACACTGGTTGTCAATGCGTGTCAAACATATCTGTCCAAGGAAGAAAAAAACTGTTGCACCAAGACTTGTAGCAACCCGCGTGAAGGTACTGTGACCATCAAGCAAGTCTGGAGAGTCGGCGAGTACTAATACTAATCGGAATCTTTGAAAAATTTATGACAAATCAGTAGTAGCAAGTACTAGTCTGCGTTTGGCCTTTTGCTAGTAATTAACTATGAGTAGTACTTAGCTTTTCTCCTGGGCTGATGCTTCGCATGGAGTGGATTCACTTTTAGGTCAACCGTAGTAGAGATCGGCCACGGGACTTGGCTTGTGACTCCGGCTGGTGACGGCGACAGGAAAATTCCAATGTTCCACGGGCGATAAAACCTCGGACGCCGCAGTCAAAGATCACATCGCTCTGCGACGACATGTAGCAGGACCTCCGATCCGATGTATCGGCAAGCGACGAAGACGGCCGTTGCCACCCAACTTTTCTTGATCCGGATCTAACTTTAAATAAAGCAGCACAGTGCGACAGCAATGGTTTTGTAGAAAAGCTAATTTATGTAAAAAAGATCTAATTGAAGAAATATCACCTGATCATCCCATCGTTCCGCCACGATCACCCGGCAGGCTCTCAATGAAAGCACCAATGTCGGTTCTATATCCGGCGTATCTAGTAGTAGGGGTCCTAAGCTAGGCGTCTTGGAGCGATGGGTAACAGGAGACGAGGGACACGGTGTTTACCCAGGTTCGGGCCCTCTCTAAGAGGTAAAACCCTACTTCTTCTTGATTATATTCGATGTGGGTATAGTACAGAGTACATGTATCTACCACGAGACTGCAGTAATGAATATTAGATTGCCTATTGACTAGCCCAGCCTCGGTTTATATAACACACCAGAGGCCTAGGGTTTAGGAGAGTCCTCATCTTGTGCGCCAAGTCTCGTGGGATCTTCCTTGTATGCAGCATGGGCTGCCCGAAGTGGCCCATGAGTGAACCACCATGAGGGGTCCTCGGCCCGATCCAGCTGGTCGGGAGACGACGTGGTGAGTACCCCCTAGTCCAGGACACCGTCACCTGGGTCCCGTCTTTGGGATCTCCTCGGATGCCTCAGAATCCTTGTCGGAGTCCGAGCTATCAGACAGGACCAGCTTAGGCTGGCATTGTCTCTTCGGGGCCGGAGAAGGTTGGACCTCCTCGACGTCCTCGGACACCGCCCTCTTTTTGGAGCGTGAGGAGGCACTCTCCTCCTCGTCCTCATCCTCGTCCCCATCCTATACGATTGAGGCCGCAATGTCTCCGGACCGGTTGCCCAGATGAACCCTGTGGCGGATGCCCTCCCTAGCCTCCGGTACTTCTTTCTTCTTGCCCTTCTTTGCGGGCGCCTTATAGGGCACTATGACCAGCAGCTTTTCCAGCTGCTCTGATCGGGGCTCTTTCGGCAGTAGCGTCGGGCCGCTGATCTTCTTGGCCTTGGCAAACCTGCCCTGCAAAATCCACATACAAAGTCAGGCTGAATCAAACATGGTATGAATATCTGAACACTCCTTGGAGTAGAAGCCTACTCACCTGTTTTGGGGGGTTCCCGGCGTCAAGGCCGATGTCCTTCCCCTCGACCGGCCACTCCTTCTGGGGATGAAATAGTTCGCCCCATATTTTGTCGGGGGTCGTGCCATGGAGGTGTTGCACGGTGGCCGGATCCTCGGGCTCATGCTCCCACATAGGCTTGGCCCTCTCTTGGCAAGGGAGGAGTCGGCAGTGGAGCATGATCTGGACCACATCAACTAGCTTCACGTCGGTCTCTATTATGCTGTCAACGCGCTTCTGCAATGCCTTCGTGTGGGTGACACACCCCCAGTCCGGGGCCTTGGTGGTCTCTTGATAACCCACAAGTATAGGGGATCAATTGTAGCCTCTTTCGATAAGTAAGAGTGTCGAACCCAACGAGGAGCTAAAGGTAGAACAAAATTCCCTCAACTTCTATCGACCACCAATACAACTCTACGCACGCTTGACGTTCTCTTTACCAAGAACAAGTATGAAACTAGAAGTACTTTGTAGGTGTTTTTGGATTGGTTTGCAAGAATATAAA
This sequence comes from Aegilops tauschii subsp. strangulata, assembly GCF_002575655.3. Lineage (NCBI taxonomy): Eukaryota > Viridiplantae > Streptophyta > Magnoliopsida > Poales > Poaceae > Aegilops > Aegilops tauschii. The sequence goes on along the minus strand of NC_053037.3, from coordinate 516,401,932 downwards.
GAGAGCGTAAATAAAAGCCAGGGGCTGTTTAGAGTAAAGAAGCAATAAAGTAAATATAGTGAGTGTGGAAAAGTGGTGGTAGGAGTTGCGAAATTGTCCCTAAGCAATTGACCACTTTACTAGACCGATAGCAAGTTTTATGTGGGAGAGGCCACTGCTAGCATGTCGTCCCTGACTTGGAATTCTATGCACTTATGATTGGAACTATTAGCAAGCATCCGCAACTACTAAGATCCATTAAGGTAAAACCCAACCATAGCATTAAGATATATTGGTCCCCCTTCAATCCCGTATGCATCAATTTATATGCTAGGCTGAAGCTTCTGTCACCCTTGCCCTCCAATACATAGTCCTATCAACATACAACTAACCCTATGGTGTGATCCACGCGCGCGCTCATATGATGGGCACCAAAGGACAGCAACATAACCACAAGAAAATTAAATCAATCATAGCAATTCATCAACCACCGATAGGACAACGAAAATCTACTCAGACATCATAGGATGGCAACACATCATTCGATAATAATATGAAGCATAAAGCACCATGTTCAAGTAGAGGGTACAGCGGGTTGTGGGAGAGTGGACCGCTGTAGATAGAGGGGGGAAGGTGATGGAGATGTTGATGAAGATGGCGGAGGTGTTGGTGAAGATTGCGGTGATGATGATGGCCCCTGGCGGTGTTCCGGCGCCATCGGAAGCGAGGGGGAGAGAGCCCCCTCCTTCTTCTTCTTCCTTGACCTTCTCCCTAGATGGGAGAAGGGTTTCCCCTCTGGTCCATGGTCTCCGTGGCGTGGGAGGGGCGAAAGCCCCTCTGAGATTGGATATGTCTCTCTGTTTCTGCGTTCTCTTCTTCTGCCATGGCACCGTTTCTTTTATATCCGGAGATCCGTAACTCCGATTGGATTGAAACCTGCGCCGTGATTTTTTCCCAAAAATTAGCTTTCTTGCGGCCGAAGAAGGGCATCAACCGCCTTACGGGTGGCCCACGAGGGTCAGGGGCGCGCCCCCCTGCCTCGTGGCCACCGTGAGCACCGTCTCGCGTTGATTCTTCTTCCAGAATTTTCCAAATATTCCAAAAATATTCTCCGTCCGTTTTTATCCCGTTTGGACTCCCTTTGATATGGGGTTTCTGCGAAACATAAAACATGCAACACACAGGAACTGGCACTGGGCACTGGATCAATATGTTAGTCCCAAAAATAGTATAAAAAGTTGCCAAAAGTATATGGAAGTTGTGTAATATTGGCATGGAACAATCAAAAATTATAGATACGACGGAGACGTCTCAGCATCCCCAAGCTTAATTCCTGCTCGTCCTCGAGTAGGTAAATGATAAAAAAGATAATTTTTGATGTGGAATGCTACCTAGCATAATCTTGATCATGTATCTAATCATGGCATGAATATTAAGAACAAGTGATTCAAAGCAATAGTCTATCATTTGACATAAAAACAATAATACTTCAAGCATACCAACCAAGCAATTATGTCTTATTGAAATAACATAGCCAAAGAAAGCTCATCCCTACAAAATCATATAGTCTGGCTATGCTCCATCTTCACCACACAAAATATTCACATCATGCACAACCCCGATGACAAGCCGAGCAATTGGTTCATACTTTTTAACGCGCTTCAGCTTTTTCAACCCTCACGCAATACATGAGCACAAACCATGGACATAGCACTATAGGTGGAATAGAATATGATGATGGGGGTTATGTGGAGAAGACAAAAAGGAGAAAGTCTCACATCGACGCGGCTAATCAACGGGCTATGGAGATGCCCATGAATTGATGTCAATGTGAGGAGTAGGGATTGCCATGCAACGGATGCACTAGAGCTATAAGTATATGAAAGGTCAAACTAAAACTAAGTGGGTGTGCATCCAACTTGCTTGCTCATGAAGACCTAGGGCATTTGAGGAAGCCCATCGTTGGAATATACAAGCCAAGTTCTATAATGAAAATTCCCACTAGTATATGAAAGTGATAACTCAAGAGACTCTCTATATGAAGAACATGGTGCTACGTTGAAGCACAAGTGTGGTAAAAGGATAGTAACATTGCCCCTTCTCTCTTTTTCTCTCATTTTTTTTGTTTTTTTTCCTTTTTTTCGGACTTCTCTTATTTTGGCCTTTCTCCTTTTTTATTTATTTTTTATATATATATTTATTTATTTGTCCGGAGTCTCATCCCGACTTGTGGGGGAATCATAGTCTCCATCATCCTTTCCTCACTGGGGCAATGCTATCACACTTTTATTTACTTACAACTCAATATTACAACTCGATATCTAGAACAAAGATATGACTCTATATGAATGCCTCCGGCGGTGTACCGGGATGTGCAATGATCTAGCATAGTAATGACATAAAAAAATGGACAAGCCATGAAAACATCATGCTAGCTATCTTACGATCATGCAAAGCAATATGACAATAAATGCTCAAGTCATGTATATGATGATGATGGAAGTTGCATGGCAATATATCTCGGAATGGCTATGGAAATGCCATGATAGGTAGGTATGGTGGCTGTTTTGAGGAAGATATAATGAGGTTTATGTGTGATAGAGCGTATCGTATCACGGGGTTTGGATGCACCGGCAAAGTTTGCACCAACTCTCGAGGTGAGAAAGGGCAATGCACGGTACCGAAGAGGCTAGCAATGATGGAAGGGTGAGAGTGCGTATAATCCATGGACTCACATTAGTCATAAAGAACTCATATACTTATTGCAAAAGTTTATTAGCCCTCGAAGCAAAGTACTACTACGCATGCCCCTAGGGGGATAGATTGGTAGGAAAAGACCATCGCTCGTCCCCGACCGCCACTCATAAGGAAAGCAATGAAAGAACACCTCATGCTCCGACTTCGTTACATAACGGTTCACCATACGTGCATGCTACGGGACTTGCAAACCTCAACACAAGTATTTCTCAATTTCACAATTACTCAACTAGCACGACTCTAATATCACGACCTGTATATCGCAAAACTACTGCAAGGAATCGAACATATCATACTCAGCGATCTACAAGTTTATGTAGGATTTTATGACTAACCATGTGAATGACCGGTTCCTGTCATCTCTCTAAATAGATATAAGTGAAGCAAGAGAGTTTAATTATTTCTACAAAATATATGCCCACGCTCTAACAAATATAAGTGAAGCAAAAGAGCATTCTACAAATGGCGGTTTTCTATGTGAAGAGAAACAGGCAATCCAAACTTCAAATGATATAAGTGAAGCACATGAAGCATTCTATAAAGCCATACTCAAAAGAGATAAGTGAAGTGCAAAGAGCATTCTATAAATCAACCAAGGACTATCTCATACCAGCATGGTGCATAAAACAAAAAAGAAACTAAATCAAAAGACGCTCCAAGATTGTACATATTGCATGAACGAAACGAATCCGAAAACATACCGATACTTGTTGAAGAAAGAGGGGATGCCTTCTGGGGCATCCCCAAGCATAGATGCTTGAGTATCCTTGAATATTTACTTGGGGTGCGTTGGGCATCCCCAAGCTTGAGCTCTTGCCTCTCTTCCTTCTTCTCACATCGAGACCTTCTCGATCATCGAACACTTCATCCACACAAAACTTCAACAGAAAACTCGGTAAGATCCGTTAGTATAATAAAGCAAATCACTACTCTAAGTGTTGTTGCAAACCAATTCATATTTTGTTTTTTCATTGTTTCTACTGTAATATAATTTTTTCATGGCTTAATCCACTGATATAAATTGATAGTTTCATCAAAACAAGCAAACTATGCATCAAAAACAGAATCTGTCTAAAACAGAACAGTCTGTAATAATCTGAACATTCACCATACTTCTGATACTTTAAAAATTCTTCCAAAATTAGTACAAATAAAAAAAATTCATAGAAAGACATTTCAAAAAGAATCAGAACCATTTGACATTCCAGTAAAAAATGTAAAATCGCGCACTACAGCCAAAGTTTCTGTCCTGCACCGTACAAACCAACAAGCATTGTAAACATCCTAAAGGCAAACCTTGGCACTTTATTTTTATTCTAAACTTTATAAAAGCACACAACAGAAATAAATGACTCTCTAAAACTTCCGGGTTGTCTCCCTGGCAGCGCTTTCTTTAAAGCCATTAAGCTAGGCATATAGTGCTCAAGTAATGGATCCACCCGGATCCCAAGGTATATCAAAGCCAATTTTAATTAGCAATGATTTAGAATTTAGTACTAAGCACAAAGCAACATATATCAAGAAATGACGAAGTCTAACTCTCTTCCTATGCATAGGCATGTCATAAAAGAACAATTCATGAACACAAAGTAAAGGCCAATGCATAGTATAAACAGTTTCTTGCAATTTTATCATGTTGGAAACATAGAGAGGTGGAGATATAGTTCCTCTCTCATAATAGTTGCAAGTAGGAGCAGCAAGCACATGCATATTATATTCATAAAAATCATCATCTGCAACGGTAAAAGGCAACCCATCAATATAATCCTTAATAAGGGCAAACTTCTCCGATATAGTGTAGTCGGGAGAATTCAAAAGGATAATAGGACTATCATGCGTGGGTGAAATAGCAACAATTTCATGTTTAACATAAGGAACTATAGCAAGTTCATCTCCATAAGCATCATTCATATTGGCATCTTGGCCACAAGCATAGCAAGCATCATCAAAAAGGGATATTTCAAGAGAATCAACGGGATCATAATAGTCATCATATCAATCATCCTTCGGTAAGCACGAAGGGAAATTAAACAATGTATGAGTTGAAGAGTTACTCTCATTAGAAGGTGGGCACGGGTAGCTAATCCGCTCTTCCTCCTTTTGTTCTTCGCTCTCCTCATCATCTTTTTCATCCAATGAGCTCACAGTTTCGTCAATTTCTTCTTCCATAGACTCCTGCAAAATATTAGTCTCTTCTTGGACAGCGGAGTAGTCCTCAATATATGGTTCAACATAGGCATTAGAAGCATAATTATCATAACAATATTTAAGTATGGCAAAATTTTCAGATTTGTAAAGAGTAGCACCATACTTTTCAATCAAAGAAGCAATTTCATAAGCACCCTTAAAAGCAACAAATTCTTCAATTTGTTGAACATCATAGTAATTATAAACACCCTTAGCACTAAACAAACATTGGTAGGGAAGGTGTTTCTTAGGGTCTTCAGAACAACAAGTAAAATCATATATTTCACATAAATTCCAAGCATAGCATTGCAAATGATGAATTTGGCCTAATAGAATTTTCCCTTTTTTAGATATTCGGTGTCGCACATAACAAGCATGCTCATCTAAAGATTTGCCCTCAACTAAGCTAGTTGGGGTTTCAGCACGAGCACAAAGGGATCGAAGATGATCCAAGTAAAAAGCTTTAGGAGTGTGATAGATTTTGAGTGGTTCTTCAACCATTGGTTCAACAGGTAAAACTAATTTTTTTGGTATTTTGCGTTTCCTACCCATAACTAAAGATAGAAAACAACTAATAACAGCAAATAAAAATTACTTAGTGATAAAGCAAACAAGCACACACGGGAATATTCACCCCACGCTATTGCTCCCCGGCAACGGCGCCAGAAAAAGGTCTTGATAACCCACAAGTATAGGGGATCAATTGTAGCCTCTTTCTATAAGTAAGAGTGTCGAACCCAACGAGGAGCTAAAGGTAGAACAAATATTCCCTCAAGTTCTATCGACCACCGATACAACTCTACGCACGCTTGACGTTCGCTTTACCAAGAACAAGTATGAAACTAGAAGTACTTTGTAGGTGTTTTTGGATAGGTTTGGAAGAATATAAAGAGAGCGTAAATAAAAGCTAGGGGCTGTTTAGAGTAAAGAAGCAATAAAGTAAATATAGCGAGTGTGGAAAAGTGGTGGTAGGAGTTGCGAAATTGTCCCTAAGCAATTGACCACTTTACTAGACCGATAGCAAGTTTTATGTGGGAGAGGCCACTGCTAGCATGTCATCCCTGACTTGGAATTCTATGCACTTATGATTGGAACTATTAGCAAGCATCCGCAACTACTAACATCCATTAAGGTAAAACCCAACCATAGCATTAAGATATATTGGTCCCCCTTCAATCCCGTATGCATCAATTTATATGCTAGGCTGAAGCTTCTGTCACCCTTGCCCTCCAATACATAGTCCTATCAACATACAACTAACCCTATGGTGTGATCCACGCGCGCGCTCATATGATGGGCACCAAAGGACAGCAACATAACCACAAGCAAATTAAATCAATCATAGCAATTCATCAACCACCGATAGGACAACGAAAATCTACTCAGACATCATAGGATGGCAACACATCATTGGATAATAATATGAAGCATAAAGCACCATGTTCAAGTAGAGGGTACAACGGATTGCGGGAGAGTGGACCGCTGTAGATAGAGGGGGGAAGGTGATGGAGATGTTGATGAAGATGGCGGAGGTGTTGGTGAAGATCGCGGTGATGATGATGGCCCCCGGCGGTGTTCCGGCGCCACCGGAAGCGAGGGGGAGAGAGCCCCCCTCCTTCTTCTTCTTCCTTGACCTTCTCCCTAGATGGGAGAAGGGTTTCCCCTCTGGTGCATGGTCTCCATGGCGTGGGAGGGGCGAAAGCCCCTGTGAGATTGGATTTGTCTCTCTGTCTCTCTCTGTTTCTGCGTTCTCTTCTTCTGCCCTGGCACCGTTTCTGTTATATCCGGAGATCCGTAACTCCGATTGGATTGAAACCTTCACCGTGATTTTTTCTCAAAAATTAGCTTTCTTGCGGCCGAAGAAGGGCATCAACCGCCTTACGGGTGGCCCAGGAGGGTTAGGGGCGCGCCCAGGGGGCAGGCGCCCCCTGCCTCGTGGCCACCTCGGGCACCGTCTCGCGTTGATTCTTCTTCCGGAATTTTCCAAATATTCCAAAAATATTCTCCGTTCGTTTTTATCCCGTCTGGACTCCGTTTGATATGGGGTTTGTGCGAAACATAAAACATGCAACAAACAGGAACTGGCACTGGGCACTGGATCAATATGTTAGTCCCAAAAATAGTATAAAAAGTTGCCAAAAGTATATGGAAGTTGTATAATATTGGCATGGAATAATCAAAAATTATAGATACGACGGAGACGTATCATGGTCCTTGAGGCCAGCCTGGTAGGGGTTCCGGACCTGAATGTGGGGGCTGCTCCCCAGGCGGCCTCCCTCGGGTCGGTGATGTAAAACCACTCTTTTTGCCACATCCGTACGGTGTCAACGAAGTGGCCGTCCGGCCACTGGACCCGCGTCAGTTTACTAATCATGGCCCCTCCACAGTCCGCATGCTCGCTGCCAACCACCTTGGGCTTGACATTGAACACCTTCAGCCATAAACCGAAGTGCGGCTGAACTCGAAGGAGCGATTCGCATAATACGATTAAGGTTGAGATGTGGAGGAGGGAATTGGGGGATAGATCATGAAAATCTAGCCCGTAAAAGAACATCAACCCCCTTACGAAAGGGTTCAGAGGAAATCCGAGCCCCCTAAGAAAATGGGAGAGGAATACGACCCTTTCGCCCGGCCCGGGCATCGGGATGATCTGGCCCTCTTCGAGGGCCCGATGAGCGATGTTGGCTGACAAATAGCCGGCCTCCTTCAGCGTCAAGATGTCCCCCTCGGTGACACTGGAGGCCTCCCACTTCCCATTGGCTTCGGATCCGGCCATGGTCGAAGGAGGCAAAGGGGGATTCGCTGTGGAAGCAGAGAGAAAGGGCGTTGGAGCTTTGAAGGTCTGCGTAAGCGGAAGGTGGAAGAAGGCGTGGGATGCAGACTGTAGCAGCCCCTCTTTATAGACTATTGACAGGCCTAGGATTTCCTTTTCCCATGCTGTTGGCTTCTCCACTTCCCGATATGCCCGCGACATTATGAGCGGGGAGGGGAATCAAAATCATTAACCATATCCCCCGAAAAGTGGACTCGATCTCCACCTCGAGGGGACGTGTCAAACGTGCCGTCGGCCTCGAGCCGCGCTTCAAGAAATAGTAACTGCTCGGTGTTATGGCCGGAGGTGACTCTTCGTTGAAAGAGAAAAAGTTGTCAGATGAAGGCACCGTTTACGTTTGAATGGTAATTTTTATTGCCTTTGGTGTCAAGTGAAACTTCCGTTTCAGATTCCGGACATCGCTTGGTTCCAAACATGAGTGAAACATATTGAAGAACTCGCCTCACAAGCCGAATACTGATCGGATGAGTGGGTGCCGGCTACAAGTTTTGGCGTTGGAGGCAAGTTCGGGGGCTTGATGTCTACTACGCAACCTTATTGTAGACGTTGTTGGGCCTCCAAGGGCAGAGGTTTGTAGGACAGTAGCAAATTTCCCTCAAGTGGATGACCTAAGGTTTATCAATCCATGGGAGGCGTAGGATGAAGATGGTCTCTCTCAAACAACCCTGCAACCAAATAGCAAAGAGTTTCTTGTGTCCCCAACACACCCAACACAATGGTAAATTGTATAGGTGCACTAGTTCGGCAAAGAGATGGTGATACAAGTGCAATATGGATGGTAGATATAGGTTTTTGTAATCTGCAAATATAAAAACAGCAAGGTAACTAATGATAAAAGTGAGCACAAACGGTATTGCAATGCTAGGAAACAAGGCCTAGGGTTCATAATTTCACTAGCGCAAGTTCTCTCAATAATAATAACATAATTGGATCATATAACTATCCCTCAACATGCAACAAAGAGTCACTCCAAAGTCACTAATAGCGGAGAACAAACAAAGAGATTATTGTAGGGTACGAAACCACCTCAAAGTTATTCTTTCGGATCGATCTATTCAAGAGTTCGTACTAGAATAACACCTCAAGACACATATCAACCAAAACCCTAATGTCACCTAGATACTCCAATGTCACCTCAAGTATCCGTGGGCATGATTATACGATATGCATCACACAATCTCAGATTCATCTATTCAAACCAACACAAAGAACTTCAAAGAGTGCCCCAAAGTTTCTATCGGAGAGTCAAGACGAAAACATGTGCCAACCCCTATGCATAAGTTCACAAACGGAACCCGCAAGTTGATCACCAAAACATACATCAAGTGGATCACGTGCATATCCCATTGTCACCACAGAAAAAACCTTCAAGACATACATCAAGTGTTCTCAAATCCTTAAAGGATCAATCCGATAAGATAACTTCAAAGGGAAAACTCAATCCATTACAAGAGAGTAGTGGGGGAGAAACATCATAAGATCCAACTATAATAGCAAAGCTCGCGATACATCAAGATCGTGCCAAATCAAGAACACAAGAGAGAGAGAGAGATTAAACACATAGCTACCGGTACATACCCTCAGCCCTGAGGGTGAACAACTCCCTCCTCGTCATGGAGAGCGCCGGGATGATGAAGATGGCCACCGATGAGGGATCCCCCCTCCGGCAGGGTGCCGGAACAGGGTCCCGATTGGTTTTTGGTGGCTACAAAGACTTGCGGCGGTGGAACTCCGGATCTATTCTGTTCCCCGATGTTTTTAGGGTATATGGATACATATATATATATAGGCGAAAGAAGTCGGTCAGGGGAGCCACGAGGGGCCCATGAGGGTGGGGGGCGCGCCCAGGGGGCAGGCGCGCCTCCCTGCCTCGTGGCCACCTCGAAGCTTCCTTGACTTCAACTCCAAGTCTCCTGGATCATGTTCGTTCCAAAAATCATGCTCCCGAAGGTTTCATTCCGTTTGATATTCCTTTTCTGCGAAACACTGAAACAAGGGAAAAAACAGAAACTGGCACTGGGCTCTGGGTTAATAGGTTAGTCACAAAAATAATACAAAAGTGCATAGTAAAACCCATTAAACATCCAAGATAGATAATATAATAGCATGAATACTTCATAAATTATAGATACGTTGAAGATGTATCAGCATCCCCAAGCTTAATTCCTGCTCGTCCTCGAGTAGGTAAATGATAAAAAAAATTATGAAGTGTGAATGCTAGCAGGTGCACAAGTTTGATCAATGATAATTTCAATCACCTTGTCTAGCATCATTATATGTCATAACAGTAGCTCAACTCATAGAACTTTTCATGATCAAGTAACAAGCTATTCACATGTTAAAGTATAGATCATAAACTTTCTTGAAAACTAACAAACTATGTTCTCAGTCATCAAATAATTGCAATTCATCTTATTTTCAGGAAGGGTCTATGTAAGAGCTTTGATTTAGCAAATCCCACATACTCAACTATCATGTAGTCTTCCATGATTGCTAGCACTCAAAGCATATTTTTAGAACAAATAGTATTCATCGAAACAGAGAAAGATAGGGGCTTAATGTTTCGCCTCCCACCTTTTACCTCAAGGGTAATGTCAACTATAATAATTCATTCTCAAATATATTTGAATGGCCATATATGCTTAGATCTTTCCATCACATGATGCTTGCCAACTAAAGAGTGGGTTGGAATGAGAAGGAATACTACTGACTCTTGCATAGAAGTAAAAGATAGGCCCTTCACATAGGGAAGCAGGGATTTGCAGAGGTGCCAGAGCTCGAAGCAAATACAGAGATGGAAATAATTTTGAGAGGTATGCTTTCATTGTCAACATAACGACCAAGAGTTCCCAATATCTTCCATACTAGATACATTATAGGCGGTTCCCACACAGAAAGGTAAAGTTTTTACTCCCCCTCCACCAACATTCACACTCCACGGCTTGTCCGAAACAACGGGTGCCGTCCAACTATCATATATTCCTAGGGGAGTTTTGTTTAAATTATTTGCGAATTTGTTTTTGATCTTTTGATCATAGGACTGGGCATCCCAGTTACCAACCATTTTCTCGTGAATGATGAGCCGAGTCCACTCATCATGAGAATAACCCACCTAGCATGGAAGATACTGACAGCCCCTAGTCGCTACATGAGCGATTCGGGCATACAAAACAGATTATTATTTGAAGGTTTAGAGTTTGGCACATGCAAATTTACTTGGAACGGCAGGTAAATACCGCATATAGGTAGATATGGTGGACACTCATGGAAGAAACTTGGTTCAAGGATTTTGGATGCACAAGCAGTATTCCCACTTAGTACAGATATTTTGGCTAGCAAAGGATTCTAAATAGCAAGCACCACATGTTAGAGGATCCATAACAATATAACTTCTATACAAATATACCCAAGCATAACTCATTATGTTGTATTCCTTGTCCAACTTCAACTAATTTGCTCAAGTTTGGAAATAATTAATGGGGCTCACAATCATAGAAGATGTCCAAGATAGTATATTTATATGTGAAATCTCTCTTCCTTCAATATTCTTTCATGAATTGTTCAAGTGACCAATACAATGTTTGCTAACCTTCAAAAAATTTACCACCTCTACTTCTTATATGTGAAGTCATTACTCCCCATGGGATAAGCATATGAAACATATATAATTTCAGATTACATTCAAACCATTCAACCATTTACTCATAGGATATAAGTGAAGCACACGAGTAAATGACAAACTACTCCAAAAAGATATAAGTGAAGATCAATGAGTAGTTAAATAATTATGTAGCTATGTGAAGACTCTCTCTCATTTAAGAATTTCAGATCTTGGTATTTTATTCAAACAGCAAGCAAATCTAAAGAAAACAAAATGATGCTCCAAGCAAAACACATATCATGTGGTGAATAAAAATATAGCTCCAAGTAAAGTTACCGATGGACGAAGACGAAAGAGGGGATGCCTTCCGGGGCATCCCCAAGCTTTGGCTTTTTGGTGTCCTTAGATTACCTTGGGGTGCCTTGGGCATCCCCAAGCTTAGGCTCTTGCCACTCCTTATTCCATAGTCCATCGAATCTTTACCCAAAACTTGAAAACTTCACAACACAAAAGTTAACAGAAAATCTCGTGAGCTCTGTTAGCGAAAGAAAACAAAACACCACTTCAAGGTACTGTAATAAAATCATTATTTATTTGTATTGGGGTTAAATCTACTGTATTCCAACTTCTCTATGGTTTATAAACTATTTTACTAGCCATAGATTCATCAAAATAAGCAAACAACACACGAAAAACAGAATCTGTCAAAAACAGAACAGTCTGTAGTAATCTGTAACTAACGCAAACTTATGGAACTCAAAAACTTCTACCAAAATAGGAAGACCTATATAATTTTTTTATTGATCTACTGCAATTGGAATCAGTATTTTATCACGTTCTGGTGATTTTAAACAATTGTTTTCGTGAACAGAAAGTTTCTGGAATTTTCAGCAGGATCAAATAACTATCATCCAAGAAGATCCTATAGGTCTTACTTGGCACAAACACTAATTAAAACATAAAACTACATCTAACCAGAGGCTAGATCAAATATTTATTACTAAACAGAACCAAAAAGCAAGAAACAAAAATAAAATTGGGTTGCCTCCCAACAAGCGCTAACGTTTAACGCCCCTAGCTAGGCATGATGATTTCAATGATGCTCACATAAAAGATAAGAATTGAAACATAAAGAGAGCATCATGAAGAATATGACTAGCACATTTAAGTCTAACCCACTTCCTATGCATAGGGATTTTGTGAGCAAACAATTTATTGGAACAATAATCAACTAGCATAGGAAGGCAAAACAAGCATAACTTCAAAATTTTCAACACATAGAGAGGAAACTTGATATTATTGCAATATGTAGAAGCATATGATCCTCTCTCATAATAAATTTCAGTAGCATCATGAATGAATTCAACCATATAACCAGCACATAAAGCATTCTTTTCATGATCTACTTGCATATAATTTTTATTACTCTCCACATAAGCAAATTTCTTCTCATGAATAATAGTGGGAGCAAACTCAACAAAATAACTATCATGTGAGGCATAATCCAATTGAAAACTAAAATCATGATGACAAGTTTCATGGTTATCATTATTCTTTATAGCATACATGTCATCAAAATAATCATCATAGATAGCAACTTTATTCTCATAATCAATTGGAACCTCTTCCGAAATAGTGGATTCATCACTAAATAAAGTCATGACCTCTCCAAATCCACTTTCATAATTGTCACAATAAGATTCAACACCCTCCGAAATAGTGGGATCATTACTTCCTAAAGTTGACACTCTTCCAAGCCCACTTTCATCAATATAATCATCATAAATAGGAGGCATGCTATCATCATAATAAATTTGCTCATCAAAACTTGGGGGACAAAAAATATCATCTTCGTCAAACATAGCATCCCCAAGCTTGTGGCTTTGCATATCATTAGCATCATGGATATTCAAGGAATTCGTACTAACAACATTGCAATCAGGCTCATCGTACAAAGATTTAGTGCCAAACATTTTAATGCATTCTTCCTCTAGCAATTGAGCACAATTATCAGAATCCTTATTTTCATGAAAGATATTAAAAAGATAAAGCATATGAGGTACCCTCAATTCCATTTTTTTGTAGTTTTATTTTATAGACTAAACTAGTGATAAAACAAGAAACTAAAAGATTCAATTGCAAGATCAAAAGGTATACCTTCAAGCACTCACCTCCCCAACAACGGCGCCAGAAAAGAGCTTGATGTCTACTACGCAACCTTCTTCTTGTAGACGTTGCTGGGCCTCCAAGTGCAGAGGTTTGTAGGACAGTAGCAAATTTCCCTCAAGTGGATGACCTAAGGTTTATCAATCCGTGGGAGGCGTAGGATGAAGGTGGTCTCTCTCAAACAACCCTCCAACCAAATAACAAAGGGTCTCTTGTGTCCCCAACACACCCAATACAATGGTAAATTGTATAGGTGCACTAGTTTGGCGAAGAGATGGTGATACAAGTGCAATATGGATGGTAGATATAGGTTTTTGTAATATGAAAATATAAAAACAGCAAGGTAACTAATGATAAAAGTGAGCACAAACGGTATTGCAATGCTAGGAAACAAGGCCTAGGGTTCATACTTTTACTAGTGCAAGTTCTCTCAACAATAATAACATAATTGGATCATATAACTATCCCTCAACATGCAACAAAGAGTCACCCCAAAGTCACTAATAGCGGAGAACAAACGAAGAGATTATTGTAGGGTACGAAACCACCTCAAAGTTATTCTTTCGGATCGATCTGTTCAAGAGTTCGTACTAGAATAACACCTTAAGACACATATCAACCAAAACCCTAATGTCACCTAGATACTCCAATGTCACCTCAAGTATCCGTGGGTATGATTATACGATATGCATCACACAATCTCAGATTCATCTATTCAAACCAACACAAAGAACTTCAAAGAGTGTCCCAAAGTTTCTACCGGAGAGTCAAGACGAAAACATGTGCCAACCCCTATGCATAAGTTCACAAACGGAACCCGCAAGTTGATCACCAAAACATACATCAAGTGGATCACGTGAATATCCCATTGTCACCACAGATAAGCACATGCAAGACATACATCAAGTGTTCTCAAATCCTTAAAGACTCAATCCGATAAGATTACTTCAAAGGGAAAACTCAATCCATTACAAGAGAGTAGAGGGGGAGAAACATCATAAGATCCAACTATAATAGCAAAGCTCGCGATACATCAAGATCGTGCCAAATCAAGAACACGAGAGAGAGAGAGAGAGAGCTCAAACACATAGCTACTGGTACATACCCTCAGCCCCGAGGGTGAACTACTCCCTCCTCGTCATGGAGAGCGCCGGGATGATGAAGATGGCCACCGGTGAGGGATCCCCCCTCCGGCAGGGTGCCGGAACAGGGTCCCGATTGGTTTTTGGTGGCTACAGAGACTTGCGGCGGCGGATCTCCCGATCTATTCTGTTCCCCAATGTTTTTAGGGTATATGGATATATATAGGCGAAAGAAGTCGGTCAGGGGAGCCACGAGGGGCCCACGAGGGTGGGGGCGCGCCCAGGGGGGCAGGCGCGCCTCCCTGCCTCATGGCCACCTCGAAGCTTCCTTGACTACAACTCCAAGTCTCCTGGATCATGTTCGTTCCAAAAATCACGCTCCCGAAGGTTTCATTCCGTTTGGACTCCGTTTGATATTCCTTTTCTGCGAAACGCTGAAACAAGGGAAAAAACAGAAACTGGCACTAGGCTCTAGGTTAATAGGTTAGTCCCAAAAATAATACAAAAGTGCATAGTAAAGCCCATTAAACATCCAAGATAGATAATATAATAGCATGAATACTTCATAAATTATAGATACGTTGGAGACGTATCAGGGCTACTGAGGGAGTCATGGACTAAGGGGTCCTTGGGGCGACGGCACATTGTACATGGGCTGGACTTGTGGAGTCGTATAGTGACAGGAGATCTATGAAGCCGTGGTGTGCCCTCCAAGTCAAGAAGGCGCAAGATCTCTTTAAACCCTTGTTGTAATCTATCTTCGGTAACCCAAACCCTACCGGTGTCTATATAAACCGAGGGTTGTTAGTATTTAGGGCTAGAGCTACATTCATCACCTCATCGCCTTAGGGTTTAGCTCATACGGATCTCGAGGTAGATCTATTCTGTAAACCATATTATAGACGTAAGGTATTACCTCTTTGAGAGAGCCCAAACCTGGGTAAACACTGCGTTCATCGTCCCTTGTTCCCCATTGATCCTAGATCCACAGGTCGGGACCCCCTAGCCCGAGGTCTGCCGGTTTTGACACCGACACATGGGTTCAAAAACCCATGCCCTTTCCTCCTAAACCATCTAAGAAAAAGGATGATGAGGATTTTGAGCGTTTTGTTGAAATGCTTAGACCTGTCTTTTTGCATATAAATTTGACTGATATTTTGAAAATGTCTCCTTATGCTAAGTACATGAAAGAAATTGTTATGAATAAAAGAAAAATACCGGAAGCTGAAATTTCCACCATGCTTGCTAATTATCCTTTTAAGGGTAGAATACCAAGAAACTTGGAGATCCACGAATACCAAACATACCATGCTCCATTAAAAGAAACTATGTTAAAAATGCTTTATGTGATTTGGGAGCCGGTGTTAGTGTTATGCCTTTCTCTTTGTATCATAGACTTGATTTGAATAAGTTGACACCTACTAAAATCTCCTTACAAATGGTTGATAAATCAACTGCTATACCCATCGGTATTTTTGAGGATGTACCTGTCGTAGTTGCAAACGTTACTATCTTAACGGACTTTGTTATTCTTGATATCCCCGAGGACGACAGTATGTCGATCATCCTTGGTAGACCCTTTTTGAATACTGTAGGGGATGTTATTGATTGCAACAAGGGCAATGTCACTTTTCATGTTAATGGTAATGAGCATATAGTACACTTTCCGAAGAAACAACCTCAAGTTAATAGCATCAATTCTATTGGAAAATTTTCAACTATTGCTATTGGAGGTTTAGAATTCCCTGTTCCTACTGTCTAAAAGAAATATGATATTCTTATTGTTGGGGACATGCATATCCCCGTTGAGGTAACCTAGTGTTATACAAAAATTCTCCGGTTTCATGTCATTCGGAAGAAGTTTGTTAATAAGACTTGATCAACCTTATTAATGGATTCCTTTTGATGGGCATGAGATGGATGAATTTAGTAAACACAACTCTCTGTACCCACTTTTTACTTTCTGTTATTTAGAATAAATAAAGCAAAAATACTATTATTCGTCTATTTTCTGAATTATCCGTGCAATAAAAAATGTCCCGAAAATAAAAGTTCTCTAAATGCCCTGAAATTTTAGTATGATTTTTTCTAGAATATTTGAGAAATTCTGGCACTAAAAACACAGTAGGGGAATGCACCAGTGGGCCACAAGCCCACAGGGCGCGCCTAGGTGGTTTGTGGGCCCCACATGGGTTCCCCTCACTTATTGCAGCACTCATCCAGTTTGTCTTCCTCCAGAAAAAATCCCACCATTGCTCAAACTCGTGCTCTAGCTCATTTTGCTGCCATTTTCGATCTCCTAGCTCAAAGCTCCATTCGCAAAACTGTTTTGGCGGATTGTTCTTCGGTATGTGACTCCCCCAATGGTCCAATTAGTTTTTGTTCTAGTGCTTTATTTATTGCAAATTTTTGCTGCTGTGGTGACCTTGTTCTTGAGCTTGCATGTCAAATTTATATGGTCCCAAGTAGTTTTGATGCATGATATAGCCTCTAGACACTTGTGGGAGTAGTTACTATCAATCTTATTGAGTTTTGCTTACTTTTATTTTGAGTCACTAAAAATTTCAGAAATTTTCCATAGGAAGAAAAATATTTAGCAAGATATACCAAGGTGGTTCCTCGAGGAAACAAGCCCCAAGGCTCGCGATTCATGAGCCTGACCTTGAGCCACCAAGAGAAGCTCTAGTACAGCCTTGCGAGTGGCCGTTGGATCAATTCATGGTTCATGCAGGTTTTAAGGAGGAATTTGATACGTACATGCAAAATGCTAGCCTTGAGGACTTCGTGTCAGATAAGTGTCGTCAGTACTATCATCTCACTGATTCATCTGTGCAAAGATTTAAGTTTACATCCCACCGCAATACTCATTTTGTTCTATTTGATCTTTATGATGAATCATTTACCATGGAACTAGAAGATTTTAACGATGCATGCAAGATTCCGCAATGGGGTATGCGTAGTGAACCTCGTAAAATGATTATAATGTTTTCCTTGCTAGCATCACTGTGGGAGAAACTAGAAATATTACACAAGCTACCATAGGGAGCATTCACCTTCCTGCCATACATTATTTTGCTCTCTTTATAGGTAGATGCATAAATGGTAAACAATCATAGTCACCTTTGCGCATCAGATCTTAGTATCCTCAAGTGTGCGGTATTAGGTGATAAACGATATAACTTGGGGGCTATTATTGCAAGGAGGTTACATCTTAATGCTAAAGATGGAGATTTCTTTGGTGGAATTTATGCCACCCGTTTAGCTGATTATCTTGGGGTACCCATAAGGGAGGATGACATTGAGTTACCACCTGCTTTCCTTAATTATAATGCCATGGTGCGCTACCAGTTTCTTGAGAGGAACGAATAGTCCCTCCTGTACCGACTAATCTTTGACAGGGGGCGCCTCTTCTATATTACGCTTCCCGCTCCTGCCTTCTTTGACTTTCAGGTAAAAAGGAGACACTTCATAACTAGAGAGGAGGCAGATGAGTATAAGAGAGGAGTGGAGGCCGCTCGCCACCATGAGGTAGCTCTCCAAGCGGTAGCTGCCGCGTCCCAGTACAACCTCGACTACAACTTTGGATATCCGCCAGGCCAGCCATGGTCATAGACCAACTTAGGCCAAAAGCCTAAGCTTGGGGGAGTACGTATTTCTCACCGACATTACATTCATGTTGACACACTCATTTCAGTTGTCGGCATTCATACTTTTTCATTGTATTATCCATGGTAGTTTATTTTTCTCGCTTTCTTCTTGTGTGTTTGAAAAACTTTGAGAAAATAAAAAAAATAGCTTTCACATCTTTTTAGTTTTCCTTTCTAGATTAATCTAGTATAAGAATTAAAAGAAAACCCAAAAAGATGTATGTTCTTATTTTGCTTCCTGGGGGCTTTCCCATGTAAATAGTTTTCCTCGTTCTTGTTTTACTTTCTTCAGAAAAACAAAAACTCCAAAACTATTTTAGTGTGCTTCTTTGAAATTATTTTTCCTTTTTCTGGGTCATAAGGAGAAGACCACGATGAAAATGTTGGGTGGCTCTCATATGCATTATTGTTGATCTAACATAGATCCCATATTACCTTGTCTTCTTCTTTGAATAAATGTTTGCCAATTCCAGCTTAGTCCAATGCACGTGCACTATTATTATTATCCACATCGTTCAGTCGTGCAAGTGAAAGGCAATAACGACGATATCTGATGAAATGATTGAGATGAGGAAAAGCAGGCATGAACTCAACCTATTTTGTTTTTGTAAATATGATTAGTTCATCATTCTTGATTCAGCCCATTATGAATGGAACATGTTTGCAATGACAATTAGAGATTATAGACTTTAGTTACTCATGACATGCTTAATTAGCTAGGAGTTGATAATGATTTACCTTGCGTGCCAACATGCTTTTAGAATGGTTGTGATGTAGTATGATAGGATGGTTTCCTCTTTGAATGATTCGAGTGGCTTGACTTGGCACATGTTCACGCATGTAGTTGAAACGAAAACAACATAGCCTCCACGATATTTATGTTCATGGTGATTTATATCCTACTCATGCTTGCACTCAATGTTGGTTAATCTCAATGCATGTTTATGACTGTTGTCGCTCTCTAGTTGGTTGCTCCTCAATCTTTTGCTAGCCTTCACGTGTACTAAGCGGGAATACTGCTTGTCCATCCACTTCCATAAACCCAAAGTTGTTCCATATGAGTCCACCATACCTACCTATATGCAGTATTTACCTGCCGTTCCAAGTAAATTTGCATGTGCCAAACTCTAAACCTTCAAATAATAATCTGTATTGTATGCCCGAATCGCTCATGTAGCGACTGGGCTGTCAGTATCTTCCATGCTAGGTGGGTTATTCTCACGATGAGTGTTTATTCACTTGTCATTCATGAGAGAGTGGCTGGTAATCGGGTTGCCCAGTTCCATGCTCGAAATCAAATCAAAATATAACTTCAAACAAAACTCCCCCAGGACTATTGTCGGTATGGACGGTGTCTGTTGTTTCGGATCAGTCGTGGAGTGTGCTTGTTGGTGAAGGGGGCATAAAAACTTTACCATTCTGTTTGGGAACCGCCTATAATGTATCTAGCATGGAAGATAATGAGATCTCTTGGTTGTTATGTTGACAATGAAAGCATACCGCTCAAAATTATATTCATCTCTGTTTTAAAAGCTTGAGCTCTGGCACCTCTGCAAATCCCTGATTTCCTCTGCGAAGGGCCTATCTATTTACTTTTATTGCTGAGTCATCATCCTCTTATAAAAAGGCACCAGTTGGAGAGCACCACTATCATTTGTATGCTTTGCTACTAATTGATATTAAGTATGAGTGTTACTGGATTTCTTTTGCCATGAATTATAATGTCTATTCAGTCCTTGATCTTCAGGGGAGCTCTGCATTTATGTTTTGCGGTCTCAGAAAGGGCTAGCGAGATACCATTTTGTCATGTCATATCATGATTGTTTTGGAAAAGTGTTGTCATCCGAGATTTATTATTATTGCTCCCTAGTTGATTATGTCATTGATATGAGTAAATGTGAGAGCTAAATGTTATTGTGAATATGTTAGTCCATAATCTTTGCTGAAAACCTGAATGCTGGCTATACATATTTGCAACAACAAGATCAAACAAAGTTTGTAAAAGTTTTTATTTGTCACTTTTAGTTTGTCAACTGAATTGCTTGAGGACAAACAATGGGTTAAGCTTGGGGGAGTTGATACGTCTCCATCGTATCTACTTTTCCAAACTCTTTTGCCCTTGTTTTGGACTCCAATTTGCATGATTTTAATGGAACTAACTCGGACTAACGCAGTTTTCAGCAGAATTGCCTTGGTGTTATTTTTGTGCAGAAATAAAAGTTCTCGGAATGACCTGAAAATTTACGGAGAATATTTTTGGAATATATAAAAAATGTTGGCGCAATAATCAACCGAAAGGGGGCCACCCAGAGGCCACAAGCCCTGGGGGCGAGCCCACTGATACGTCCATTTTGCATCATGCTTTTATTTCGATATTTATGGCATTATGGGCTGTTATTACACGTTATGTCACAATACTTATGCCTATTCTATCTTATTTTACAAGGTTTACATAAGGAGGGAGAATGCCGGCAAAGGAGCAAATATTAGAGACCTATTCTGCACAACTCCAAAAGTCCTGAAACTCCACGAAAGTTATTTTTGGAAATAATAAAAAATACTGAGCGGAAGAAATACGTCAGGGGGGCCACCACCTGTCCACGAGGGTGGGGGCGCGCCCTACCCCCCAGGGGCGCCCCCTGCCTCGTCGGCCCCCTGTTGGCTCTCCGGTGGCCATCTTCTGCTGTATGAAGTCTTTCGTCCAGGGAAAAATCATAAGCAACCTTTCGGGACGAGACTCCGCCGCCACGAGGCGGAACCTTGGCGGAACCAATCTAGGGCTCCGGCAGAGCTGTTCTGCCGGGGACACTTCCCTCCGGGAGGGGGGAATCATCGCCGTCATCATCACCAACGCTCCTCTCATCGGGAGAGGGCAATCTCCATCAACATCTTCACCAGCACCATCTCCTCTCAAAACCCTAGTTCATCTCTTGTATCCAATTCTTGTCTCCAAGTCCGGGATTGGTACTAGTAGGTTGCTAGTAGTGTTGATTACTCCTTATAGTTGATGCTAGTTGGTTTATTTGGTGGAAGATCATATGTTCAGATCCTTTATGCATATTAATACCCCTCTGATTATGAACAGGAATATGCTTTGTGAGTAGTTACGTTTGTTCCTGAGGACATGGGAGAAGTCTTGCTATTAGTAGTCATGTGAATTTGGTATTCGTTTGATATTTTGATGAGATGTATGTTGTCTAGCCTCTAGTGGTGTTATGTGAACGTCGTCTACATAACACTTCACCATTATTTGGGCCTAGAGGAAGGCATTGGGAAGTAATAAGTAGATGATGGGTTGCTAGAGTGACAGAAGCTTAAACCCTAGTTTATGCGTTGCTTCGTAAGGGGCTGATTTGGATCCATATGTTTCATGCTATGGTTAGGTTTACCTTAATACTTTTGTTGTAGTTGTGGATGCTCGCAATAGAGGTTAATCATAAGTGGGATGCTTGTTCAAGTAAGAACAGCACCCAAGCACCGGTCCACCCACATATCAAATTATCAAAGTACCGAACGCTAATCATATGAATGTGATGAAAACTAGCTTGACGATAATTCCCATGTGTCCTCGGGAGCGCTTTTCTCTATATAAGAGTTTGTCCAGGCTTGTCCTTTGCTACAAAAAGGATTGGGCCACCTTGCTGCACTTTATTTACTTTTGTTACTTGTTGCTCGTTACAAATTACCCTATCACAAAACTATTTGTTACCACTTATTTCAGTACTTGCAGAGAATACCTTGCTGAAAACCGCTTATCATTACCTTCTGCTCCTCGTTGGGTTCGACACTCTTACTTATCGAAAGGACTACGATAGATCCCCTATAGTTGTGGGTCATCACCCACCCCCTCGGGCGCGCCCTGCAGGCTTGTGGGCCCCCTGGAGCCCCTCCGACCTCAACTCCAACTCCATATAACCCTATTCGAGGAGAAAAATAAACAGAGAAGGATTCATCGCGTTTTACGATATGGAGCCGCCGTCGCCTCCTGTTCTTCATCGGGAGGACTGATCTGGAGTCCGTTCGAGGCTCCGGGGAGGGGGATTCATCGCCATCATCATCACCAACCTTCCTCCATCACCAATTTCATGATGTTCACCGCCGTGCGTGAGTAATTCCATCGTCGGCTTGCTGGACGGTGATGGGTTGGATGAGATTTATCATGTAATCGAGTTAGTTTTGTTAGGATTTGATCCGTAGTATCCACTATGTTCTGAGATTGATGTTGCTATGACTTTGCTATGCTTAATGCTTGTCACTAGGGCCCGAGTGCCATGATTTCAGATCTGAACCTATTATGTTTTCATGAATATATTTGTGTCCTTGATCGTATCTTGCAAGTTGTAGACACCGAATATGAGTTATGATCCGCATACCCCAAGGTCACAACAATTGGGATTCTTTCCGGTGATTACCGTAGTTTGAGGAGTTCATGTATTCACTTAGTGCTAATTCTTTGGTCCGGTTCACTATTAAAAGGAGGCCCTAATATCCCTTAGTTTCCATTAGGACCCCGCTGCCACGGGAGGGTAGGTCATAACCCACAAGTATAGGGGATCGCAATAGGTTTTGAGGGTAGAGTATTCAACCCAAATTTATTGATTCGACACAAGGGGAGCCAAAGAATATTCTCAAGTATTAGTAGCTGAGTTGTTAATTCAACCACACCTAAAAGACTTAATATCTACATCAAAGTATTTAGTAGCAAAGTAGTATGGAAGTAACGGTAACAGTGGCAAAAGTAATAGTAGAAGTTTTGTAGCAATCGTAACAGTGGCAACGGAAAAGTAACGGAGCAAAGATCAATATGTGAAAAGCTCGTAGGCGCTCGTAGGCAATGGATCAATGATGGATAATTATGTCGGATGGCATTCATCATGCAACAGTCATAACATAGGGTGACGCAGAACTAGCTCCAATTCATCAATATAATGTAGGCATATTCCGAATATAGTCATACGTGCTTATGGAAAAGAACTTGCATGACATCTTTTGTCCTACCCTCCCGTGGCAGCGGGGTCCTATTGGAAACTAAGGGATATTAATGCCTCCTTTTAATAGAGTACCGGACCAAAGCATTAGCACTTAGTGAATACATGAACTCCTCAAGCTACGGTCATCACCGGGAGTGGTCCCGACTATTGTCACTCCGGGGTTGCCGGATCATAACACATAGTAGGTGACTATTGACTTGCAAGATAGGATTAAGAATACAAATATATTCATGAAAACATAATAGGTTCAGATCTGAAATCGTGGCACTCGGGCCCTAGTGACAAGCATTAAGCATAGCAAAGTCATAACAACATCAATCTTAGAACATAGTGGATACTAGGGATCAAACCCTAACAAAACTAACTCGATTACATGGTAAATCTCATCCAACACATCATGGTCCAACAAGCCTAGATGGAATTACTCATGCACGGCGGTGAGCATCATGAAATTGGTGATGGAGGATGGTTGATGATGACGATGGCGACGATTCCCCTCTCCGGAGCCCCGAACGGACTCCAGATCTGCCCTCCCGAGGAAGAACAGGGCTTGGCGGTGGCTCCGTATCATAAAACATGATGAATCCTTCTCTCTGATTTTTTTCTCCCCGAACGTGAATATATGGAGTTGGAATTGAGGTCGGTGGAGGTCCAGGGGGCTCACAAGGTCGGGTGGCGCGCCCCCCACCCTTGTGGCCAGGGTGTGGGGCCCCTTCACTTGATTCTTTTGCCAATATTTTTTATATATTCCAAAACTTATCTCCGTGAAGTTTCAAGTCAGTCTGAGAACTTTTTATTGTTCTCAAAAATAGCACCATGGTAATTCTGCTGAAAACAGCGTCAGTCCGGGTTAGTTCCATTCAAATCATGCAAGTTAGAGTCCAAAACATGGGCAAAAGAGTTTGGAAAACTAGATACGATGGAGATGTATCAACTCCCCCAAGCTTAACCCATTGCTTGTCCTCAAGAAATTCAGTTGACAAACTGAAAGACATAAAGAAAGACTTTTAAAAACTCTGTTTGATCTTGCTGTTGCAAATATGTAAAGCCAGCATTCAAGTTTTCAGCAAAGATTATGAACTAACCATATTCACAATAGCTTTTAGGTCTTACGTTTACTTATATCAATGGCATAATCAACTAGCGAGCAATAATAATAAATCTCGGATGACAACACTTTTTCAAAACAATGATGATATGATATAACAAGATGGTATCTCACTAGCCCTTTGTGAGACCGCAAAACATAAATGCAGAGCACCCCTGAAGATCAAGGACTGACTAGACATTGTAATTCATGGTAAAAGAGATCCAGTCACAGTCATACTCAATATAAACTAATAACAATGCATACAAATGACAGTGGTGCTCTCTAACTGGTGCTTTTATAAGAGGATGATGACTCAACAATAAAAGTAAATAGATAGGCCCTTCGTAGAGGGAAGCAGGGATTTGTAGAGGTGCCAGAGCTCGAGTTTTGAAATAGAGATAAATAATATTTTGAGCGGCATGCTTTCATTGTCAACGTAACAACTAATTGATCTCGGTATCTTCCATTCTACATACATTATAGGCGGTTCCTAAACAGAATGGTAAAGTTTATACTCCCCACCACCAACAAGCACACTTCACTGGTCTGAAACAACAGGTACCGTCCAACTAACAACAATCCTGGGGGAGTTTTGTTTGCAATTATTTTGATTTGATTTGAGCATGGGTCTGGGTACCCCAGTTACCGGCCATTTTCTCGTTAATGATGAGTGGAGTCCACTCATCGTGAGAATAACACACCTAAGATGGAAGATATTGACAGCCCTAGTTGGTACATGAGCGATTCGAGCATACAAAACAGATTATCATTTGAAGGTTTAGAGTTTGGCACTTGCAAATTTACTTGGAACGGTAGGTAAATACCGCATATAGGAAGGTATGGTGGACTCATATGGAACAACTTTGGGGTTTATGGAAGTGGATGCACAAGCAGTATTCCCGCTTAGTACAAGTGAAGCCTAGAAAAATACTGGGAATCGACCAACTAGAGAGCGACAACAGTCATAAACATGCATTGAGATTAACCAACATTGAATGCAAGCATGAGTAGGATATAAATCACCATGAACATAAATATCGTGGAGGCTATGTTGATTTTGTTTCAACTACATGCGTGAACATGTGCCAAGTCAAGCCACTCGAATCATTCAAAGGAGGATACCACCCTATCATACTACATCACAACCATTTTAATTTCCATGTTGGCACGCAAGGTAAACCATTATAAACATTAGCTAATTAAGCATGGCATGAGTAACTATAATCTCTAATTGTCATTGCAAACATGTTTCATTCATAATAGGTTGGATCAAGAACGATGAACTAATCATATTTACAAAAACAAGATAGGTTGAGTTCATACCAGCTTTTCCTCATCTCAATCATTTCATCATATATCATCATTATTGCCTTTCACTTGCATGACTGAATGGTGTGTATAATTATAATAGTGCATGTGCACTGGACTAAGCAGGAATCTGCAACAATTTATTCAAAAGAGAAGACAAGGTAATATGGGCTCTTTGTTAGATCAACATTAATGCATATGAGAGCCACTCAACATTTTTATCGTGGTCTTCTCCTCTCGATCCCCAAAGAAAAGAAAAGAAATTCAAAGAAACACACTGAAATATTTTTGGACTTTTTATTTTTCTGAAGAAAAAGATACAAGAACGAGAAAAACTATTTACACAGGAAAGCTCCCAACAAGCACGATAAATATTTTTGGGTTTTCTTTTAATTTTACTACTAAGCATGCATAGAAAGTAAACTAACTACAACTATTTTTTTGGTTTTTCTTAAGGTTAATCAAACACACAAGAAGAAAGTGGGAAAAAGAAAGAAATAAACTAGCATGGATAATACAATGAAAGAGTATGAACACCGACAATTAAAATGAGTGTGTGAACATGAATGTAATGTCGGTGAGAAATATGTACTCCCCCAAGCTTAGGCTTTTGGCCTAAATTGGTCTATGCCCATGGATCAAAGTAGTTCTCTCCGGTGTACTGAGGAGAATCCTGGGGGTTCCACTGGTTAGCAAGCTCCTGTGGATCCCACTAATAAATAGACTCCTGGTATGGATCAGGTGATAGCTCTGGCTCAGGAGGTGGAGATCGTCTCCCCTCCTAGTATGCATGAATGTCCGTGGGCAAAACAAAGTACCTGCCTAAATGAATATCAAACAAAATAGGTGCAGGCAAGGTAAAAATATGAAAGGTGACCTCGCTAAATACCAGGTTATAAATAAGTCTTTTTTCCTCATCACGGCGAATAAACTTATGCGCTACCATGTTGTCATAATCTAAATTTACGTGGGTAGCAATTTCTCCTCTTTTTCATAATGCCTAATGGGTATCTCAAAGTGTTTAGCAAGGCGGGAGGCGAAGATGCCTCCGAAAATAGGACCCTTTGTACGGTTCATACTCAACCGTTTAGCAACCATAGCGCCTAAACTGTAAGTTCTATCTCTATGTAAAGCATGGCGTAAAATAGCGAGGTCCGGAGCACTAAGGCCTCCACTCTCCCCTCGTCCAATTAAACATCTCCCTGCAAATAATAAGTAATAACGTAAAACAGGGAAATGTATACTAGCCACTCTCGCTCCCGACACTCCTTTGTTTTCCCCTACGGTAATTTCAGCAATAACACCTTCCACGTCACTAGGACGTGGTTCCTCGACGCTACCCTCATAAGGTAATTTACATGCCTCACAAAATTCATAAAGCGTCATTTCCTTGTACTCATCATATAAGTAAGGGTCTACCGTGGGTGGTGATTTCCTAGCATGAAAATGAAACTTTTACACAAAAGTATTAGTGAGTAGAAGATACTGATCACACTCGTCGAGGAGGAAGTCGGTGATGCCTGCGTTCCCAGCCAAATAATAGAAATCCTCATAAATTCTGGCTGCTTGTAAGAATGCATCACATGGCCATTCACACGGCCAAATCTCCGCGGCGCGAGGAAGATTGTACTTGGGCCTTTCCTTCTCCTCATTTTCTTTTTCCTTTGAACCCCGGCTCGAGGACCCTCTCAACAATCTCCTCGTCATTTTCTCCCTCTGAAAATTTCTGAAATTTTTAGTGACTCAAAATAAAAAGTGAACCAAACTCAATAAAATTGATAGCAACTACTCCCACAAGTGCCTAGAGGCCATATCATGCATCAAAACCACTTCGAACCATATAAATTTGACATGCAAGCTCAAGAACATGGTCACCACAGTAGCAAAAATTTGCAATAAATAGAGCACTAGAACAAAAACTAATTGGACCATTGGAGGAGTCACATACCGAAGAACAATCCCCCAAAGCAGTTTTGTGAATGGAGCTTTGAGCAAGGAGATCGAAAATGGCAGCAAGATGAGCAAGAACACGAGTTTAAGCTACGGAGTGATTTTTCCTGGAGGAAGAAGGAGAGGGTGGGTGCTGGAATAAGTGGAGGGGAGCCACATGGGGCCCACAAGGTCAGGGGGCGCGCCCTCCACCCTTGTGGCCAGCTGGTGAGGCCCCCTGGCGTGTTCTGAGTTCCAAAAATTCTTAAATATTCTATAAAAATCATACTAAATTTTCAGAGCATTTGGAGAACTTTTATTTTGGGACATTTTTTATTACACGGATAATTCAGAAAACAGACAAAAAAACCATTTTTGCTATATTTAATCTAAATAACATAAAGTAAAAAGTGGGTACAGAAAGTTGTGCTTTCTAAATTCATCCATATCATGCTCGTCAAAAGGAATCCATTAACAAGGTTGATCAAGTCTTATTAACAAACTTCTTCCGAATGACATGAAACCGGAGAACTTTCGAATAACACTAGGTTACCTCAACGGGGATATGCATTTCCCCAACAATAAGAATGTCATATTTCTTCTTGGCAGTAGGAAGAGGGAATTCAAAACCTCCTATAGTAATAGTTGGAATTTTTTCAATAGAATTGATACTATGAACTTGAGGTTGTTTCTTCGGAAAGTGTACCGTATGCTCATTACCATTAACATGAAAAGTAACATTGCCTTTGTTGCAATCAATAACAGCCCCTACAGTATTCAAAAAGGGTCTACCAAGAATAATCGACATACTGTCGTCCTCAAGAATAACAAAGTCCGTTAAGATAGTAACGTTTGCAACCACAACAGGCACATCCTCACAAATACCGATGGGTATAGCAGTTGATTTATCATCCATTTGCAAAGAGATTCCAGTAGGTGTCCACTTATTCGATTCAAGTCTACGATACAAAGAGAAAGGCATAACACTAACACCGACTCCAAGATCACATAAAGCAGTTTTAACATAGTTTCTTTTAATGGAGCATGGTATAGTTGGTACTCCTGGATCTCCAAGTTTCTTTGGTATTCCACCCTTAAAAGTATAATTAGCAAGTATGGTGGAAATTTCAGCTTCCGGTACCTTTCTTCTATTAATAACAATATATTTCATATATTTAGCATAAGGAGGCATTTTAAGCATATCAGTCAAACGCATACGTAAAAAGATAGGTCTAATCATTTCAGCAAAGCACTCAAAATCCTCATCATCCTTTTTCTTGGATGGCTTAGGAGGAAAGGGCATGAGTTTCTGAACCCATGGTTCTCTTTCTTTACCATGCTTCCTAGCAACAAAGTCTCTCTTATCATAACATTGATTCTTTGATTGTGGGTTATCAAGATCGATAGCAGGTTCAATCTCTACATCATTATCATTACTAGGTTGAGCATCAACATGAACATCATCATTAACATTATCACTAGGTTCATGTTCATTACCAGATTGTGTCTCAGCATCAGAAATAGAAATATCATTGGGATTCTCAGGTGTGTCTGTGGCAGGTTCACTAGCATGCAAAGTCCTATCAGTTTTCTTTTTCTTTTTATTAGAAGGACTAGGTGCATCAGTATTAATTCTCTGAGAATCTTGCTCAACTCTCTTAGGATGGCCCTCAGGATACAAGGGTTCCTGGGTCATTTTACCACCTCTAGTCATAACCCTAACATCATTATCATTATTCTTACTATTCAACTCATTAAGCAAATCATCTTGAGCCTTAAGTACTTGTTCTACTTGAGTTGTTACCATGGAAGCGTGTTTACTAATAAGCTTGAGATCATTAACAGTTCTACTCATATAATCACCCAAGTGGTCAAGCATGTAAGCATTACGTTTCAATTGTCTACTAACATAAGCATTCAAGGTTTCTTGTTTAACAATAAAATTATCAAATTCATCCAAGCATTGACTAGCAGACTTATTATGAGGAATATCACCTTCATCAAATCTACGGCGAGAGTTTACCTCTACTACCTGTGTCGGTTTATCAAGACCATGTATTTCTTCAATAGGTGGTAGATTCTTACATCTTCAGCTTTAATACCTTTTTCTTTCATAGATTTCTTTGCCTCTTGCATATCTTCAGGACTGAGAAATAGAATACCCCTTTTCTTCGGAGTTGGATTAGGAGTTGGTTCAGGAAGTCTCCCATCATTATCATTACTCAATATATTATTCAATAGCAATTCAGCTTGCTCGATAGTTCTTTTCCTGAAAACACAACCAGCACAACTATCCAGGTGGTCTCTGGAAGCATCGGTTAGTCCATTATAAAAGATACCAAGTGTTTCATTTTTCTTGAGAGGATGATCAGGCAAAGCATTAAGTAATTGGAGAAGCCTCCCCCAAGCTCATGGGAGACTCTCATCTCCAATTTGCACAAAATTAAATATTTCCCTTAAAGCAGCTTGTTTCTTATGAGCGGGGAAATATTTTGCAGAGAAGTAGTAAATCATATCCTGGGGACTATGCACACAACCAGGAGCAAGAGAATTAAACCATAACTTAGCATCACCCTTTAATGAGAAAAGTAAACAATTTGAAAATATAGTAATAGCGAATTTTTTCCTCATGAGCAAATAGGGTGGCTATATCATTCAATTTAGTAAGATGTGCCACAACAGTTTCAGATTCATAACCATGAAAAGGATCAGATTTAACCAAGGTAATTAAATCCGGATCGACAGAGAATTCATAATCCTTATCAGTAACAAAAATAGGTGAAGTAGCAAAAGCGGGATCATATTTCATTCTAGCATTCAAGGATTTTTCTTTCACCTTAGCTAACAATTTCTTAAGATCCTCTCTATCATTGCAAGCAAAGAAGTCTCTAGCAGTTTCTTCATCCATAACATAACCCTCAGGTACTACAGGCAATTCATATCTAGGGGGAGAATCATAATCATCATTTTCAATAATATCATCAGTTTCAGTAATTTCATTCTCTCTAACCCTAGCAAGTTGTTCTTCCAGAAATTCACCTAGTGGCACAGTATTATCAAGCAGAGAAGTAGTTTCATCATAAGTATCATGCATAACAGAAGTAGCATCGTCAATAACATGCGACATATCAGAATTAATAGCATGTGTAGGTGTTGCAAGTTTACTCAAAACAGAAGCAGAATCAAGTGCGGAGCTAGATGGCAGTTCCTTACCTCCCCTCGTAGTTGAGGGAAAAATCTTAGTTCTTTGACCTTTCAAATTCCTCATAGTGATCAACAGATATAAATCCCAAGTGACTCAGGGAATAGAGCTATGCTCCCCAGCAACAGCGCCAAAAAAAGGTCTTGATAACCCACAAGTATAGGGGATCGCAACAGTTTTCGAGGCTAGAGTATTCAACCCAAATTTATTGATTCAACACAAGGGGAGCCAAAGAATATTCTCAAGTATTAGCAGATGAGTTGTCAATTCAACCACACCTAAAAGACTTAATATCTGCAGCAAAGTATTTAGTAGCAAAGTAGTATGGAAGTAACGGTAATAGTAGCAAAAGTAACAGTGGCAGTTTTCTAGCAATCGTAACAGTGGCAACGGAAAAGTAATAGAGCAAAGATTAATATGTGAAAAGCTCGTAGGCAATGGATCAATGATGGATAATTATGTCGGATGGCATTCATCATGCAACAGTCATAACATAGGGTGACACAGAACTAGCTCCAATTCATCAATATAATGTAGGCATGTATTCCGAATATAGTCATACGTGCTTATGGGAAAAAAAACTTGCATGACATCTTTTGTCCTACCCTCCCGTGGTAGCGGGGTCCTATTGGAAACTAAGGGATATTAAGGCCTCCTTTTAATAAAGTACCATACCAAAGCATTAGCACTTAGTGAATACATGAACTCCTCAATCTACGGTCATCACTGGGAGTGGTCCCGACTATTGTCACTCAGGGGTTGCTGGATCATAACACGTAGTAGGTGACTATTGACTTGCAAGATAGGATTGAGAACACAAATATATTCATGAAAACATAATAGGTTCAGATCTGAAATCATGGCACTCGGGCCCTAGTGACAAGCATTAAGCATATCAAAGTCATAGCAACATCAATCTTAGAACATAGTGGGTATTAGGTATCAAACCCTAACAAAACTAACTCGATTACATGGTAAATCTCATCCAACCCATCACGGTCCAGCAAGCCTATGATGGAATTACTCACGCATGGCGGTGAACATCATGAAATTGGTGATGGAGGATGGTTGATGATGACGATGGCGACGGATTCCCCTCTCTGAAGCCCCGAACGGACTCCAGATCTGCCCTCCCGAGGAAGAACAGGGCTTGGCGGTGGCTCTGTATCATAAAACGCGATGAATCCTTCTCTCTGTTTTTTTTCTCCCCGAACGTGAATATATGGAGTTGGAGTTGAGGTCGGTGGAGGTCCAGGGGGCCCACAAGGTAGGGTGGCGCGCCCCCCACCCTTGTGGCCAGGGTGTGGGCCCCCTTCACTTGATTCTTTCACCAATATTTTTTATATATTCCAAGACTTATCTCCGTGAAGTTTCAGGCCATTCCGAGAACTTTTTATTCTACACAAAAATAACACCATGGCAATTCTGCTGAAAACAGCGTCAGTCCGGGTTAGTTCCATTCAAATCATGCAAGTTAGAGTCCAAAATAAGGGCAAAAGAGTTTGGAAAAGTAGATACAACAGAGACGTATCAGTAGGACAAAAGATGTCATGCAAGTTCTTTTCCATAAGCACATATGACTATATTCGGAATACATGCCTACATTATATTGATGAATTTGAGCTAGTTCTGTGTCACCCTAGGTTATAACTGCTACATGATGAATATCATCCAACACAATTATCATTGCCGATCCATTGCCTACGAGCTTTTCACACATTGATCTTTGCTAAGTTACTTTGCTGTTGCTGCTGTTACAATCACTACAAAACTGCTACTGTTACTTTACCGTTACTTCCATATTACTTTGCTACTAAATATTTTGCTGCAGATAGTAAGTCTTTCAGATGTGGTTGAATTGACAACTCGGTTGCTAATACTTGAGAATTTCTTTGGCTCCCCTTGTGTCGAATCAATAAATTTGGGTTGAATACTCTACCCTCAAAAACTATTGCGATCCCCTATACTTGTGGGTTATCAGACGCGTCGCCAGAGGTCAAGGTATTGAATCATGGCGGCCGGACCGAGCGCGCTCTGGATATCGCGCACCCAGGAATGAAGGTGCATGCCCTCTTGAACAACGTGGAGCTTGCGACGGCGTCGAGGGACGAGCGCCAGAACTTGAGGTGCAATCTCGTCAACAGAATGCCCGTCGATCCAGTGGTCCGTCCAGAACCTGCAGTCGGCGCCTTTGCCAAGGATGCAATCGGTGGATGCCCGGAAGATGCTTTGACGTCCGGGTCATGGGGGATGTGTAGGCGGCTCCATGGCCACGAGGGGCCCGTGCGTTTGGGCCATAACTACCACGTGCACAGAGCAATGCCCGAGCGTTGAAGATCTCTAACATAGGTTTTTTATAAATAGCGAATTAGACACATACCTTTTTGAACTGCACATAAAGCACTTGCAGGGTTGAGGAGAATTGATTTATAAGGGTTGTCGTGGCGTGTTCTTGATGCAAAGAGCAAGGTCAGAAGTCTTTAGTTAATTTCAG
Organism: Aegilops tauschii subsp. strangulata; assembly: GCF_002575655.3. Classification (NCBI taxonomy): domain Eukaryota; kingdom Viridiplantae; phylum Streptophyta; class Magnoliopsida; order Poales; family Poaceae; genus Aegilops; species Aegilops tauschii. Next base: position 516,368,666 of record NC_053037.3, on the reverse strand, counting down.
TTGTCATTATTTGCCCATGTCAAAATATTTGGTTTAGTAATTTTCTTTGTCTATGTGATAGGTACTTTGACGGTTGGCATCCCAAATGTCTGTTGTGCTTCAAGGTAAGGACAAGCCAACCTATGCATCTCATGTGGAAGCTAGAGACACGTGTGTCATTCATAATGCAAAAGATATCCGTGTTACATGAAGAAAAATGACTGACAAAATTTACTACCGGCACACGGGTTAGTAATTCTAGCAAATACTTTTGAATACCTTATTTGGTATTATTATTAATTTTGTTCTGTCATGTGCATTATGCCATTTTTCCAATAGGTATATTGGCCACCTGAAGGAAAGAAAGCTCAAGGACCATATGGCAAAAGACCCAACTCAAGTGATCTGTAAAGTTGTCATGTGCATGCTTCCCCGCAACAAATTGCGTGATGTAAGTGAAATTTCATGGAAGAAAAGAACAAAATCCAATAACATACCATAAGATCCTCATCCATCTTTTCTTCTCTGTAGTTCCAAGTGGCTGATATTCCATGCATACTGTAGGCCGTAGTCTACTTCGCCCCCTTCTTGAATTACCATTTAACATGTAGTACTAGTTTTATGATGGCATTCTCATTAAAATCCCCTGCTTTGGATAGGGATCGCAAGCCGAGGATATTTGCTGAAGGCGAGCATCCATTTCATGACCGGCCTCTCAAACCTTTTCATGCCGCCACTCAAAGTACGTGAGATGCGCCCCCGGGCAAGACGTGCGATGATAAGGACACAGAAAAAGGAGATTAGGACATGGAAGCTAAGAAAGTCGAGGGGGAAGCAACTAAGAATGGCAAAGCTATGGTCGCTGCATAAGTCGACTTCAGATGTGCGTGGACTATGGAGAGACCTATGATCTGCGCCGACGGATCTACCCTATGCATTTTCTGGATGATGATCTGTGTACCTCTTATCCCTTTGACATGTAGTCTTTCGTGTTGAATTTCGTAGACATGATACACTACAATCTTATCAAGCGTGGTTAAGGTAGCCATATTGCTGAGAAGCCTGTTGAGTTGAGTTGAGGAGGCACTAGAACCTAGAAAAGCTCAAACTCATTCTGATTTTTCTTTTCTTAAACTTGGAACTGGGATCTTGTATTGCAAATAAAATTCATCGCATTATGCAGAATATCCATCTTGAATGGAGCAGCTAATTCATTAGGTTGAGTTATAACTCACCCTTTTTTGTGAAAAAGAAAGGTAATATTTTGTAGAATAAGAACACCTCCGATTTTGAACTAAAACCACGACACTTATTATGCATTGAAGGGAGTACTATTCTGTGAACGAAAATATTTTTTAAGAAAAAGAAAAATCAGCACCATCTTTCAAGGTTAACCATTTTCTTGTTTTTGAACACAGTACAAATGCAAGCAATCAAATATATACGCGCATACACTCCCTGATCATTCCCCGGGCTAGGTCGGGTTCGGGCCGGGCTTGCAAAGCCCGATGAAAATATCCCGAGCCCGGACCGGCCCGGCCCGAAGCACATGAACAGTGCCGTTTTTAAATTAAATTAATCATATTCGAGATATTATATTAGTTTATTATACCTATATTTCGAATAAAAATAATATATAGTCATTTCGGGCTTTCGGGCCGGGCTTCGGGTTCGGGCCTCCGGGTCGGGTTGTCCATGAACAGGTTTACTATGAACGCACACACGCACACCATACCCCTATGAGCACCTCCGAGATCCCCACCGCCATTGCCGACATGGTCGTTGACTTCACCGAGCCGCTCCTAGCCGCCATCCTCCTCTCCGCCGAGAACTGCTCTGGTAAAAAGCTACTCCTCTTGTTCAAGTCTGCCGGGAAGAACAACCCTGATGTCAAGAGCCTTGCCAATCTTGACATCGTCGCGAGCAAGGTTGCTGATTCAGCTGAGATTGACGAGATGGACGCGTACATGCTCTGGGATTTGGTGAAGGAAATGGGCAGTGTGCCAGGATCATTGAGCACCCCACTGCTGAACAAAGTGCTAGCAATATTCTGGAAGCTCGAGAAATCGAAGGCGGCGCTAGAGGTGCTTGACAAGTTCAGTGAGTTTGGCTGTACTCCGGACGGTGACAGCTATTATCTGGCGATTCAAGCGGCTGGAAAGAAGTCCATGGTTGGTGCTGCATGGGGAGTTTGCGAGAAGATGATTAGCTCCGGGTGCTTCCCTGATGGGAAGAAGACCGGTGAGATTGTGTCCTTCTTTTGCCAGGGGAAGAAGGTAACAGAGGCACATTCAGTATACCTAGCAGCGAAGGAGAAGAAGGTTCAGATTCCTACATCATCCTTGGATTTCCTTGTTGGTGCTTTGGCGAAGAATGACGAGACCATCAGTACCGCTCTGGAGCTGCTGGTTGAATACAAAGGAGAGTCTCTTAAGCATGCAGGCAAGTCCTTTGCTGCCGTTATACATAGTTTGTGCAGGATGAAGAATGTGAAGGATGCAAAGAAGCTGTTGATGAGGATGGTGAATCTTGGCCCAGCTCCTGGTAGTGCAGTGTTCAACTTTGTCATCACAGGATTGTCTAAAGAGGGAGAAATGGAGGACGCAAAGGGTTTGATAAGAGTGATGGAAAGCCGAGGGCTGCGCCCTGATGTTTATACATACAGTGTGATCATGAGTGGCTACATAAAGGGAGGCATGATTGATGAAGCTCATTCTCTACTTCGCGAAGCTAAGAAGATCCATGCAAAACCAAGCAGGGTTACTTATCACATACTGATCCGTGGTTACTGCAAGATGGAGGAGTTCGAGAAGGCCCTGGAGTGCCTAAAGGAGATGAAGGAGGACGGGTTGCAGCCAAATATGGATGAGTATAGCGAACTCATCCAGTCGTTGTGTCTGAAGTCTATGGACTGGAGAACAGCTGAGAAGCTCCTGGAGGAAATGGAGGGCAGTGGATTATGCCTTAAGGGCATTATCCGCAGCCTCATACCAGCAGTCAAGGAGTTGGAAACGGAAGAGGCGTCAAAAGACAGCCAAGAAGCATAGTTTCTCTAGGATATGCTTGGAGTGACACTGCCACTAATAAGTTTTGGGGAATCACCCTCCTTTTGCTCTCTGCATCTCTGGTGAGGTTATGAAAAACACCATCTTTTGTACTTGTCTGTTTGTTGCTAGATGCTAAAATAATTTTGCGTTTGTATTGTAAATGCTGGACCAGCAGGGATGCATAATTAATTTTTGTCTAGAGTTTATGCGTCTCTAGAAGTAGAACCAAGAGAATTTCGGCGCAATTTTCGATCCAATGTTATGACTTGGAAAAAGGAGTATAGATGTTTGCCTATTCCCAAAGCAAGGGGCCCTTGCGAAGTGAAAATGGATTTTTTTTTTGGAATGTGCCTAACAAATCAAAAGGTAAGTAGTAACAGTAAAAGCATGTTGGTGCAGCAGCAGGTACCTGTCGGTGCTTTGGTGCGGGATGTACAACAGCATGCCTATATGCTGTTATCGTGTAAACCATCGGAATGACGATGCTATATTTTTACTATGCAATTCATAGATTTGTTGGCACTGGTAACTGACTCCGCGAAGACACTTTCACTGATACGATTTTCAAGGACATGTATTGCCAATTAGTCTGCTGGTATATCTAATGGAGTAATTTTCTGGGAATGCACTTGATGGTTTACTATTCACTGATAACACTCTCCTGCGCAGTAATCTGCCGGGTCTTTTGTGCACCATTCGGAGCATGATTTGATGAGTTTAGTGTCTGACATTCAGCTTTTCATTTGGTTTTAACTCTATATCTGCGACACGTTGAAAACACACAACAGTGCCTGCCCAGTTTTGTGTAATCACCGCATTAGCTTAGGTTACTGCGATCATTGCACACTTTTTTTTTTTGCACATAGAGCAAGCTTAATTCCCAGCAGCTAGCGGTAGGTGGTACATGAAATCTCAGCCGAATCGAATTTTGAATAGTCGTCTGGCTCAGGCCTAATCAGGAGTAGATAGATGCTTTGCAGTTGAAAACAAGGCAGTTTCTGAAAGTTTGTGTGTGTGCGGTTGCTCCTATGCTAGACCTGTGAATAGCAATAGCAATAGAGATTGGTGATTGCGTCAAGATTTTGATTCTGCGTTGTGCACGTGGCTGGTATGTGGCAGAATAGTCCCGTTGATTTAGTTTTCTGCTCCGTTAAAATATTGTTGATGTGTTGTGGTGATAAGTGTGATTCCTGGCGCTGACGCTGCTATTAGTTGTACTGTCAACTGATGGTGGACGCAACCACACATCACAAGCTGCGCAAGCACGGGTGCTACATGTTATGGACCGTGTATCAGAAGCGAATCACCGTGTATCGATCAGGAGCGAATCTAGGTTCGGCTGGGCAAATACTTTGTGCTCTTGTTTCCAAGCAATATACATTTTGTAGCATATACATCTCACATGATATTTGTTCATATTGATGGTCAACGTGGTTTTAAGATACGTGCTAGGCCCCATATATCATCCCTATACGTCCTACTATGCTTTGGTGCATGATGTACAAGAGCATGCCTACATGCTGTTACCATGTGAAGCATCGGAATGGCAGTGCCATATTGTTAGTATATGCAATTCATAGGTTTGCTGGCGCTGGTAACTGATTCAGGGAAGATACACTTTCATTGCTATGGTTTTTAAGGGCGTGCATTGCCAATTAGCCTGCTATATAATGGAGTAATTTTCTGGGAATGCACTTGATGATCTATTATTACCAATGTGTGTTCACAGGTAACACTCTCCTGCGCAGTGGGTCTTTTGTGCGCCATTCGGAGCATAATTTGATTGCACGACTAGAAAAATATGGCCTATTTGAACAACTTGCTTCTAGAAGGACTGCTGGTGGGGGCCACAACCATTTAGTGTCACCTTCCCGCTCTTGTTTGCTATCTCAGCCAATCCTGAGGCAAAGGTTGCGGAGATGTGGCGTCAAGGTCGATGGGCCCCGCGGTTCCGCCGATCTCTGGGTCCCTTGGAGGCCTCAGAATGGGAGAAAATGCGGGATAATTTGAATGGGTTCCGTCTCTCGCATGGAAAGGATGAGGTGGGCAGGCGTCTTGAGGCGTCAGGGAGCTTCTCGACAGGCTCATTATACAAAGAAATCTTCAAAAGCTCGACCCCATGTGATCTAGCGGGGATATGGAAGGCTCGGTTACCAGTAAAGATTAAAATCTTCCTTTGGCAGGTGGCGCATAACATAATAACTAGTGGGGATCAGGTGCAAAAATGAACAGGCCCAGGTGATGGCAAATGTGTTTGGTGTGGAGAGGATGAGGACGGCGACCACATCCTATTCAGATGTATTATGGCTAGATTCGCGTGGAGCGCCATTTGAGAGGCCACGGGATGCTCCTGGAACCCAAGTGGATTCTCGGATTTCTATCGTCTAGCGTCTGCCACGGTGGGAACAGATAGAAGGATGGCATGGGTGGGATTTGGGGCCATCGCATGGGCCCTCTGGACTACCAGAAATAAAGCTTTGATAGAGGGTCATTTCATTCGTCATCCGGCTGACCTCCTATACAAAATGGTGTCTTTCTTGTAGCCGTGGAAACTTCTGGCAAGAAACACGGATAGAGGACGGGTGGAGGAGCTCGCACGCAAGGTGCGAGCAAAGTGCACCAATCTTCGACGGGCATCATAGGGAGATCACCGGCCGGTGGCCGCCCTAGCTACCTCGACAGCTTCTGCATCTTCTCGTAGGTCTTCTCCGGCCTAGGTTAGTTCCACGCTGCATCGCGTGATGGGCCTTTGGCCTTGTATCCCCGTACCTTTCCTTCTTTAGATTTGCGTCGTGACGGTATCGGTTGTAAGGGCCTCATTTTAAGGCTGGGAAAATGCCTCCTCTCTAAAAAAGGTCACGTCTTGATACGTCTCCAATGTATCTATAATTTTTTATTGCTCCATATTATTATATTATCCATCTGGGATGTTTTATATGCATTTATATGCTATTTTATATGATTTTTTGGGACAAACCTATTAACCTAGAGCCAGTGCCAGTTTCTGTTTTTTTCTTGTTTTTGAGTTTCGCGGGAAAGGAATATCAAACGGAGTCCAATTGACCTGAAAGTTTCCGACGATTGTTTTTTGACCAAAAGAAGCCCACGGAGTACCGGAGATGCATCGGAGGAGTCCCGAGGCCTCCACAAGGGTGGAGGGCGCCCCACCCCCTAGGGCGCGCCCTCCGGCCTTGTGGGCCCCTCGTGGACTCCCCTGACTTGTTCTCGACGCCAACACCTCTTATATATCCCAAAACCTCCAGAACAGAACATAGATCGGGAGTTCCGCCGCCATAAGCCTCTGTAGCCACGAAAAACCAATCAGGACCCTATTCCGGCACCCTGTCAGAGGGGGAAACCATCACCGGTGGTCATCTTCATCATCCCGGCACTCTCCATGACGAGGAGGGAGTAGTTCACCCTCGGGGCTGAGGGTATGTACCAGTAGCTATGTGTTTGATCTCTCTCTCTCTCGTGTTCTTGATTTGGCACGATCTTGATGTACCGCGAGCTTTGCTATTATAGTTGGTGAAGGAAATATGCCCTAGAGGCAATAATGAAGTTATTATTTATTTCCTCATATCATGATAAATGTTTATTATTCATGCTAGAATTGTATTAACCGGAAACATAATACATGTGTGAATACATAGGCAAACATAGTGTCACTAGTATGCCTCTACTTGACTAGCTCGTTGATCAAAGATGGTTGAGTTTCCTAGCCATAGACATGATTTGTCATTTGATTAACGGGATCACATCATTAGGAGAATGATGTGATTGACTTGACCCATTTCGTTAGCTTGCACTTGATCGTTTAGTTTACTGCTATTGCTTTCTCCATGACTTATACATGTTCCTATGACTATGAGATTATGCAACTCCCGAATACCGGAGGAACACTTTGTGTGCTACCAAACGTCACAACGTAACTGGGTGATTATAAAGGTGCTCTACAGGTGTCTCCGATGGTGTTCGTTGAGTTGGCATAGATCGAGAATAGGATTTGTCACTCCGATTGTCGGAGAGGTATCTCTGGGCCCTCTCGGTAATGCACATCCATATAAGCCTTGCAAGCAATGTGACTAATGAGTTAGTTACGGGATGATGCACTACAGAACGAGTAAAGAGACTTGTCGGTAACGAGATTGAGCTAGGTATTGAGATACCGACGATCGAATCTCGGGCAAGTAACATACCGATGACAAAGGGAACAACGTATGTTGTTATGCAGTTTGACCGATAAAGATCTTCGTAGAATATGTAGGAACCAATATGAGCATCCAGGTTCCGCTATTGGTTATTGACTGGAGACGTGTCTCGGTCATGTCTACATAGTTCTCGAACCCGTAGGGTCCGCACGCTTAACGTTCGGTGACGATCGGTATTATGAGTTTATGTGTTTTGATGTACTGAAGGTAGTTCGGAGTCCCGGATATGATCACAGGCATGACGAGGAGTCTCGAAATGGTCGAGACATGAAGATCGATATATTGGACGACTATATTTGGACATCGGAATGGTTCCGGGTGAGATCGGGAATATACCGGAGCACCGGGAGGTTACCGGAACCCCCGGGAGGTATATGGGCCTTATTGGGCCTTAGTGGAAAAGAGGGAAAAGGAGCAAAGGAGGGCCCCCCCCAGCCCAATCTGAATTGGGAAGGGGGTCGGGCCCCCCTTTCCTTTCTCCCTCCTTCCCTTTCCTTCCCTTTCCTTCCCTTTCCTTCCCTCTCCTACTCCAACTTGGAAGGGGGGAATCCTACTCCCGGTGGGAGTAGGACTCCCCTAGGGCGCGCCATAGAGAGGGCCGGCCCTCCCCCTCCTCCACTCCTTTATATACGGGGGAGGGGGCACCCCATAGACACACAAGTTGATCATTGATCTCTCTTAGCCATGTGCGGTGCCCCCCTCCACCATAATCCACCTCGGTCATATCGTAGCGGTGCTTAGGCGAAGCCCTGCATCGGTAAACTTCATCATCACCGTCATCACGCCGTTGTGCTGATGAAGCTCTCCCTCGAAGCTCTACTGGATCGTGAGTTCGTGGGACGTCGCCGAGCTGAATGTGTGCAGTCCGCGGAGGTGCCGTAACTTCGGTGCTGGGATCGGTCGATCGTGAAGACGTACGACTACATCAACCGCGTTGTCATAACGCTTCCGCTTATGGTCTACGAGGGTACGTAGACGACACTCTCCCCTCTCGTTGCTATGCATCACCATGATCTTGCGTGTGCGTAGGAATTTTTTTGAAATTACTACGTTCCCCAACAGTGGCATCCGAGCCAGGTTTATGCGTAGATGTTATATGCACGAGTAGAAAACAAGTGAGTTGTGGGTGATACAAGTCATACTGCTTACCAGCATGTCATACTTTGGTGCAGCGGTATTGTTGGATGAAGCGGCCCGGACCAACATTACGCGTACGCTTACGCGAGACTGGTTCTACCGACATGCTTTACACACAGGTGGCTGGCGGGTGTCAGTTTCTCCAACTTTAGTTGAACCGAGTGTGACTACGCCCGGTCCTTGTTGAAGGTTAAAACAGCACTAACTTGACGAAATATCGTTGTGGTTTTGATGCGTAGGTAAGAACGGTTCTTGCTCAGCCCGTAGCAGCCACGTAAAACTTGCAACAACAAAGTAGAGGACGTCTAACTTGTTTTTGCAGGGCATGTTGTGATGTAATATGGTCAAGACATGATGCTATATTTTATTGTATGAGATGATCATGTTTTGTAACGGAGTTATCGGCAACTGGCAGGAGCCATATGGTTGTCGCTTTATTGTATGAAATGCAATCGCCATGTAATTGCTTTACTTTATCACTAAGCGGTAGCGATAGTCGTAGAAGCAATAGTTGGCGAGACGACAACGATGCTACGATGGAGATCAAGGTGTCGCGCCGGTGACGATGGTGATCATGACGGTGCTTTGGAGATGGAGATCAAAGGCACAAGATGACGATGGCCATATCATATCACTTATATTGATTGCATGTGATGTTTATCCTTTATGCGTCTTATTCTGCTTTGATTGACGGTAGCATTATAAGATGATCTCTCACTAAAAATTTCAAGGTACAAGTGTTCTCCCTGAGTATGCACCGTTGCCAAAGTTCGTCGTGCCGAGACACCACGTGATGATCGGGTGTGATAAGCTCAACGTTCTTATACAACGGGTGCAAGCCAGTTTTGCACACGTAGAATACTCGGGGTAAACTTGACGAGCCTATCATATGCAGATATGGCCTCGGAACACTGAGACCGAAAGGTCGAACGTGAATCATATAGTAGATATGATCAACATAGTGATGTTCACCATTGAAAACTACTCCATTTCACGTGATGATCGGTTATGGTTTAGTTGATTTGGATCACGTGATCACTTAGATGATAAGAGAGATGTCTATCTAAGTGGGAGTTCTTAAGTAATATGATTAATTGAACTTAAATTTATCATGAACTTAGTACCTGATAGTATTTTGCTTGTCTATGTTATTGTAGATAGATGGCCCGTGCTGTTGTTCCGTTGAATTTTAATGCGTTCCTTGAGAAAGCAAAGTTGAAAGATGATGGTAGCAATTACACGGACTGGGTCCGTAACTTGAGGATTATCCTCATTGCTGCACAGAAGAATTACGTCCTAGAAGCACCGCTGGGTGCCAGGCCTGCTGCAGATGCTACTGATGACATTAAGAACGTCTGGCAGAGCAAAGCTGATGACTACTCGATAGTTCAGTGTGCCATGCTTTACGGCTTAGAGCCGGGACTTCAACGACGTTTTGAACGTCATGGGGCATATGAGATGTTCCAGGAGTTGAAGTTAATATTTCAAGCAAATGCCCGGATTGAGAGATATGAAGTCTCCAATAAATTCTACAGCTGCAAAATGGAGGAGAATAGTTCTGTCAGTGAGCATATACTCAACATGTCTGGGTATAATAATCACTTGATTCAACTGGGAGTTAATCTTCCGGATGATAGTGTCATTGACAGAATTCTTCAATCACTGCCACCAAGCTACAAGAGCTTCGTGATGAACTATAATATGCAAGGGATGGGTAAGACAATTCCTGAGCTCTTCGCAATGCTAAAGGCTGCGGAGGTAGAAATCAAGAAGGAGCATCAAGTGTTGATGGTCAACAAGACCACCAGTTTCAAGAAAAAGGGTAAAGGGAAAAAGAAGGGGAACTTCAAGAAGAACGGCAAACAAGTTGCTGCTCAGGAGAAGAAACCTAAGTCTGGACCTAAGCCTGAGACTGAGTGCTTCTACTGCAAACAGATTGGTCACTGGAAGCGGAACTGCCCCAAGTATTTGGCGGATAAGAAGGATGGCAAGGTGAACAAAGGTATATGTGATATACATGTTATTGATGTGTACCTTACTAAAGATCGCAGTAGCACCTGGGTATTTGATACTGGTTCTGTTGCTAATATTTGCAACTCAAAACAGGGACTACGGATTGAGCGAAGATTGGCTAAGGACGAGGTGACGATGCGCATGGGAAATGGTTCCAAAGTCGATGTGATCGCCGTCGGCACGCTACCTCTACATCTACCTTCGGGATTAATTTTAGACCTGAATAATTGTTATTTGGTGCCAGCGTTAAGCATGAACATTATATCTGGATCTTGTTTGATGGGAGACGGTTATTCATTTAAATCTGAGAATAATGGTTGTTCTATTTATATGAGTAATATCTTTTATGGTCATGCACCCTTGAAGAGTGGTCTATTTGTGTTGAATCTCGATAGTAGTAACACACATATTCATAATGTTGAAGCGAAAAGATGCAGAGTTGATAATGATAGTGCAACTTATTTGTGGCACTGCCGTTTGGGTCATATTGGTGTAAAGCGCATGAAGAAACTCCATACTGATGGACTTCTAGAATCACTTGATTATGAATCACTTGGTACTTGCGAACCATGCCTCATGGGCAAGATGACTAAAACGCCATTCTCCGGAACAATGGAGCGAGCAACAAATTTGTTGGAAATCATACATACTGATGTATGTGGTCCAATGAATATTGAGGCTCGCGGCGGGTGGTAACTGAAAGTGCGTTATATCGACTAGAGGGGGGTGAATAGGCGATTTTTATGAATTCTTCACTGAGGAATTTGCCAGTGAGGAAATTCCTTAGCGAAGAACTACTTGCAGCGGAATAAGTACTCAAAAGTATGCATAGCAGAACACAAGCATGGTCATCATGATGAAATGAAGACAAGCATAGAGTACAGAAAGCGTAAACACAGGATAGCACAGGATGAAGACAAACAGACTGAAGAAATTGAACTGAGGAAATTGAGAAAGTCTTCAGTCAAAGTCTTCAAACACAGATATGAACAAGTGCACAACACAGTTATGAGGAAATGAAAGAGTTGAGGAAATAGAACCAGTAAGCTTGGTGAAGACAATGATTTGGTAGACCAGTTCCAACTGCTGTCTCAGTTGTACGTCTGGTTGGAGCAGCTAGGTATTTAAACCTGAGGACACACAGTCCCGAACACACAGTCCTCCCCGTATTCTCCTTGAGCTAAGGTCACACAGACCTCGCCCAATTACTCGTGGTAAGTCTTCAGGTGACTTTCAAACCTTCACAGACTCGGTCACTCAGCGATCCACAATTTCCTCTTGGATGATCTAGACCATGACGCCTAACCGTCTGGAAGAAGCACAGTCTTCAAAGGTAACAAGCGTCGGATCCACACAGGATCAATTTCTTCAGTGATGCTCAATCACTTTGGTTTTGTGGGTGTTTGGGTTTGGGTTTTCCTCACTTGATGATTTTCGCTCAAAGTCCTCAGAGGATGGGATGCTATCAAATGACAAGTGCCAGTTTCTCTCGGAGCAGCCAACCAGCTAGTGGTTGTAGGGGGGCGGCTATTTATAGCCTAGGGAGCATCCCGACATGATAAGACATAAATGCCCTTCAATGAAATGACCATTAGGTGGGTAGATATTTTGGGACAGCTGGCGCATAGCATAGCAACGGTCGGAAATTTGAGTATCAAATTCCTCAGGGCTATCATGTTCCTCACTGTGTAGGCAATCCGCACTGGTGAATTCCTAACTCCTCAGACCAGAAGAACTTCGTCTCTGTCACTGAATAATATGACTGAACTGTATGAGATTTCCAATGGCTTCACTCGAAGGGATTGGTAGGTGTAGGATTTTGAGTTGAGCATCACATGGAAATTTTTCCTTAGTATTTCCTCGACCCCCTTTAACAGTACGGTGTTTCCTATGACTCAAGAAAGAGAAAATGAAACTACGAAAACAAAAGTCTTCACGCTTCATGTTCCTCAAATGAATACCAAGTCTTCAAGGTCACACCAATTTCTTCACTTTCAAAGTCTTCAGAAAGTCTTCATAAGTCCAAAGTCTTCAGTCGAAGAACTTCATTTTTAGGGGTCGACTTTCTCTGTAATATCAAACTCCTCATAGACTTAGAGACCTGTGTACACTCATAAACACACCAGTCCCTTAACCTATAAGTCTTCAATACACCAAAATCACTAAGGGGCACTAGATGCACTTACAATCTCCCCCTTTTTGGTGATTGATGACAATATAGGTTAAGCTTTCAACGGGGATAAACATATGAAGTGTAAATACTGATATTGAAGAATTTGATTGCAAGATATAGAAGAACTCCCCCTGAATATGTGCATAGTGAGGAATTTACTTTTGAAGCAATGCACACTTGAAGAGTTGAATCATGGAGATCTCCCCCTATATCTTGTAATTCATACACGCATTTGACATAATATATGAAGAATTTGAAATGCATGATGAAATATGGTGACTGATGTAATTCAGCATGCGTGCAATAACATTAACGAGGAATAAGCATGCAAAAGAAATAGCAAAAGTATCAGGCCACCATAGAGTTTTAAGTTTACAACTCGATCCAACAAAGTCATCAGAAGAACGAGAGTTGTAACTTAGAAAAAAACGCCCATATAAGATAGACCCGCTTGAAGACTAACTCAAATTTCTCCCCCTTTGTCATCGAATGACCAAAAGGTTCGAAATGAGGACTAACGCCCCTGAAGAATATCAAGTTGATGAAGGAGCGCCAGCGTTGTTGGGGTCGTTTGGTGGAGTAGGGCCTGCCGCAGTGTCGTCCAAGTCTTCATGTTCATCGGTATCGCGCGATGAAGAATAGGAGCTGGCCACCAAGGACGGAACCTTGACCTTCTTGTATTTCTTCGGTGGAGGTGCAGACCAGTCAAAGTCCTCCTGGAGACCCATTTTCTTCAGATCTTCTTCGCCGTAAATGTGAGACAGAACAGCCCAGGTGCGGTTGAGGGTTTTATGAAGGTAGTAGTGGTTTTTCTTCACTTCATTGTGGGTAGCAGTCATGTTGTGAAGAATTGAACCAAACTGACGCTTGACCCATTTGTGATTGCGATCAACCTTCTGGTGAAGACTAAGGAAAAGCTCACGGTCAGTCATCACCCTGGAGCTGTGCCTTGAGGATTTGGCTTGGTGGCGTTGGCGGTAGAGTCATGGGTGGCAGAGTCATCATTGGTGGAGTAGAATGCAGCCTTGCGAAATTGCCCATCCAATGGACGAATGCCTTCATCAATGACAGCAGTAGCCTTGCCCTTTTCAACAACTGAGGAAAATGTTCGTTTGAGGACTTCAATCGGGGGCAAGTAGCTGCAATGGTTCAGTGTGTCAGCTTTGTAGTTGAGTGAAGACCTTGTTCTGATGAATCTCATGATCCAAGGAGAATAAGGCTTCAACTCAAATGGTGTCATTGCGACATTGGCCAGAGTCCTCATGAAGAAATCATGGAAGTTGACGGGAACGCCATGAATGATATTGAAAAGCAGATTCTTCATGATGCCGACGACTTCTTCTTCATCCGAGTCGTGGCCCTTGATAGGACTCAATGTCTTCGTCGGAATGCGATAGACAGTCCGAGGCACATATAACAATTCCTTCACAAGGAATTTTGTTCTTGGGGCCTGACCTGGCTTCAAAGGCTTCATCAGCACTTGCATATAGTGATCTGTAAGCTCAGGTTCACTGTAGACGCAACGAGCAGCTTCAAGGGGAGGACTGAGAGGCAAAGCACGAAGCAATTCAGTAGCTGGTGCCTTGTAGTGAGTATTTTCAGACATCCAGTCCAACACCCATGAATTCACATCTTCAGAGTCTCCGGTGATGTGCAGAGTTGCATAAAATTGAAGAATGAGCTCTTCATTCCAATCACATATATCAGTGCAGAAATTTAATAGTCCCACGTCGTAAAGAACACTGAGGACTGGCCCGAAGCACGACAGAGATTCCATATCCACATGAGGAATGTGCTCATGATCGAAGACTTTGTCTTTATTGAACAGCACTGAGGAATAAAAATTTGCCTGGCTGGCAGTCCAGAAACGCCTCTTCCTAATGCGAGCAGAGTCATAGGGGTTGTAATCAGTGAAGAATATGTGCTCGCCGAAAAAATCATTAGCCTTGAATTTTTGCTTCCTTGAGAATGGATCCTTTGGCTTGGGCAGAGGAGTGTCAGTCAGTTGCATTACAACCTCAGGAATCGCAATCTCAGGTTCTTCAGGCTGAGGAATTTCTGGTTCCTCTTAAGTGGCAGCCTGGGTCTTCAATTCTTTATTTTCATTTTCTTCAGCACTAGTGGCTGGAATTTCTTCATGAGCTTCATCAGATCCCATTTGAACTGTAGTTGCTGGGGACTGAGGAATTTGTTGCAATGGTGTGAAGAGTGGAGAGTTGGGGTACTGACTTTCCCAAAAGTCATCATTCATCACCGGTGTGGTGCAGCCAATGTCCATATCTTCATCTTCCATTTCTTCAACGCTGGCCTCTTCAGCAGTAAACTGAGGCATAGGCGAGGAAACTGTGGGGGTTGAAGGGATTTTATCCACTTCAATTTCTTCATCCATCTGCTCTGACGAAGCAGCAGAAGGATTTTCTTCATCAGATCCGCTAGGGATCACATATTCTTCATCAAAAGGGATGATTTCCTTTGATGGCATGGAGGAAACTGGAACAGCATCAATTGGATTAGCAAATGCGCTTGTCAATTTCTTCATCTTCTTCGGTGCTGAAGAATCTGAAGGAGCTTATGCTTTCCTTTTCTTCACTGCTGCACGCTCTGCAGCCTTGGTCTTCTTCACATCTGATGCAGATGGAAGGATTGGAGTTGGAGTAGGCGCAGGAGGAGCAGAGGAATGTGGTTGATTTTCTTCAGGCACAACTGATGCAGTTGCCCTGACCTCTTCATTTTCTTCAGGCGCACCACTAGTGGGTGCCCTGGCAGTTTCATCAGCGGCTGGAGTGCAGTCGTCAGCCCTGGAACTCACATTTTCTTCAGCAGCCTGATTGTCATCAGCGGTGCTGGCATGTTCTTCAGTTGGCTGAGCAGATGCTTCAGCCTGAGGAATTTCTTGTTGCGATGGGGCTGCAACATTGGAGGTGAACATCTTAGTCAGTTTAACAAACCTGACCTTGGCTCCTTTCCAATCAGCATAGTAAGCATTGAAATCATCACTGAGGACTTTGATTTCAGACTGGATCTTCACAAGTTCATCAGTTGTCATAGAGACAATGTTGTTCTTCAGGAATTTCTCCTTCTTGTACTGTGCTTTCTTGAGCTGCCTGGCCTTCTCAAATTTCCATTTTTCTTCTTGGATGAAGGCAGTCAGCATATGACTTTGGCCAGGAGTCAGCTTGAAGTCAGGCATAGGACTGTTTGGGTCCTTGTGCCATAGATCAATATAATCGAGGATCAACTTTGGATCCAAAAGCAGAGGCACATTTGTGCCCTTGGCTCTAGCGGCCCTGACTTGCCTATCTCTGATGATTTCAGCAAGTTCTTCATCATCAGCTTCGTCTTCTTCAGACGGCACTTGGAAGGCGACCTGCTTCTTGTGAGGACTTGGGCGAGAGCCTCGTCCAGCAGTGGTCTTAGTCTTCAGCAGAGAGGGTCCTATTGAAGAATTTGGTGTAGCTGAGGAACTAACTGAAGCTCCTGAGGCAATAGAGAAGCCTGTAGTCCTTTGGCACGTGGCAAGATGCACAGGTGCTGAGGATTTGGTCGGAGCAGCTGAGGACTTTGGAGGGGCAGGAGCAGCGTGAGGAATTTGCCGTGAGGACATTGACGGTGAAGCACTTGGCTTACGCGCAGGCTTCTTTGCCATGGATTTCTTCGGCTTGACAGCAGAGGCAGCAGCAGCAGAGTCCTCGTTGAATTTCCTCACTGCATCTTTTGCTTGTTTGGCCAACTTGGCCTGGCGCTTGGCCCATTCTTCAGGATAATCTTCACCACGCTTGAGGCTGGTGAGATCAGCTTCTTGGCCAGGTGCCAACGGAGGTCTTGAGCATGGAGGATTGAGTGCGAATTTCTTCATGTACTTGGGAGTCACATATCTGTACTCCCTCCACTCTCTTGCCCATCTCCTCTCTATCTTCTGAATGCGCACCTTGCACTCATTTTTATCTTCCTCAGGGGGTGTGCAGTACCCAGCATAGATGTCCTCAGGGATTTCAAATGCAGTGTTGACCTCAGGCCTCTTTCCTCCTTTTTGTGGCTTCTTTCCATCAGCCATTTTCTTCAGATGAGGAATTTGGACAATTGAATTTTTTGAAGAAGTATGCAACTTCTCTTCGAGGAACGCTGCAAATGAGTTAAGTTGATGAGAACCTAGTGATTCAGCTGTGGACATGAGTACCTGTGAACAGAGTATAGCTGCGAGGAATTTGGAGAGGTCATATGCGTTCTCAGAAGGTTATTCAAAAAGAACAAGTTTGAGGAATTTGACCAGGCGAGTCTTGAAGAATTTCACTAAGCGTTCTTAGTCTTAGGTTCCAGAGTTGTACAGATCAGAAATCCGCACAATTGAGGAATCTTGAAGAGAAATTATAGCTTAGAGAAATGAATCAAGATCAGATGACATGTGAGGTGTTTAGTGTGTGAAGAATTTGAAGAATAAACACCTTTTGAAGATTTTGTAGAAATCATTTGAATCAAAGAGGGCAGTAAAAGTAACTTTTAATTACCCTAAATGAAGAACACGACGAACTGTGAGGTGGAGAAGTGAAGTTCGTCTGTGCAGATCTTCCACGCCCTAACTCGGCCGAGGAAGACGGCTACGGCGGCGGCGGAGTGAAGATTTCCGCGGCCGGCGCGAGTACGGTGGCGACGAGGTCGAGGCAGTGAAGCTCTTCCTCACCGGTGACGATGAAGTAGCGGTGGCGCTAGGGTTTGAGAAGCTCGAGCTGGAGAGAGGTCGAGCGGAGTAAAGGAAGTGAGGAAGGGGAGAGGGGGTATTTATAGCCACGGTGAAAAACTGTTCGCCCAAAGAAATTGAACGAACGTGCCCCTGACCCTTCTCATTCGCTTGACATGTGTCACCCACGTACTGAGAAGTGGAGATCGTGTTAGATCGTGGGTGAATAGATAAGTATTTCGTGGGATGCGGAACGGTTTGAGCGGCAAAGCCGAAAATTTGGATAAGATAAGTTAAAAGTTCCGTTCGCAAATTCTTCAGCTGACAAGGACACGACACAGTGAAGAGTTTGAACGAGTTTCAAATAGAACACACATGAAGAATTTGTGAATAGATTGGGTTGAGTATAGCATAGAGGGGGAAGGGTCCGATCACATTCACTTAGCAGAAAGCGCAACTTGAAGTATTAGCCATAAGTGAATGATGTAGAGGACATAAACTATATATATATATATAGCCAATGAAGAAAAACGACGGAAACAGTGAAGATTTTGCAAAGTTGAAGATTTTGAACAACTGAGGAATTTCAAAACTGAGGAAAAACTCAAGTTGAAGATTTTCAACTTTTGGTGGTGGCGTGACCCACCGTATAAGAATGATGATTTCAGACACCGCTTACAATTGTCGTAGGGTTCTGAGAATCAAATTCTTCGTTAATTTCTTCACACTTAGAGTGTTATACTTCATTGATTGAAGAAAAACGTTTCTTCATGTGTTGCACATCTAAGTCATTAATTTTACATAAGTGTTAGGATGAGTGTCCTTTTCAAAGAACATTCAAAGATTCTAGGATATTTAGCTCACACCGCAACTTGCTAAATCTCTTCTCATCCAAGGGCTTAGTGAAGATATCGGCTAGCTGTTCTTCAGTCTTTACGTGCTCAATAGAAATGTCGCCCTTCAACACATGATCGCGAAGAAAATGATGACGAATCTGAATGTGCTTTGTCTTCGAGTGCTGAACTGGGTTGTGAGCAATCTTGATGGCACTCTCATTGTCACAGAAGAGAGGCACATTCTTCACGTTGACGCCATAGTCCTTGAGAGTTTGCTTCATCCACAGCAAGAACCAGCAGCAATGTACTCAGCTTCAGCAGTAGACAGTGATACGCAGTTCTGTTTCTTCGAGGACCAACAGACCAAAGATCGTCCGAGGAAATGACATGTACCAGATGTTGACTTGCGGTCCACACGATCACCAGCATAGTCAGAGTCAGAATATCCAATGAGATCAAAAGCCGAGCCCTTGGGGTACCATAATCCAAGTGTTGGGGTGTGAGCTAGATATCGAAGAATATGTTTCACAGCCTTATGGTGTGATTCCTTCGGTGTAGCTTGAAATCGGGCACACATGCAAACACTAAGCATAATATCTGGCCTAGATGCACATAAATACAATAAAGAACCAATCATGGAGCGGTGTACCTTTTGATCGAAGTCAATACCATTTTCATCAGTGCACAGATGGCCATTTGTGGGCACGGGAATTTTGACGCCTTTGCAATCTTGCATGCCGAATTTCCTTAGTACATCCTTGAGGTATTTCTCCTGAGATATGAATATGCCATTGCGCTGTTGACGAATTTGAAGACCTAAGAAGAATTTCAACTCTCCCATCATAGACATTTGATATTCTTCACTCATCATATAGGCAAATTCATCACATGCCCGAGGGGCTTGCTTGAGGCCATAGAGGGCCTTATTGAGTCTGAAGACTTTTTCAGGATGCTTTGGATCTTCAAAACCTGGGGGTTGAGCAACATATACTTCTTCCTCAAGCTTACCATTGAGGAATGCACTTTTCACATCCATTTTATATAGAGTGATATCATGATGGTTAGCATAAGCAAGTAATATCCGAATAGCTTCAAGTCTAGCAACAGGTGCAAAAGTTTCATCGAAATCAATTCCTTCAACCTGTGTGTAGCCTTGAGCTACAAGCCATGCCTTATTCCTCACCACAAGGCCATTTTCATCTTGCTTGTTGCAGTAGATCCACTTTGTGCCAATGATATTGTGCTTGCGAGGATCTGGACGTTTAACCAGTTCCCAGACGTTGTTGAGTTCGAATTGATGTAACTCTTCTTGCATGGCCTGAATCCACTCAGGCTCCAGAAATGCTTCATCTACCTTAGTGGGCTCTGTGATAGAGACAAAAGCATAGTGCCCAAAAAAGTTAGATAAATGTGAAGCTTTTGAGCGTGTGAGAGGACCTGGTGCTTCAATGTCATCGATGATCTTTTCAACTTGCACTTCTTTTGCAACACGAGGATGAGTTGGTTGTCGTCGAGGAATTTGATCAGCATTTTCTTCAGCACCATTTTCTTCAGCATTTTCTTCAGGTGCATCAGCTCGACGTTCTTCACGTTCGGGAATGAATTCTTCAGCAGATTCTTCGGTAGGAATGACATCCTCAGTAGCCTTGAACTTGATAGATTCCTCAGGTGCTCGTTCATCTATCACAGAAGGTAGGTGCTCTCTTCGCGAGCCATTAGTTTCATCGAACCGCACATCTACAGTTTCAACAACCTTGTGAAGAACGTTGTTGAAGACTCTGTAGGTGTGCGAGTCCTTTCCGTAACCAAGCATAAAACCTTCATGTGCTTTCGGTGCAAATTTAGCATTGTGATGAGGATCTCTAATCCAACATTTAGCACCGAAGACTTTGAAATAACTCACATTGGGTTTCTTGTCAGTGAGGAGTTCATAGGCAGTCTTCTTGAAGAATTTGTGAAGATATACCCTGTTGATGATGTGGCACGCAGTATAAATTGCCTCAATCCAGAAGTGACGAGGCGTCTTCTACTCATCAAGCATAGTGCGAGCCATCTCAACAAGAGTTCTGTTCTTGCGCTCCACGGCGCCATTCCGCTGAGGAGTGTAAGGAGCAGATAACTCATGAGTAATACCAAGTTCATCAAGATAGTCATCAAGACCAGAATTCTTGAACTCAGTTCCATTGTCACTTCTGATGTGCTTGATCTTCACACCAAAGTTGGTTGAAGCCCTCGAGGAAAATCGTTTGAAGACTTCTGCACTTCATGTTTGTAAGTGACAATATGTACCCATGTGTAACGAGAGTAATCATCAACAATAACAAAGCCATAGAGAGATGCGTCATTTGTGACTGCTGAGTAATGGTTAGGACTGAAGAGATCCATATGAAGCAATTCAAATGGTCGGGTAGTGGTAATGATAGTCTTCGCTGGATGCTTAGCCTTGGTCATCTTTCCAGCTTCACAAGCTCCACACAAGTGATCCTTGAGGAATTTGACATTCTCAATGCCAGTGACATGCTTCTTCTTCGCAAGCGTGTGCAAATTCCTCATGCCTGCATGACCAAGTCGTCGATGCCATAGCCAGCCTTCTGAAGCTTTTGCAAGTAGGCACACGGCTGGTTGCGGTCCTGTAGAGAGAAATCAACAACATACAAGTCTCCTCTCCTAAAGCCTTCGAAGACTTTGGAATTGTCAGCTTCCATAACCACAACACAACAATACTTGCCAAAGACAACAACCATATCAAGATCACAAAGCATTGAGACAGACATGTGGTTGTATCCTAAGGACTCGACAAGCATGACTTTGTCCATGTGTCGATCCTTTGTGATCGCAACCTTACCTAGACCCAATACCTGACTTTTTCCTTTGTCAGCGAAGATGATATGCTTCAGATGCGATGGTGATAAGGGAGCATCCATCAATAGGTTCTTGTCACCAGTCATGTGATTTGTACATCCACTATCGAGGACCCACTCAGTGGCTTTAGGTTGATCATCCTGCAGATGAATTAGTGCAGCTTACGAACTTCATATAGTTCATCAGTGAAGAATATGACATCACAATTCATCAGACCAATTTCATCAAGCAATGCAACAGTTAAAAACAGTATGAGGACGTGAGAAATGAAAGTTCATTTCTTCATGATTAGTCTGCGTCCTTTCAGGCATTTTTCAGGTCTCCAGTAAATTCTTCAGACGTTTAAGTACGTCTAGAGACCTGACCCTGCATAAAGGATTAGTTCTTTTTCTTCACCACCCACATCTGAAGGGGTGGCAAAGAGTTCATCACTCTGCGAGCTCCATACAAGAAAGGTGGCATAGAAGCCAATCCATTTCGTTTCACATAAGAGGAGTTAGTGTAAGCATATGAATAAGCAAAGAAATTCTTCGAGGACTTATGAACATAATGATTAGAAGAAGAATGCTCATATTCATAGCCCTTGGCTCTTCCCTGCGAAACAGAGTTGTTAGCACAATGATGTTCATAGGAGGACTTTGATCCTTTTGAGGAATTTGATCCACGTGAGGAATTTGGTCCGAATGAGGACTTGGATCCATATGAAGAATTTGGTCCATATGAAGAATTTGATCTGGGGTTCCTATTCTTCACAGGTGGTGTCATGAGGACATTCACCTAAAGACCTTCAAGGTACCTTTTGGGAACCCAGATTTTCTTCATATGGGAACCTTTCCTGCAGTTAGTGCCAACATATCTAGCAAATACTTCACCATTCTGATTTTTGAACAGTTTATAGTTGGAGTCAAATGACTCATCAGAAGAATGAGAAGATTCACATGTAAAGCCAGATAAATTAGATGGATCAACTGGAGGTCCCTTTGCAGCAACCCATGAGGTTTTGGGGTACTGCTCAGGCTTCCAATATGTACCATCAGCATTGAGTTTCCTCTCAAAGGCAATACCCTCTTTCCTAGGGTTCCTGTTGAGGATCTGCTTTTTAAGCACATCACAAAGAGTCTGATGCCCTTTGAGGCTTTTGTACATGCCTGTCAAGTACAATTCCTTCAGCCCTGCATCGTTAGTGATACTAGCAATGTCCTCAGATGAGGAATTAGTGATAGCAGAGGCAGGTGAGGAATTTGTAGCATTAGAAGCATTTGAACATTCAGGTGAAGAATTAGCAGATTCACGTTCAATGCATTTCAAAAATGGAGGAACAAATTCTTCCTGAGCAGCGCTGATTTGTTGAGCAAGTAATGAATCGCGCTCCTTCTGAAGATCTTCATAATTCACTCTTAGCTTCTCAAGATCTTGCTTTCTTTGAAGAAATTCATAAGAAAGCTTCTCATGATCAAATAAGAGAGTGTTATGTTGATCTTGAAGCGTGTCATACTTAGTATGAAGTCTCTGAAGACTTTTAGCCAAAGCTTTTGACTGATCCATTTCTTCACGCAACATATCATCGCTCTTATTTAGCATGTATTGAACTTTTTCCAAAGCTCTTTGTCGTTTAGTGGCAAGGGAAGAAGGTTTGACATAGCTGGGTCCAAATTCATCACCAGATTCATCATCACTTGACTCGGATAGGTAGCATTCAGTTACCTCAGCACTTTTTGCCATAAGGCATGATGAAGAGGATGATGATTCTGGTTCGAATGTCATCGCTTTGAGAGATTCCTTGAAGTCCTCAAACCAAGGATCATGATGGGTTCGAAGACCTTCATAGACCTCAGAGAGACGGTCCTAGATAAGCTTCGCATGATTTAGATGCATGATATTCCTGAACTGATTTTGAGACAGATAGGAGCAGATGGCGTCCTTCGCCGTGAGGTTGAGAAGAGTGTACTTGCGAATGTCATCAGCTTCCGCCATCTTGCACAGATCGGTAAGACCAATCTCAGTGACGGTCCACAGTTCGCTGTTCATCGCCATGAGGCGCTTCTTCATCATGGCCTTCCACTTGGGATACTCGTGACCGTCAAAGATGGGGCATGCCACTTTCTTCATACCTGCGATCGACATAACTAAAACTCCAGGCGGTTAAACCAAAATCACACAGAACAAGGGAGTACCTTGCTCTGATACCAATTGAAAGTGCGTTATATCGACTAGAGGGGGTTGAATAGGCGATTTTTATGAATTCTTCACTGAGGAATTTGCCAGTGAGGAAATTCCTTAGCGAAGAACTACTTGCAGCGGAATAAGTACTCAAAAGTATGCATAGCAGAACACAAGCATGGTCATCATGATGAAATGAAGACAAGCACAGAGTACAGAAAGTGTAAACACAGGATAGCACAGGATGAAGACAAACAGACTGAAGAAATTGAACTGAGGAAATTGAGAAAGTCTTCAGTCAAAGTCTTCAAACACAGATATGAACAAGTGCACAACACAGTTATGAGGAAATGAAAGAGTTGAGGAAATAGAACCAGTAAGCTTGGTGAAGACAATGACTTGGTAGACCAGTTCCAACTGTTGTCTCAGTTGTACGTCTGGTTGGAGCGGCTAGGTATTTAAACCTGAGGACACACAGTCCTCGCCGTATTCTCCTTGAGCTAAGGTCACACAGACCTCGCCCAATCACTCATGGTAAGTCTTCAGGTGACTTCCAAACCTTCACAGACTCGGTCACTCGGCGATCCACAATTTCCTCTTGGATGCTCTAGACCATGACGCCTAACCGTTTGGAAGAAGCACAGTCTTCAAAGGTAACAAGCGTCGGATCCACACAGGGTCAATTTCTTCAGTGATGCTCAATCACTTTGGTTTTGTGGGTGTTTGGGTTTGGGTTTTCCTCACTTGATGATTTTCGCTCAAAGTCCTCGGAGGATGGGATGCTCTCAAATGACAAGTGTCAGTTTCTCTCGGAGCAGCCAACCAGCTAGTGGTTGTAGGGGGCGGCTATTTATAGCCTAGGGAGCAGCCCGACATGATAAGACATAAATGCCCTTCAATGATATGACCGTTAGGTGGGTAGATACTTTGGGACAGCTCGCGCATAGCACAGCAACGGTCGGAAATTTGAGTATCAAATTCCTCAGGGCTATCATGTTCCTCACTGTGTAGGCAATCCGCACTGGCGAATTCCTAACTCTTCAGTCAGAACAAATTCCTCAGAGACCAGAAGAACTTCGTCTCTGTCACTGAAGAATATGACTGAACTGTATGAGATTTCCAATGGCTTCACTCGAAGGGATTGGTAGGTGTAGGATTTTGAGTTGAGCATCACATGGAAAAAATTTCCTTAGTATTTCCTCGACCCCCTTTAACAGTACGGTGTTTCCTATGACTCAAGAAAGAGAAAATGAAACTACGAAAACAAAAGTCTTCACGCTTCATTCCTCAAATGAATACCAAGTCTTCAAGGTCACACCAATTTCTTCACTTTCAAAGTCTTCAGAAAGTCTTCAGAAGTCCAAAGTCTTCAGTCGAAGAACTTCATTTTTAGGGGTCGACTTTCTCTGTAAATATCAAACTCCTCATAGACTTAGAGACATGTGTACACTCATAAACACATTATTCCCTTAACCTATAAGTCTTCAATACACCAAAATCACTAAGGGGCACTAGATGCACTTACAGTAACCCACAAGTATAGGGGATCGCAACAGTTTTCGAGGGTAGAGTATTCGACCCAAATTTATTGATTCGACACAAGGGGAGCCAAAGAATATTCTCAAGTATTAGCAGTTGAGTTGTCAATTCAACCACACCTGGATAACTTAGTATCTGCAGCAAAGTATTTAGTAGCAAAGTAGTATGATAGTAACGGTAACGGTAGCAAAAGTAATATTTTTGGGTTTTGTAGTGATTGTAACAGTAGCAACGGAAAAGTAAATAAGCAAAGATCAATATGTGAAAAGCTCGTAGGCATTGGATCGGTGATGGAGAATTATGCCGGATGCGGTTCATCATGTAACAGTCATAACATAGGGTGACACAGAACTAGCTCCAATTCGTCAATGTAATGTAGGCATGTATTCCGAATATAGATACGTGCTTATGGAAAAGAACTTGCATGACATCTTTTGTCCTACCCTCCCGTGGCAGCGGGGTCCTATTGGAAACTAAGGGATATTAAGGCCTCCTTTTAATAGAGTACCGGACCAAAGCATTAACACATAGTGAATACATGAACTCCTCAAACTACGGTCATCACCGGGAGTGGTCCCGATTATTGTCACTTCGGGGTTGCCGGATCATAACACATAGTAGGTGACTATAGACTTGCAAGATAGGATCAAGAACTCACATATATTCATGAAAACATAATAGGTTCAGATCTGAAATCATGGCACTCGGGCCCTAGTGACAAGCATTAAGCGTAGCAAAGTCATAGCAACATCAATCTCAGAACATAGTGGATACTAGGGATCAAACCCTAACAAAACTAACTCGATTACATGGTAAATCTCATCCAACCCATCACCGTCCAGCAAGCCTACGATGGAATTACTCACGCACGGCGGTGAGCATCATGAAATTGGTGATGGAGGATGGTTGATGATGACGATGGCGACGGATTCCCCTCTCCGGAGCCCCGAACGGACTCCAGATCAGCCCTCCCGAGAGAGTTTAGGGCTTGGCGGAGGCTCCGTATCGTAAAACGCAATGAATCCTTCTCTCTGATTTTTTTCTCCCCGAACACGAATATGTAGAGTTGGAGTTGAGGTCAGTGGAGCTCCAGGGGGCCCACGAGGCAGGGGCGCGCCCCCCACCCTCGTGGACAGGGTATGGGCCCCCTGGCCTTGATTCTTTCGCGAGTATTTTTTATTATTTCCAAAAATAATCTCCGTGAAGTTTGAGGTCATTCCGAGAAATTTTGTTTCTGCACAAAGATAACATCATGGCAATTCTGCTGAAAACAGCGTCAGTCCGGGTTAGTTCCATTCAAATCATGCAAGTTAGAGTCCAAAACAAGGGCAAAAGTGTTTGGAAAGGTAGATACGACGGAGACGTATCAACTCCCCCAAGCTTAAACCTTTGCTTGTTCTCAAGCAATTCAGTTGATAAACTGAAAGTGATGAAGAAAAACTTTTACAAACTCTGTTCGCTCTTGTTGTTGTAAATATGTAAAGCCAGCATTCAAGTTTTCAGCAAAGATTATGACTAACCACATTCACAATAACATTTAGGTCTCATGTTTACTCATGTCAATGGCATAATCAACTAGCGAGCAATAATAATAAATCTCGGATGACAACACTTTCTCAAAACAATCATAATATGATATAACAAGATGGTATCTCGCTAGCCATTTCTGAGACCGCAAAACATAAATGCAGAGCACCTTTAAAGATCAAGGACTGACTAAACATTGTAATTCATGGTAAAAGAGATCCAGTCATGGTCATACCCAATATAAATTAATAGTAATGGATGCAAATGACAGCGGTGCTCTTCCAGCTGGTGCTTTTTAATAAGAGGGTGATGACTCAACATAAAAGTAAATAGATAGGCCCTTCGCAGAGGGAAGCAAGGATTTGTAGAGGTGCCAGAGCTCGGTTTTAAAGCAGAGATAAATAATATTTTGAGCGGCATACTTTCATTGTCAACATAACAACCGAGAGATGGCGATATCTTCCATGCTACACACATTATAGGCGGTTCCCAAACAGAATGGTAAAGTTTATACTCCCCCTCCACCAACAAGCATCAATCCATGGCTTGCTCGAAACAACGAGTGCCTCCAACTAACAAGAGTCCCGGGGAGTTTTGTTTGCAATTATTTTGATTTGATTTGCATAAAGCATGGGACTGGGCATCCCGGTGACCAGCCATTTTCTCGTGCGTGAGGAGCGGACTCCACTCCTCTTGAGAATAACCCGCCTAGCATGGAAGATACAGACAGCCCTAGTTGATACATGAGTTATTCGAGCATACAAAACAGAATTTTATTTGAAGGTTTAGAGTTTGGCACATACAAATTTACTTGGAACGGCAGGTAGATACCGCATACAGGAAGGTATAGTGGACTCATATGGAATAACTTTGGGGTTTAAGGAAGTGGATGCACAAGCAGTATTCCCGCTTAGTACAAGTGAAGGCTAGCAAAAGACTGGGAAGCGACCAACTAGAGAGCGACAACAGTCATGAACATGCATTAAAATTAATAAACATTGAGTGCAAGCATGAGTAGGATATAATCCACCATGAACATAAATATCATGAAGGCTATGTTGATTTTGTTTCAACTACATGCGTGAACATGTGCCAAGTCAAGTCACTTAAATCATTCAAAGGAGGATACCACCCTATCATACCACATCACAACCATTTTAATAGCATGTTGGCACGCAAGGTAAACCATTATAAACTCCTAGCTAATTAAGCATGGCATAAGCAACTATAATCTCTAATTGTCATTGCAAACATGTTTATTCATAATAGGTTGAATCATGAACGATGAACTAATCATATTTACAAAAACAAGAGAGGTCGAGTTCATAACAGCTTCTCTCATCTCAATTAGTCCATCATATATCGTCATAATTGCCTTTCACTTGCACGACCGAACGATGTGAATAATAATAATAATAGTGCACGTGCATTGGACTAAGCTGGAATCTGCGAGCATTCAATAAACAGGAGAAGACAAGGCAATATGGGCTCTTGGTTAAATCAACAATAATGCATATAAGAGCCACTTCAACATTTTCACTATGATCTTCTCCTATCGACCCCCAAAGGAAAGAAAATAAATAAAAACTATTTACACGGGAAAGCTCCCAACAAGCAAAAGAAGAACAGGAAATATTTTTGGGTTTTCTTTTAATTATTACTACTACAGCAAGAAAGTAAACTAACTAAAAGCTACTACTAATTTTTTTTGGTTTTCTTAAGGTTTTTCAAACACACAAGAAGAAAGCATAAAAAGGACAATAAACTAGCATGGATATTACAGTGAAAAAGTATGAGCACCGACAACTAGCATGAGCGTGTGAACATAAATGTAATGTCGGTGAGAAATACGTACTCCCCCAAGCGTAGGCTTTTGCCCTAAGTTGGTCTACTGCCACGGCTGGCCTGGCGGATATCCAAAGTTGTAACTGGGGTCGTACTGAGATGAAGTCTCGGGTTGCCATTGGTTGGCAACCTCCTCCGGATCCCACCGGTAAACATACTGGCGTGGGGGAACAAATTGTGGTTCCGGATCTGGCTCTGTAGCTGACGTGGGGTTCCGGTAGGCGTGAATGGCCTCCAACGGAACAAGGTACTCGCCTGCAGATAAATCAAACAAGGAAGGAGCAGGCAAGGTAATAGTCTCAGGGTGATTTTTATCAAATAACAGTCTATAGTTAAGCTCCTTTTTCCTGTTCTTAACAGTGAAATCATGTGCAACCATACTCTTGTAATCTAGAAGAACAGTAGGCAACAATTTTTCTTCCTTCTCATAATGCCTAATAGGTATATTAATGTATGCAGCGAGGCGCGAGGCGAAGATGCCTCCCAAGATAGGGCCCTTAGTACGGTTTAGATTTAACCGCTTTGCAACAATAGCGCCCATACTGAATGAGTCATCACGAAACAAAGCATGGCACAAAATAACAATGCCAGGGGCACTTAGGTTGCCACAGTTTCCGCGACCAATTAAGCATCTACTAGCAAATAATGCAAAGTAACGTAAAACAGGAAAATGTATGCTAGTGATTCTTGCATCGGAAACTTTCCTAGTTTCCCCTACAGCAATTGTATCAATAAACCCCTCCACATCGTCATGATGTGGTTCCTCTATGCTGCCCGGAAAAGGCAACTTGCAAACCTCACAAAATTCAGAGAGGGGCATCTCCTTATACTCATCATATAAATAAAAATCCACCGAAGGTGGTGACCTCCTAGAACGGAAATGAAAATTTTGCACAAAGATATTAGTGAGTAAGAGGTACTGTTCGCGTTGGTCGCGGAGGAAGTCGGTGAGGCCTGCATTCTCAGCCAATTCATATAAATCATCATAAATCCCGGTTGCTCTCAAGAAATCATCACAAGGCCATTCACACGGCCGAACTTCCGTGGTGCGAGGGAGATTATACTTGGGCCTCTCTTCTTCTTCACTTTGCTTATCCTTCGAGCTTTGGCTCGAAGAGCCCCTCAAAAATCTCTTCATTATTTTCTGAAAATTTCTGAAGTTTTCTTAGTAACTTCAAATAAAAGTGAACCAAACTCAACAAAATTGATAGCAACTACTCCCACAAGTGCCTAGAGACTATATCATGCATTAGAGCTACTTGGAACCATATAAATTTGACATGCAAGCTCAAGAACATGGTCACCTAGGCAGCACAAATTTGCTATGAATAAAGCACTAGAACAAAAACTAATTGGACCATTGGAGGAGTTACATGCCAAGGAACAATCCCCAAAGCAGTTTTGTGAGAGGTGTTTTGAGCAAGGAGATCAAAAATCGCAGCAAAATGAGCTAGAACTCGTGCTTGAGTTGGTTGGTGATTTTTTTGGGAGGAATAAGGAGTGTGTGGGTGCAGGAATAAGTGGAGGGGAGCCACCATGGGCCCACGAGGCAGGGGGGCGTGCCCAGGGGTGGGCGCGCCCTGGACCCTCGTGGCCAGGTGCTTGCTCCCCCTGCTGTGTTCTCAGTGCTAGATATTCTCAAATATTCCAGAAAAAATCATATTTCAATTTCGGGGCATTTGGAGAACTTTTATTTTCAGGGTATTTTTTATTGCACGGATAAATCCAAAAACTGACAGAAAATACTATTTTTACTTTATTTAACCTAAATAACATAAAGTAAAAGGAGGGTACAGAAATTTGTGCTTTCTAATTTCATCCATCTCATGCTCCTCAAAAGGAATCTACTAACAAGGTTGATCAGGTCTTGTTAACAAACTCATTCCGAATTGCATGAAACCGGAGAATTTTTGAATAGCACTATGTTACCTCAACGGGGATATGCACATCCCCAATAATAAGAATATCATATTTCTTCTTGATAGTAGGAAGAGGAAATTCAAAACCTCCAAAAATAATCGATGGAATTTTCCAATAGAATTTATACTATGAACTTGAGGTTGTTTCCTCGGAAAGTGTACCATGTGCTCATTGCCATTAACATGAAAAGTGACATTGCCTTTGTTGCAATCAATAACAGCCCCTGCAGTATTCAAAAAGGGTCTTCCAAGAATAATAGACATACTATCGTCCTCGGGAATATCAAGAATAAGAAAGTCTGTTAAAATAGTAACATTTGCAACCACAACAGGCACATCCTCACAAATACCGACAGGTATAGCAGTTGATTTATCAGCCATTTGCAAAGATATTTCAGTAGGTGTCAACTTATTCAAATCAAGTCTACGATATAAAGAGAGAGGCATAACACTAACACCGGCTCCAAGATCACATAAAGCGGTTCTAACATAATTTCTTTTAATGGAGCATGGTATAGTGGGTACTCCTGGATCTCCAAGTTTCTTTGATATTCCACCCTTAAAAGTATAAATAGCAAGCATGGTGGAAATTTCAGCTTCTGGTATCTTTCTCTTATTTGTAACAATATCTTTCATATACTTAGCATAAGGATTCATTTTGAGCATATCAGTCAAACGCATACGCAAAAAGATAGGTCTAATCATTTCAGCAAAGCGCTCAAAATCCTCATCATCCTTTTTCTTGGATGGTTTGGGAGGAAAAGGCATGGGTTTCTGAACCCATGGTTCTCTTTCTTTACCGTGCTTCCTAGCAACAAAGTCTCTCTTATCATAATGTTGATTCTTTGATTGTGGGTTATCAAGATCAACAGCAGGTTCAATCTCTACATCATTATTATTGCTAGGTTGAGCATCAACATGAACATCATCATTAGCATTATCACTAGGTTCATGTTCATTACCAGATTATGTTTCAGCATCAGAAATAGAAATATCATTGGGATTCTCAGGTGTGTCAACAACAGGTTCACTAGAAGCATGCAAAGTCCTATCATTTTTCCTTTTCTTCTTCTTAGAACGACTAGGTGCATCAATATTATTTATTTGAGAATCCTGCTCTATTCTCTAAGGGTGACCTTCATGATACAAAGGTTCCTGAGTCACCTTACCCCCTCTAGTTGCAACTCTAACAGCAAAGTCATTATTCTTACTATTCAATTCATTGAGCAAATCATTTTGAGCTTTAAGTACTTGGTATACTTGAGTGGTAACCATAGAAGCATGTTTACTAATGAGTTTAAGTTCACATTTAACTCTAGACATGTAATCACTCAAGTGTTCAATCATATAAGCATTGCGTTTTAATTCCCTACCAAAATAAGCATTGAAATCTTCTTGCTTAACCATAAAATTATCAAACTCATCTAAGCATTGGCTAGCAAACTTAGTAGGAGGGATTTCAGCTTTATCATATCTATAGAGAGAATTTACCTTTACTACCTGTGTTGGGTTATCAAGACCATGCGTTTCTTCAACAGGTGGTAAATTAAGACCATGTATTTCTTCAATAGGAGGTAAATTCTTAACATCTTCAGCTTTTATACCCTTTTCTTTCATAGATTTCTTTGCCTCTTGCATATCTTCAGGACTGAGAAATAGGACACCCCTTGAGTTGGCTTAGGAGTTGGTTCTGGAAGTGTCCAATTATTTTCATTGGTCAACATATTATTCAGTAGAATTTTAGCTTGATCAGCAGTTCTTTCCCTGAAAACACAACCAGCACAACTATCCAGGTGGTCTCTGGAAGCATCGGTTAGTCCATTATAAAAGATATCAAGTATTTCATTTTTCTTGAGAGGATGACCAGGCAAAGCATTAAGTAATTGGAGAAGCCTCCCCCAAGCTTGTGGGAGACTCTCTTCTTCAATTTGCACAAAATTATACATTTCCCTTAAAGCAGCTTGTTTCTTATGAGTAGGGAAATATTTAGCAGAGAAGTAATAAATCATATCCTGGGGACTACGCACACAACGAGGATCAAGAGAGTTAAACCATACCTTAGCATCACCCTTTAATGAGAACGGAAATATTTTAAGGATATAATAGTAGCGAGTTTTCTCATCATTAGTGAACAGGGTGGCTATATCATTTAATTTAGTAAGATGTGCCACAACAGTTTCAGATTCATAGCCATAGAAAGGATCAGATTCAACCAAAGTAATTATATCAGGGTCGATAGAGAATTCATAATCCTTATCAGTAACAAAGATAGGTTAAGTAGCATAAGCAGGATCATATTTCATTCTAGCATTCAGAGTTTTTTGTTTCATCTTAGCTAATAATTTCATAAGATCACTTCTATCATTGCAAGCAAGAAAGTCTCTAGCAGTTTCTTCATCCATAACATATCCCTCAGGCACAACAGGAAATTCATATCTAGGGGGAGAATCTTCATCATCACTTTCATCAATATTATCAGTTTCAATAATTTCATTCTCTCTAGCCCTAGCAAGTTGTTCATCAAGAAATTCACCTAGTGGCACAGTAGTATCAAGCATAGAAGTAGTTTCATCACAAGTATCATGCATAGCGGAAGTGGCATCATCAATAACATGCGACATATCAGAATTAATAGCAGAAGCAGGTTTAGGTGTCGCAAGCTTACTCAAAACAGAAGGTGAATCAAGTGCAGAGCTAGATGGCCGTTCCTTACCTCCCCTCGTAGTTGAGGGATAAATTTTAGTTTTCGCGTCTTTCAAGTTCTTCATAGTGACCAGCATATATGAATCCCAAGTGACTCAAAGAATAGAGCTATGCTCCCTGGCAACGGCGCCAGAAAATAGTCTTGGTAACCCACAAGTATAGGGGATCGCAACAGTTTTCGAGGGTAGAGTATTCAACCCAAATTTATTGATTCGACACAAGGGGAGCCAAAGAATATTCTCAAGTATTAGCAGTTGAGTTGTCAATTCAACCACACCTGGATAACTTAGTACCTGCAGTAAAGTATTTAGTAGCAAAGTAGTATGATAGTAACGATAACGGTAGCAAAAGTAATATTTTTGGGTTTTGTAGTGATTGTAACAGTAGCAACGGAAAAGTAAATAAGCAAAGATCAATATGTGAAAAGCTCGTAGGCATTGGATCGGTGATGGAGAATTATGCCGAATGTGGTTCATCATGTAACAATCATAACATAGGGTGACACAGAACTAGCTCCAATTCATCAATGTAATGTAGGCATGTATTCCGAATATCGTCATACGTGCTTATGGAAAAGAACTTGCATGACATATTTTGTCCTACCCTCCCGTCGCAGCGGGGTCCTATTGGAAACTATGGGATATTAAGGCCTCCTTTTAATAGAGTATCGGACCAAAGCATTAACACATAGTGAATACATGAACTCCTCAAACTACGGTCATCACCGGGAGTGGTCCCGATTATTGTCACTTCGGGGTTGCCGGATCATAACACATAGTAGGTGACTATAGACTTGCAAGATAGGATCAAGAACTCACATATATTCATGAAAACATAATAGGTTCAGATCTGAAATCATGGCACTCGGGCCCTAGTGACAAGCATTAAGCATAGCAAAGTCACAGCAACATCAATCTCAGAACATAGTGGATACTAGGGATCAAACCCTAACAAAACTAACTCGATTACATGGTAAATCTCATCCAACCCATCACCGTCCAGCAAGCCTACGATGGAATTACTCACGCACGGCGGTGAGCATCATGAAATTGGTGATGGAGGATGGTTGATGATGATGATGGCGACGGATTCCCCTCTCCGGAGCCCCGAACGGACTCCAGATCAGCCCTCCCGAGAGAGTTTAGGGCTTGGCGACGGCTCCGTATCGTAAAACGCGATGAATCCTTCTCTCTGATTTTTTTCTCCCCGAACACGAATATATAGAGTTGGAGTTGAGGTCGGTGGAGCTCCAGGGGGCCCACGAGGCAGGGGGCCGCTCAGGGGGCAGGCGCGCCCCCCACCCTCGTGGACAGGGTGTGGGTCCCCTGGCCTTGATTCTTTCGCCAGTATTTTTTATTATTTCCAAAAATAATCTCCGTGAAGTTTCAGGTCATTCCGAGAACTTTTGTTTCTGCACAAAGATAACACCATGGCAATTCTGCTGAAAACAGCGTCAGTCCGGGTTAGTTCCATTCAAATCATGCAAGTTAGAGTCCAAAACAACGGCAAAAGTGTTTGGAAAAGTAGATACGACAGAGACGTATCAGCGGGTATCATTATTTTCCCACCTTCACAGATGATTTGAGCAGATATGGGTATATCTACTTAATGAAACATAAGTCTGAAACATTTGAAAAGTTCAAAGAATTTCAGAGTGAAGTGGAAAATCATCGTAACAAGAAAATAAAGTTTCTACGATCTGATCATGGAGGAGAATATTTGAGTTACGAGTTTGGTCTACATTTGAAACAATGCGGAATAGTTTCGGAACTCATGCCGCCCGGAACACCACAGCGTAATGGTGTGTCCGAACGTCGTAATCGTACTTTACTAGATATGGTGCGATCTATGATGTCTCTTACTGATTTACCGCTATCGTCTTGGGGTTATGCTTTAGAGACGGCTGCATTCACATTAAATAGGGCACCATCAAAATCCGTTGAGACGACGCCTTATGAACTGTGGTTTGGCAAGAAACCAAAGTTGTCATTTCTTAA
Source organism: Aegilops tauschii subsp. strangulata (assembly GCF_002575655.3). Taxonomy (NCBI): domain Eukaryota; kingdom Viridiplantae; phylum Streptophyta; class Magnoliopsida; order Poales; family Poaceae; genus Aegilops; species Aegilops tauschii. The sequence goes on along the minus strand of NC_053037.3, from coordinate 516,334,043 downwards.
AGTTTGGGGCTGCGATGCTTATGTGAAAAAACTTCAACCTGATAAGCTCGAACCCAAATCGGAGAAATGTGTCTTCATAGGATACCCAAAGGAAACTGTTGGGTACACCTTCTATCACAGATCCGAAGGCAAGATATTTGTTGCTAAGAATGGATCCTTTCTAGAGAGGGAGTTTCTCTCGAAAGAAGTGAGTGGGGGGAAAGTAGAACTTGATGAGGTAACTGTACCTACTCCCTTATTGGAAAGTAGTTCATCATAAAAACCGGTTCCTGTGACACCTACACCAATTAGTGAGGAAGCTAATGATATTGATCATGAATCTTCAAATCAAGTTACTACCAAACCTCGTAGGTCAACCAGAGTAAGATCCGCACCAGAGTGGTACGGTAATCCTATTCTGGAAGCCATGTTACTTGACCATGGAGAACCTACGAACTATGAAGAAGCGATGGTGAGCCCAGATTCCGCAAAATGGCTTGAGGCCATGAAATCTGAGATGGGATCCATGTATGAGAACAAAGTGTGGACTTTGGTTGACTTGCCCAATGATCGGCAAGCCATTGAGAATAAATGGATCTTCAAGAAGAAGATTGACGCTGACGGTAATGTTACTGCCTACAAAGCTCGACTTGTTGCGAAAGGTTTTCGACAAGTTCAAGGGGTTGACTATGATGAGACTTTCTCACCCGTAGCGATGCTTAAGTCTGTCCAAATCACGTTAGCAATTGCCGCATTTTATGATTATGAAATTTGGCAAATGGATGTCAAAACTGCATTCCTGAATGGATTTCTAGAAGAGGAGTTGTATATGATGCAACCAGAAGGTTTTGTCGATCCAAAGGGTGCTAACAAAGCGTGCAAGCTCCAGCGATCCATTTATGGACTGGTGCAAGCCTCTCGGAGTTGGAATAAACGTTTTGATAGTGTGATCAAAGCATATGGTTTTATACAGACTTTTGGAGAAGCCTGTATTTACAAGAAAGTGAGTGGGAGCTCTGTAGCATTTCTAATATTATATGTGGATGACATATTGTTGATTGGAAATGATATAGAATTTCTGAATAGCATAAAAGGATACTTGAATAAGAGTTTCTTAATGAAAGACCTCGGTGAAGCTGCTTATATATTGGGCATCAATATCTATAGAGATAGATCAAGACACTTAATTGGACTTTCACAAAGCACATACCTTGATAAAGTTTTGAAAAAGTTCAAAATGTATCAAGCAAAGAAAGGGTTCTTGCCTGTGTTACAAGGTGTGAAGTTGAGTCAGACTCAATGCCCGACCACTGCAGAAGATAGAGAGAAAATGAAAAGTGTTCCCTATGCTTCAGCCATAGGCTCTATCATGTATGCAATGTTGTGTACCAGACCTAATGTGTGCCTTGCTATTAGTTTAGCAGGGAGGTACCAAAGTAACCCAGGAGTGGATCACTGGACAGCGGTCAAGAACATCCTGAAATACCTGAAAAGGACTAAGGATATGTTTCTCGTTTATGGAGGTGACAAAGAGCTCATTGTAAATGGTTACGTCGATGCAAGCTTTGACACTGATCCGGACGATTCTAAATCACAAACCGGATACGTGTTTATATTAAACGGTGGAGCTGTCAGTTGGAGCAGTTCTAAACAAAGCGTCGTGGCGGGATCTACATTTGAAGCAGAGTACATAGCTGCTTCGGAAACAACAAATGAAGGAGTCTGGATAAAGGAGTTCATATCCGATCTAGGTGTCATACCTAGTGCATCAGGTCCAATAAAAATCTTTTGTGACAATACTGGTGCAATCGCCTTGGCAAAGGAATCCAGATTTCACAAGAGAACCAAGCACATCAAGAGACACTTCAATTCCATCCGGGATCAAGTCCAGGTGGGAGACATAGAGATTTGCAAGATACATACGGATCTGAATGTTGCAGACCCGTTGACTAAGCCTCTTCCACGAGCAAAACATGATCAGCACTAAGACTCCATGGGTGTTAGAATCATTACTGTGTAATCTAGATTATTGACTCTAGTGCAAGTGGGAGACTGAAGGAAATATGCCCTAGAGGCAATAATAAAGTTATTATTTATTTCCTCATATCATGATAAATGTTTATTATTCATGCTAGAATTGTATTAACCGGAAACATAATACATGCATGAATACATAGACAAACATAGTGTCACTAGTATGCCTCTACTTGATTAGCTCGTTGATCAAAGATGGTTGAGTTTCCTAGCCATAGACATGATTTGTCATTTGATTAACGGGATCACATCATTAGGAGAATGATGTGATTGACTTGACCCATTTCATTAGCTTAGCACTTGATCGTTTAGTTTACTGCTATTGCTTTCTCCATGACTTATACATGTTCCTATGACTATGAGATTATGCAACTCCCGAATACCGGAGGAGCACTTTGTGTACTACAAAACATCACAACGTAACTGGCTGATTATCAAGGTGCTCTACAGGTGTCTCCGATGGTGTTCGTTGAGTTGCCATAGATAGAGAATAGGATTTGTCACTCCGATTGTCGGAGAGGTATCTCTGGGCCGTCTCGGTAATGCACATTACTATAAGCCTTGCAAGCAATGTGACTAATGAGTTAGTTACGGGATGATGCACTACATAATGAGTAAAGAGACTTGCCGGTAACGAGATTGAGCTAGGTATTGAGATACCGACGATCGAATCTCGGGCAAGTAACATACCGATGACAAAGGGAACAACGTATGTTGTTATGCGGTTTGACCAATAAAGATCTTTGTAGAATATGTAGGAACCAATATGAGCATCCAGGTTCCGCTATTGGTTATTGACCGGATACGTGTCTCGGTCATGTCTACATAGTTCTCGAACCCGTAGGGTCCGCACGCTTAACGTTCGATGACGATCGGTATTATGAGTTTATGTGTTTTGATGTACCGAAGGTAGTTCGGAGTCCCGGATATGATCACAGGCATGACGAGGAGTCTCGAAATGGTCGAGACATGAAGATCGATATATTGGACGACTATATTTGGACATCGGAATGGTTCCGGGTGAGATCGGGAATATACCGGAGCACCGGGAGGTTACCGGAACCCCCCGGGAGGTATATGGGCCTTATTGGGCCTTAGTGGAAAAGAGGGAAAAGGAGCAAAGGAGGGCCCCCCCAGCCCAATCTGAATTGGGAAGGGGGTCGGGCCCCCCTTTCCTTTCTCCCTCCTTCCCTAGGGTGCGCCATAGAGAGGGCCGGCCTCCCCCTCCTCCACTCCTTTATATACAGGGGAGGGGGGCACCCCATAGACACACAAGTTGATCATTGATCTCTCTTAGCCGTGTGCGGTCCCCCCCTCCACCATAATCCACCTCGGTCATATCATAGCGGTGCTTAGGCAAAGCCCTGCGTCGGTAAACTTCATCATCACTGTCATCATGTCGTCGTGCTGACGAAGCTCTCCCTCGAAGCTCTACTGGATCGTGAGTTCGTGGGACATCGCCGAGCTGAACGTGTGCAGTCCGTGGAGGTGCCGTAACTTCGGTGCTGGGATCGGTCGATCGTGAAGACGTAAGACTACATCAACCGCGTTGTCATAACGCTTCCGCTTACGGTCTACGAGGGTACGTAGACGACACTCTCCCCTCTTGTTGCTATGCATCACCATGATCTTGCGTGTGCGTAGGGAATTTTTTGAAATTACTACATTCCCCAACAGTTGGATCTTATGATGTTTCTCCCCCTCTACCTTCTTGTAATGGATTGAGTTTTCCCTTTGAAGTTATCTTGTCGGATTGAGTCTTTAAGGATTTGAGAACACTTGATGTATGTGTTGCATGTGCTTATCTGTGGTGACATTGGGATATTTACGTGATCTACTTGATGTATGTTTTGGTGATCAACTTGCGGGTTCTGTGACCTTGTGAACTTATGCATAGGGGTTGGCACACATTTTCGTCTTGACTCTCCGATAGAAACTTTGGGGCACTCTTTGAAGTTCTTTGTGTTGGTTTGAATAGATGAATCTGAGATTGTGTGATGCATATTGTATAATCAAACCCGCGGATACTTGTGGTGACATTGGAGTATCTAGGTGACATTAGGGTTTTGGTTGATGTGTGTCTTAAGGTGTTATTTTAGTACGAACTCTAGGGATGTTTGTGACACTTATAGGAATAGCCCAATAGATAGATCAGAAAGAATAACTTTGCGGTGGTTTCGTAACCTACAATAATCTCTTCGTTTGTTCTCCGCTACTAGTGACTTTGGAGTGACTCTTTGTTGCACGTTGAGGGATTGTCATATGATCTAATTATGTTATCATTGTTGAGAGAACTTGCACTAGTGAAAGTATGAACCCTAGGCCTTGTTTCGAAGCATTGCAATACCGTTTGCGCTCACTTTTACCACTTGTTACCTTGATGTTTTTATATTTTCAGATTACAAAAACCTATATCTACCATCCATATTGCACTTGTATCACCATCTCTTCACCGAACTAGTGCACCTATACAATTTACCATTGTATTGGGTGTGTTGGGGACACAAGAGACTCTTTGTTATTTGGTTGCAGGGTTGTTTGAGAGATACCATCTTAATCCTACGCCTCCCACGGATTGATAAACCTTAGGTCATCCACTTGAGGGAGATTTGCTACTGTCCGACAAACCTCTGCACTTGGAGGCCCAACGACATCTACAAGAAGAAGGTTGTGTAGTAGACATCAAGCTCTTTTCTGGCGCCGTTACCGGGGAGGTTAGTGCTTGAAGGTATATCTTTAGATCTTGCAATCAAATCCTTTAGTTTCTTGTTTTATCACTAGTTTAGTTTATAAAAGAAAACTACAAAAAATGGAATTTAGGTTGCCTCATATGCTTCATCTTTTTAATATCTTTTGTGAAAATAAGGATTCCGATAATTGTGCTCAATTGCTAGAGGAAGAATGCAATAAAATATTTGACATACAATCTTTGAATGATGAGCATGATTGCAATGTTGTTAGTATGAATTCTTTGAATATCCATAGTACTAATGATGATTGCACTAGTCATGATAAAAAAATTTCTTATAAGCATGTCAATTTTTGTGGAGTGCATAGAGTTTGCCGTTACATACCAAAAAGGGAAGATAGATTTTGCAAGAGGCATAAGCATTTAGAAACTAAATCGTTGCAAGAGAGGCTAGATGTTTGTGCTGAATAGTTTAATATTTTTAGCCATCCTTGTGAACTTTGCAATGAACGTGGTCATTTAAATCTCCAATGCAAATTGTTTCATGATCGAATCGTGTCCAAAAATTGTGATGACTTGATTTCCCTTGCGCATCATAATGAACTTAGTTTGCTTCTGGGATATGAAGAAATGGAATGTATGACTGAGGGTATTCCAGAATATAACCTTGAGAAATTTCTTGATTTTGATCTAGAGGAAATTTATATGTATTGGTAAATTGCATTGAGAATCCTTATATTGCCAATTACTTAAAGACAAGAAAACAAATAGAAGATGAAGAGAATACTAATGAATGGGAAAAGGTTTCCCAATATCCTCCTATTTTCTCTTATGATGAATCGGGTAACAAGAAGGCGCTTTTTATTCAACCAATCTCATTAATAAGGAGCTCCAAAAGGTTGATAAACCCCACACATGACGTGAGGAAGAAAAATAAAAGACGGAGAAGCAAAGGTAAAAAGGTATCCCGCCCAAATGATGTTGCTCCTATTATTGTTATGCCCATTGCTCATTATGATGATTATGATTGGGAAAGTAATGATACTTGTTATAATCTTGAAAATCTTTTTGGCACCAACTTAGAAAGTTGTGATAATAATTGCTATACTATTGGTGCTATCCATATTATTAATGATGAGAATGATTATGCTTGTGATATGCAAAGGCCCAAGCTTGGGGATGCTATGTTTGATGAAAATGACATGTTTGAGAATTTATTTGCTGCAATTAATGTTTGTCCCAAGCTTGGGGATGTTATGTTTAATGAAGATGATATTTTTAGTCCTCCAAGTTTTGATGAGCAAATTTATTATGATGATAGCATGCCTCCTATTTACGATGATTGCAATATTTATGAAAGTGGGTTTGGAAGAGTGTCAACTTTAGGAACTAGTGATCCCACTATTTTGGAGGGTGTTGAATCTTATTTTAATGATAAAAGTGGATTTGGAGAGGTCTTGACTTTATTTAGTAATGATTCCACTATCTTGGAAGTGGTTTCAATCAATTATGATGAGAACAAAGTTGCTACTTATGATGATTATTGTGATGTCACTTATGTTATAAAAAGTAGTGATGATTATATTTATAAAGCTTGTCATAATTATTATTATTACCCTTTTTCTGAACATTATTCTTTTAATATGGAAACAATTTATAGTATTCGAGTTTCGTATGATACTCCCACTATTCATGAGAACAAATTTTCTTATGTGGAGAGTAATAAAATTTCGATGCTTGTGGATCATGAAAATAATGCTTTATGTGATGGTTATAGTGTTGAATTCATTCATGATGCTACTGAAAATTATTATGAGGGAGGAATATATGCTTGTAGGAGTCGCAATAATATCAAGTTTCCTCTCTATGTGTTGAAAATCTTGAGTTGCACTTGTTTTACCTTCATATGCTAGTTGATTCTTGTTCCCATAAGTTATTTGCTCACAAAATCCCTATGCATATGCAGTGGGTTAGGCTTAAATGTGCTTGTCATATGTTTCATGATGCTCTCTTTATGTTTCAATTCTTATCTTTTATGTGAGCATCATTGAAATCATCATGCCTAGCTAGAAAGGCATTAAAGAAAAGCGCTTGTTGGGAGACAAACCAATATTTACCCCTACTGTTTTTGTGTGTTCACATGATTAAGCTCTGTAGTAATCATGTTTTATAGCTTTTATTTCAATAAAGTGCCAAGTAAGACCTTTGGGATGGCTTATGGTGATAGTTGATTTGATCTTGCTGAAAAACAGAAACTTTTGCGCTCACGAAAACAATTCTCATTTCTAGCTGAAGAGTGATTTTTAGTTGATTATTTTTGAAGAATATTAATAGAAAAATTGCTTAGGACTTCCTAATTTCTCAGGATTTTTGGAGTTACAGAAGTATTCAAAATATCCAGATTTCTACAGACTGTTATGTTTTTGACAGATTCTGTTTTTCGCGTGTTGTTTGCTTATTTTGATACATCTATGAGTAGGATCGGAGGGTATGAACCATAGAAAAGTTGGAATACAGTAGATATTACACCAATATAAATAAAGAATGAGTTCACAACAGTACCAAAAGTGGTGATTTATTTTCTTATACTAACGGAGCTTATGAGATTTTCTGTTGAGTTTTGTGTTGTGAAGTTTTCATGTTTTGGGTGAAGTTTCGATGGACTACGGAATAAGGAGTGGCAAGAGCCTAATCTTGGGGATGCCCAAGGCACCCCAAGGTAATATTCAAGGAATACCCAAGCAAGAAAGCTTGGGGATGCCCCAGATGGCATCCCCTCTTTCGTCTTCGTTTATCGGTAACCTTACTTGGAGCTATATTTTTATTCACCACATGAGATGTGTTTTGCTTGGAGGGTCATTTTATTTTTATTTTTTTTGCTTGATGTTTGAATAATATCCCAGGATCTGATATTCTTTAATGTTAGAGAGTCTTCACATAGTTACATAATTATTTAACTACTCATTGATCTTCACTTATATCTTTTGGAGTAGTTTGTCATTTACTCTAGTGCTTCACTTGTATCTTTTTAGAGCACAACGGTAGTTTTATTTCGAAGAAATTGTTGAACTCTCATGCTTCACTTATATCATTTTGAGAGTCTCTAAACAGCATGGTAATTTGCTTTGGTTATGAATTTAGTCCTAATATGATAGGCATCCAAGAGGGATATAATAAAAACTTTCATATAAAGTGCATTGAATACTATGAGAAGTTTGATTCCTTATGATTGTTTTGAGATATGAAGATGGTGATAGTAGAGTCATGCTAGTGAGTAGTTGTGAATTTGAGAAATACTTGTGTTGAGCTTTGTGAGTCCAGTAGCATGCACGTGTGGTGAACCGTTTTAACGAAGTTGGAGCATGAGATATTTTTTATTGTCTTCCTTATGAGTGGCGGTCGGGGACGAGCGATGGTCTTTTCCTACCAATCTATCCCCTAGGAGCATGCGTGTAGTACTTTGTTTTGATGACTAATAGATTTTTGCAATAAGTATGTGAGTTCTTTATGACTAATGTTGAGTCCATGGATTATACGCACGCTCACCCTTCCACCATTGCTAGCCTCTCTTGTGCCGCGCAACTTTCGCCGGTACCATACACCCCCCATATACCTTCCTCAAAACAGCCACCATACCTACCTATTATGGCATTTCCATAGCCATTCCGAGATATATTGCCATGCAACTTTTCATCATTCCGTTTTATTATGACACGCATCATCATTGTCATATTGCTTTTCATGATCATGTAGTTGACATCGTATTTCTGGCAAAGCCACCGTTCATAATTCTTTCATACATGTCACTCTTGATTCATTGCACATCCCGGTACACCGCTGGAGGCATTCATATAGAGTCATAATTTTGTTCTAAGTATCGAGTTGTAGTTCTTGAGTTGTAAGTAAATAAAAGTGTGATGATCATCATTATTAGAGCATTGTCCCGGTGAGGAAAAGATGATGGAGGCTATGATTCCCGACAAGTCGGGATGAGACTCCGGACCAAAAAAAATAGGCCAAAGAAAAAAACAGAAGGCCAAAAAAACCCAAAAAAACAAAAATATGAGAGAGAAAGAGAGAAGGGGCAATGCTACTATCCTTTTACCACACTTGTGCTTCAAAGTAGCACCATGATCTTCATGATAGAGAGTCCCCTATGTTGTCACTTTCATATACTAGTGGGAATTTTTCATTATAGAACTTGGCTTGTATATTCCAATGATGGGCTTCCTCAAATTGCCTAGGTCTTCATGAGCAAGCAGGTTGGATGCACACCCACTTAGTTTTCTTTTAGAGCTTTCATAAACTTATAGCTCTAGTGCATCCGTTGCATGGCAATCCCTACTCACTCACATCGATATCTACTGATGGGCATCTCCATAGCCCATTGGTACGCCTAGTTGATGTGAGACTATCTCCTTCTTTTTGTCTTCTCCACAACCACCGTCTATTCCACCTATAGTGCTATGTCCATGGCTCACACTCATGTATTGCGTGGAAGTTGAAAAGGTTTGAGAACATCAAAAGTACGAAACAATTGCTTGGCTTGTCATTAGGGTTGTGCATGATTTAAATATTTTGTGTGATGAAGATGGAGCATAGCCAGACTATATGATTTTGTAGGGATAAGCTTTCTTTGGCCATGTTATTTTGAGAAGACATAATTATTTTGTTAGTAAGCTTGAAGTATTATATTTTTATGTCAATATTAAACTTTTGTTTTGAATCTTATGGATCTGAACATTCATTCCACAATAAAGAAATTACATGGATAAGTATGATAGGTAGCATTCCACGTCAAAAATTCTGTTTTTATCATTTACCTAATCGAGGACGAGCAGGAATTAAGCTTGGGGATGCTTGATACATCTCCAACGTATCTATAATTTTTTTATTGCTCCATGCTATTATATTATCCATCTTGGATGTTTTATATGCTATTTTATATGATTTTTGGGACTAACCTATTAACCTAGAGCCCAGTGCCAGTTTCTGTTTTTTCCTTGTTTTTGAGTTTCGCAGGAAAGGAATATCAAACGAAGTCCAATTGACCTGAAAGTTTCCGACGATTGTTTTTGGACCAAAAGAAGCCCACGGAGTACCGGAGATGCACCAAAAGGAGTCCCAAGGCCTCCACAAGGGTGGAGGGCGCCCCCACGCCCCTAGGGCGCGCCCTCCGACCTTATGGGCCCCTCGTGGACTCCCCTGACTTGTTCTCGATGCCAACACCTCTTATATATCCCAAAACCTCCAGAACAGAACCTAGATCGGGAGTTCCGCCGCCATAAGCCTCTGTAGCCATGAAAAACTAATCGGGACCCTGTTCCGGCACCCTGCCAGAGGGGGAAACCATCACCGGTGGCCATCTTCATCATCCCGATGCTCTCCATGATGAGGAGGGAGTAGTTCACCCTTGAGGCTGAGGGTATGTACCAGTAGCTATGTGTTTGATTCGCTCTCTTGTGTTCTTGATTTGGCACGATCTTGATGTACCGCGAGCTTTGCTATTATAGTTGGATCTTATGATGTTTCTCCCCCTCTACCTTCTTGTAATGGATTCAGTTTTCCCTTTGAAGTTATCTTATCGGATTGAGTATTTAAGGATTTGAGAACACTTGATGTATGTCTTGCATGTGCTTATCTGTGGTGACAATGGGATATTCACGTGATCTACTTGATGTATGTTTTGGTGATCAACTTGCATGTTCTGTGACCTTGTGAACATATGCATAGGGGTTGTCACACGTTTTCGTCTTGACTCTTCGGTAGAAACTTTGGGGCACTCTTTGAAGTACTTTGTGTTGGTTTGAATAGATGAATCTGAGATTGTGTGATGCATATCGTATAATCAAACCCGCGGATACTTGTGGTGACATTGGAGTATCTAGGTGACATTACGGTTTTGGTTGATGTGTGTCTTAAGGTGTTATTTTAGTACGAACTCTAGGGCTGTTTGTGACACTTATAGGAATAGGCCAATAGATCGATCAAAAAGAATAACTTTGAGGTGGTTTCGTACCCTACAATAATCTCTTTGTTTGTTCTCCGCTATTAGTGACTTTGGAGTGACTCTTTGTTGCACGCTGAGGGATTGTCATATGATCTAATTATGTTATCATTGTTGAGAGAACCTGCACTAGTGAAAGTATGAACCCTAGGCCTTGTTTCGAAGCATTGCAATACCGTTTTCGCTCACTTTTACCACTTGTTACCTTACTATTTTTATATTTTCAGATTACAAAACCTATATCTACCATCCATATTGCACTTGTATCACCATCTCTTTGCCGAACTAGTGCACCTATACAATTTACCATTGTATTGGGTGTGTTGGGGACACAAGAGACTCTTTGTTATTTGGTTGCAGGGTTGTTTGAGAGAGACCATCTTCATCCTACGCCTCCCATGGATTGATAAACCTTAGGTCATCCACTTGAGGGAAATTTGCTACTGTCCTACAAACCTTTGCACTTGGAGGCCCAACAACGTCTACAAGAAGAAGGTTGTGTAGTGGACATCACGTCTCTGCACACGACCTTCTCTTTTGAGGCAACAATCTTCCTAATTAACCATTAGTTTGATTGGGGCCTGCTCGCTACGTGCAAATCGAACCATTATTGTCTATTGTTGTGGAAGATTAGAAGGTTTATTGCCCATTCTTGGTTGGTAGCATTAATCCAGGGAGAAACATGCTCTGACAAGCCAATTGTTGTCCATGACTAATTTGCCACGGTACCTATTTGTCTTGAGTGTTTTTATCACATCGTGTTATTGTTTATGTTTTGCAAGCAAAGACACGAGTACATACATAATTGCATGTTGCAAAATGGCTCAAGAAGATAGGAGGTATAGGGAAAATGGAATACAACGGCAACCAGTGCATTTCAGCCATTTCTTGTCACAAGCTGCATCTTTATCATGAGCGCCAGAACAATCAATCTGTTTTAACCATCAAAGCTCGAGCAACAATGTTAAGCATGATACTGGCCGTATAGTATTGTGCTAATTAATTGTGTTACTAGATCAGTTCATCATTCAACAATTCTGCATTTGAACATGAGTCTTTTAACCACTAATTTAATCGCAAGGTTAATAACATCTCTATGGTTTCATATTGTTCTTCAGCTCAAACACTGACCAAATTCACAACTAAAATATATATGAGAGCAAATCATAAACTGCAAAATCATGAGACAACCATAGCTGGGCGCCGCAGTCCTCATCTACTGTCCCCTCTGCTTCAACTCGCAGGTGGGTATTTGTCGATGCCATCCAGCTTCTCGCATTCTCTATGAAAAGAGAGTGCCACAAAAGCTAAAAGGCAAGTTCTACAGGATGGTAGTTCGACCCGCAATGTTGTATGGCGCTGAGTGTTGGCCGACTAAAAGGTGACATGTTCAGCAGTTAGGTGTGGCGGAGATGCGTATGTTGAGATGGATGTGTAGCCACACGAGGAAGGATCGGGTCCAGAATGATGATATACGAGATAGAGTTGGGGTAGCACCGATTGAAGAGAAACTTGTCCAACATCGTCTCAAATGGTTTGGCATATTCAGCACAGGCCTCCAGAAGCTCCAGTGCATAGCAGACGGCTAAAGCGTGCAGAGAATGTCAAGAGAGGTCAGGGTATTGAATTCATGCTCCAGCCAATTCATCCAAAAGTCCGAACTGATGGAGGGAGGTGGGTAATATATTTCAACACTCCCCCTCACGTCTAGGCTATTTTAGTCCTTAGACATGGGATCGATGTAGGCCGCAGAATCGTTTTATTTAATACTGCATGGCAGGGTCTTGAACTCAAGACCTATTGGCTCTGATACCGTATTGAATTCATGCTCCAGCCAACTCATCCAAAAGTATGAACTGATGGAGGGAGGTGGGCAATATATTTCAACACGGGGTAGACCGAATTTGACATGGGAGGAGTCTGTTAAGAGAGACCTGAAGGATTGGAGTATCACCAAAGAACTAGCTATGGACAGGCATGCGTGGAAGCTTGCTATCCATGTGCCAGAGCTATGAGTTGGTCGCGGGATCTTATGGGTTTCACCTCTAGCCTATCCCAACTTGTTTGGGACTAAAGGCTTTGTTGTTGTTGTTGTTGTTGCTGTTGTTATTGTTGTTGTTGTTGTTGTTGTTGTTGCTGCTGCTGCTGTTGCTGCTGCTGTTGATGTTGTTATTGTTGTTGATGTTGCTGATGTTGTTGCTGCTGTTGTTGTTGTTGTTGTTGTTGTTGTTGTGTTGTTGTTGCTGTTGTTGTTGATGTTGTTGCTGATGTTGTTGTTGTTGTTGTTGTTGTTGTTTTTGTTGTTGTTGTTGTTGTTGTTGTTGCTGCTGCTATTGTATCTGTTGGTGATTGTCTTGCAGTGGTGGTTTGTGATTTCTTCTGAGAAGAAACATAACAGGTGGCTAACTGAATTCTTGGATATCCTTGCTCTTAAGTGCACATAGTTTTACACCGACGAAATATTAGTATCATAGTTGCAGTCTATGCTTGCTTGTGACAAACCAAATCCACAGCTCTAACATTTACATCAGTACTGAGGCACCAGACTAAAGCTCATTGTTGCAAGCACCGGAGGCAACCACAACAATCTCTCTAATTCAAAATTCCCTTAAAAATCACTTATTTACAGGAAACACAATGGTTCCTCAAACTGGTGAGAACATTCATAGGTTATAGCTGAGAAGTTATTATCAAGATTCAGCAAGGATCAGACCTGTACCTTGAAGACTGGCTTGTTGCCCTCCTCCCTTCCCGGATTCTTGTCCTCCTCATCCTCTGACTTCTTGCCCTCCTCCACAGATTCTTGTCCTCCTCCTCTGCTGACTTGTGTGAAATGATATTTCGTATATGGTAAGTAAAATGATATATGAGGAAAATAGTTAGATCGACGCATACCTGCCTTTGCTAGGGCATTTTCTTGATTGTTTGCTATTGCACTCATTTCACCACTGAATTCATAGTACATATTTAGTAACTTGTTCATGGAAAGGTGCAAAATATGTTACCAGACAATGAACTTCCATATAATTGTTTGGGAACAGTATGTTATCGTTGATCAGAGATTATATTGGATTGAGAGAAAGAAACTGCAACCCTTTGATCCTCCTCGAAAAACTAAAGTAGTCTGCAGTTAAAATCATATAATAACTACCCAGAATAAATCTTTCTTGCATACAGATTATTGTTTGACTGAAAGAAGCTGCAACTCTTGGGCTCTCACTAAAAAAGGAAACTAACATTGCAATTGAAATCCTCAAATAACTACCCTGTATGAATCTTTTCTGCATCCAGCCTATAGTTTGAACAACATGAATGCAACATCCAAACTACGGTGCCAATATGTGAATTACCAGCACAGTGGTACAAACACTTGTTTCCTTTTTGAATAGTACAGAAAGCACTTGCAGAGTTGAGGAGAATTGATTTAGAAGGGTTGCGGTGGCGTGTTTTTGATGCAAAGGGCCAGGTCAGAATTCTTCTGTTTGTATCAGTTGTCATTATTTGCCCAGGTCAAAAAATATTTGGTTATGCAATGATTTGCTTTGTCTATGTGATAGGTACTTGGATGGTTGGCATCCCAAATAGTTGTTGTGCTTCAAGGCAACCTATGCACCTCATGTGGAAGCTGGAGAGGTGTGTTGTTCTTAATGCAAAAGATATCTGTGTTATAGGAAGAAAAATGACTGGCAAAATTTACTACTCGCATATTAGGTTTGTAATTCTAGCAAATACTTTTGTATACCTTATTTGGTATTATTATTAATTTCTCTTGTCATGTGCATTTTGCCATTTTTTCCAATAGGTATATTGGCCACCTCAAGGAAAGAAAGCTCAAGGACCATATGGCAAAAGACCCAACTGAAGTGATCCGTAAAGTTGTCATGTGCATGCTTCCTCGCAACAAATTGCGTGATGCAAGTGAAATTTCACGGAAGAAAAGAACAAAATCCAATAACATACCATAAGATCCCCATCCATCTTTTTTTCTCTGTAGTTCCAAGTGTTGATATTCCATGTATACTGAATTACTGATGGGTCATAGTCCATTCTGCCCCCTTCTCGAATTACCATTTAACATGTAGTGCTAGTTTTATGATGGTATTCTCATTAAAATCCCCTACTTTCTCCTCTAGGATAGGGATCGCAAGCTGAGGATCTTTGCTGAAGGTGAGCATACATTTCACGACCGACCTCTCGAACCTTTCGTCATGCCACCACGCAAAGTACGTGAGATGTGCCCCCGGGCAAGATGTGCGATGATAAGGGCACAAAAGAAAGATCAGGACATGGAAGCTAAGAAAGCCGAGGGAGAAGCAGCCAAGAATGGCAAAGCTACGGTCGCTGCATAAGTCACCTTCAAATGTGTGTGGACTATGGAGGCTGATGATTTGCGTCACAGCGAATCTACCCGATGCATTTTCTGAATGATGATCTGTGTATCTTTTTTCTCTTTGACATGTAGTCTATCGTGCTGAATTGAATAGACATGATGCACTGCAATCTTATCAAGCATTGTTAAGGTAGCCATATTGCTGAGAGGCATGTTGAGTTGAGTTGAGGGGGCACTAGAACCTAGAAAAGCTCATACTCATTCTGAATTTTCTTTTCTTAAACCTGTAACTGGGATCTTGTATTGCAAATCAAATTCATCGTATTATGCAGAATATCCATCTTGAATGGAGCAGATAATTCATTAGGCCGAGCTATAACTCACCTTTTTTGTCAAAAAGAAAGGTAATATTTTGTAGAATAAAAAATCGCTCCGATTTTGAATTAAAACCACGGCACTTATTATGGATTGGAGGGAGTACTATTCTGTGAACGAAAATGTTTTTTAAGAAAAGAAAAAACAACACCATTTTCCAGGGTTAACCATTTTCTAAAAGAAAATTTTGAGATTCAACTTTTTTTGAGATTATCTTCAGAATCAACTTTTTTTTACAGGGCATCTTGAAATTCAACTTTTTTTAGAAACATCTTGAAATTCAACTTTTTTTGAGGATTAAGCCAGTTTTATTACTCAAAATCCACAGAAAGTGGGATACAAGCTATGTCATGGGGTTGGCCAAGCCACAGGTGGCGCCCCGGGCCCCTTCTAAGAGAGAATCTGGCTAAACTATGTGCTTCATAATTCACAGCACGACACTCAAAAGAAAAAATACATTGAAAATGAGTAGCTCGAAGATTGATCTCGGTCACAATTGCACCATATTGCCCTCTGCTGCCAGTTATGATATCCGAGACGACTTGCTTGCAATCCGAGGCAACTATAAAATTGTTGATGAGAAGATCCTCTGCCAAACACATTGCCTCCCTGTAGGCTGATCCGTCTCCATCGTATCTACTTTTCCAAACACTTTTGCCCTTGTTTTGGACTCTAACTTGCATGATTTGAATGGAACTAACCCGGACTGACGCTGTTTTTAGCAGACTTTCCATGGTGTTATTTATGTGCAGAAACAAAAGTTCTCGGAATGACCTGAAACTCCATGGAACGTCTATTTGGAAATAATAAAAAATCCTTGCAAAAGATGAAGACCAGGGGGCCCACACCCTAGCCACGAGGGTGGGGGGCGCCCCCCTAGGGCGCGCCCCCTACCTCGTGGGCCCCCTGGAGCTCCTCCGACCTCAACTCCAACTCTATATATTTGCTTTCGAGGAGAAAAAACCAGAGAGAAGGATTCATCGCGTTTTACGATACGGAGCCGTCGCCAAGCCCTAAAACCTCTCGAGAGGGCTGATCTGGAGTCCGTTCGGGGCTCCGGAGAGGGGGATTCGTCGCCGTCGTCATTATCAACCATCCTCCATCACCAATTTCATGATGCTCACCGCCATGCGTGAGTAATTCTATCGTAGGCTTGCTGGACGGTGATGGGTTGGATGAGATCTATCATGTAATCGAGTTAGTTTTGTTAGGATTTGATCCCTAGTATCCACTATGTTCTGAGATTGATGTTGCTATGACTTTGCTATGCTTGATGCTTGTCACTAGGGCCCGAGTGCCATGATTTCAGATCTGAACCTATTATGTTTTCATGAATATATGTGAGTTCTTGATCCTATCTTGCAAGTCTATAGTCACCTACTATGTGTTATGATCCGGCAACCCCGAAGTGACAATAATCGGAACCACTCCGGTGATGACCGTAGTTTGAGGAGTTCATGTATTCACTATGTGCTAATGCTTTCTTCTGGTACTCTATTAAAAGGAGGCCTTAATATCCCTTAGTTTCCATTAGGAACCCGCTGCCACGGGAGGGTAGGACAAAAGATGTCATGCAAGTTCTTTTCCATAAGCACGTATGACTATATTCGGAATACATGCCTACATTTTTTTTGAAGGTTAGACAGTAGGAAAAGCTCCTACTGCAAAATTATATTAATCAAAGGAAACAAGTTTAGATGTTACATGGGGGGAGGAGCGGGGGGACTATACAAGAACATAAGAATTTACAAAACGTGACTCAAAGGGAGACTATGCTATGGAGTCTAGGAAGTCAGCAATCAGATGTTTCTTATGGGCAGGCAGTCTGTGAGCAATGTTGGAGAAATCAGCTATAAATCTGGCCCTCCAAGAAGAGAAGGAGGGTGTCATTTGCCGGAAGAAGTTATTGTTCCTTTCTTTCCAGAGACTCCAGGCGGCCACAAGGAAAACATCCATGAGTATCTTTTGATGATATCTGGCTCTCAAGTGGGTCATCATATCTAAGCGGTTTCCAACAGTCGTCCAGGTTATGTTGAGGTTGCACCAGCATCGTTTACTGAACGTGCAATGGAAGAAAAGGTGCTCAACAGTTTCCTCAATATGTTCCCCACATAGTAAGCAGTCCAGGTTAGTCCCGATGTTATAATGCCTACGCTTCAGCATGTTACGAGTGTTAAGGCGATCAACCAGGAGGAACCACCCAAAAACCTTGATCTTAGGAGTACTTTTGGCTTGCCATAGCCATCCAAAGGCTGCGTGTGCATTTACCCCGCGAAAGAAGAACTTATAATAGTCTGTGGTTTTAAAGAGTTGTGCTCCCCACGTGCAAATCCAAACATCCTTGCCCTCAGAGAGGGTTACGGAGCTGACATCTTGTTGGAGGGCTCGGAGTTCTTCATGAGCTTGAACAGAGAGGGGTAGGTGAAACGCCTCCCGTAAGTTTGAGATCGAGAGCATTTTTTGGACCGAGGCATCTTCTCTGGTGGTGTAGGAAAACGCTCGAGGAAAAGTTTCCTCGAGGACACGTTGGTTCCAATCATCTTTCCAGAACAGGGTTGACCTACCATCATTGATCAAGACTTTCGTTACCCCACGGTAAGTTGGCATGAGTTTCACAAGCTCTCGCCACCAGAAGGAGCCGCATGGGGCCGTTGCGTGCGGGATTGCATCCGAGTAGTATGTGTCCCAGATGAGCTTCACCCAAGGCGTGATGTTTTGGTTGTAGAACTTGTGGAGCATCTTGAGCAGCATTGCATCATTTTGGACTTTAAGATTGAGCACTCCGAGACCTCCATTCTTTTTTGGACGGCACACCATGTCCCAAGCTGCCAGAGAATTACTACATTACATTGATGAATTGGAGCTAGTTCTGTGTCACCCTATGTTATGACTGTTACATGATGAACCGCATCCGGCATAATTCTCCATCACCGATCCAATGCCTACGAGCTTTTCACATATTGTTCTTCGCTTATTTACTTTTCCGTTGCTACTGTTACAATCACTACAAAACACCAAAAATATCACTTTTCTACCGTTACTTTTATTACCGTTACCACTACTATCATATTACTTTGCTACTAAATACCTTGCTGCAGATACTAAGTTATCCAGGTGTGGTTGAATTGACAACTCAACTGCTAATACTTAAGAATATTCTTTGGCTCCCCTTGTGTCGAATCAATAAATTTGGGTTGAATACTCTACCCTCGAAAACTGTTGCGATCCCCTATACTTGTGGGTTATCAAGACTATTTTCTGGCGCCGTTGCCGGGGAGCATAGCTCTATTCTTTGAGTCACTTGGGATTTATATCTGCTGGTCACTATGAAGAACTTGAAAGACACCAAGACAACAATTTATCCCTCAACTACGAGGGGAGGTAAGGAACTGCCATCTAGCTCTGCACTTGATTCACCTTCTGTTTTGAGTAAGCTTGCGACACCTAAACCTGCTTCTGCTATTCGTTCTGATATGTCACATGTTATTGATGATGCCACTTCTGCTATGCATGATACTTATGATGAAACTACTTCTATGCTTGATACTACTATGCCCCTTAGTGAATTTCTTGATGAACAAATTGCTAGGGCTAGAGAGAAAGAAAATATTGAAACTGATTATATTGATGAAAGTGATGATGAAGACTTGCCTGTTATTCGTGAGTGTTATGTTTTTGATAAAGAAGCTTCTTTAGCTATTTTAGCTTGCAAAGATAGATATGAGCTCAAGAGATTATTAGCTAAATGGAAGCAGCAATCTCTTAATGATAGAATGAAATCTGACCCTGCTTTTGCAACTTCACCTATCTGTGTTACCGATAAGAATTATGAATTCTCTATTGATCCTGATATAATTACTTTGGTTGAATCTGATCCTTTTCATGGCTATGAATCTGAAACTGTTGTGGCACATCTTACTAAATTAAATGATATAGCCACCCTGTTCACTAATGATGAGAGATCTCGCTACTTTTATATCCTTAAAATATTTTCGTTCTCATTAAAGGGTGATGCTAAGATATGGTTTAATTCTCTTGATCCTGGTTGTGTGCGTAGTCCCCAGGATATGATTTATTACTTCTCTGCTAAATATTTCCCTGCTCATAAGAAACAAGCTGCTTTGAGGGAAATATACAACTTTGTGCAAATTGAAGGAGAGTCTCCCACAAGCTTGGGGGAGGCTTCTCAAGTTACTTAATGCTTTGCCTGATCATCCTCTCAAGAAAAATGAAATACTTGATATCTTTTATAATGGACTAACCGATGCTTCCAGAGATTACCTGGATAGTTGTGCTGGTTCTGTTTTCAGGGAAAGAACACCGGATGAAGCTGAAATTCTATTGAATAATATGTTGACAAATCAAAATAATTGGACACTTCCTGAGCCAGCTCCTGAGCCAATTCCTAAACCAACTCCGAAGAAGAGAGGTGTTCTATTTCTCAGTCCTGAAGATATGCAAGAGGCAAAGAAATTTATGAAAGAAAAAGGTATAAAAGCTGAAGATGTTAAGAATTTACCTCCTATTGAAGAAATACATGGTCTTAATTTACCGCCTGTTGAAGAAACATATGATCTTAATCCATTACCTATTGAAGAAACTCATGGTCTTGATAACCCGACACAGGTAGTAAAGGTAAATTCTCTCTATAGATATGATAAAGCTGAAATCCCTCCTACTAAAATTGCTAGCCAATGCTTGGATGAGTTTGATAACTTTATGGTTAAGCAAGAAGATTTCAATGCTTATTTTGGTAGACAATTAAAACAAAATGCTTATATGATTGAGCACTTGGGTGATTATATGGCTAATGTTAAAGGTGAACTTAAACTCATTAGTAAACATGCTTCTATGGTTACCACTCAAGTAGAACAAGTACTTAAAGCTCAAAATGATTTGCTCAATGAAATGAATAGTAAGAAAAATGATTATGCTGTTAGAGTGGCTACTAGAACTGGTAGAATGACTCAGGAACCTTTGTATCCTGAAGGCCACCCTAAGAGAATTGAGCAAGATTCTCAGAGAAATAATATTGATGCACCTAGTCCTTCTAAAAAGAAGAAAAAGAAAAATGATAGGACTTTGCATGCTTCTAGTGAACCTATTGCTGAACCACCTAAGAATCCAAATGATATCTCTATTTCTGATGCTGAAACACAATCTGGTAATGAACATGAACCTAGTGAAAATGTTAATGATGATGTTCATGATGATGCTCAACCTAGTAATGATAATGATGTAGAAATTGAACCTGCTGTTGATCTTGATAACCCACAATCAAAGAATCAACGTTATGATAAGAGAGACTTTGTTGCTAGGAAACATGGTAAAGAAAGGGAACCTTGGGTTCAGAAACCCATGCCTTTCCCTCCCAAACCATCCAAGAAAAAGGATGATGAAGATTTTGAGCGCTTTGCTGAAATGATTAGACCTATCTTTTTACGTATGCGATTAACTGATATGCTCAAAATGAATCCTTATGCTAAGTATATGAAAGATATTGTTACAAACAAAAGAAAGATACTGGAAGCTGAGATTTCCACCATGCTTGCTAATTACACTTTTAAGGGTGGAATACCAAAGAAACTTGGAGATCCAGGAGTACCTACTATACCATGCTCCATTAAAAGAAACTGTGTTAAAACTGCTTTATGTGATCTTGGAGCCGGTGTTAGTGTTATGCCTCTCTCTTTATACCGTAGACTTGATTTGAATAAGTTGACACCTACTGAAATATCTTTGCAAATGGCTGATAAATCAACTGCTATACCTGTCGGTATTTGTGAGGATGTGCCTGTTGTGGTTGCAAATGTTACTATTTTAACGGACTTTGTTATTCTTGATATTCCCGAGGACGATAGTATGTCTATTATTCTTGGAAGACCCTTTTTGAATACTGCAGGGGCTGTTATTGATTGCAACAAAGGCAATGTCACTTTTCATGTTAATGGTAATGAGCATACGGTACACTTTCCGAGGAAACAACCTCAAGTTCATAGTATAAATTCTATTGGAAAAATTCCATCGATTATTTTTGGAGGTTTTGAATTTCCTCTTCCTACTGTCAAGAAGAAATATGATATTCTTATTATTGGGGATGTGCATATCCCCGTTGAGGTAACATAGTGTTATTCAAAAAAAATTCGGTTCCATGTTATTCGGAATGAGTTTGTTAACAAGACTTGATCAACCTTGTTAGTGGATTCCTTTCGATGAGCATGAGACGGATGAAACTAGAAGGCACAACCTTCTGTACCCTCTTTCTACTTTCTGTTACTTAGTTGAAATAAAGTAAAATAGTATTTTTCTGTCTATTTCCTGATTTATCCATGCAATATAAAAATACCCTGAAAATAAAAGTTCTCCAAATGCCCCGAAATTGTAACATGATTTTTTCTGGAATATTTGAGAATATCTGGCACTGAGAACACAGCAGGGGAGCAAGCACCTGGCCACGAGGGTCCAGGGCGCGCCCACCCCTACAGGGCGCGCCCCCTGCCTCATGGGCCCATGGTGGCTCCCCTCCACTTATTCCTGCACCCACACACTTCTTCTTCCTCCCAAAAAAATCACTATCCAGCTCAAGCACGAGTTCTAGCTCATTTTGCTGCGATTTTCGATCTCCTTGCTCAAAGCACCTCTCACAAAACTGCTTGGGGAGATTGTTCCTTGGTATGTGACTCCTCCATTGGTCCAATTAGTTTTTGTTCTAGTGTTCTATTCATTGCAAATTTGTGCTGCCTAGGTGACCATGTTCTTGAGCTTGCATGTCAAATTTATATGGTTCCAAGTAGTTCTAATGCATGATATAGTCTCTAGGCACTTGTAGGAGTAGTTGCTATCAATTTTATTGAGCTTGGTTCACTTTTGTTTGAAGTTACTAAAAATTTCAGAAATTTTTTAGAGGAAGAAATATGCTTAGGAAAATGTTCCAAGGTGGTTCTTCAAGGAAGCAAGGACCCAGGCTTGCAATGCGTGATGCTGATGATGAGCCACCAAGGGACGCTCTAGTGTGGCCTTGTGAGTGGCCTTCAGAAAATTTTATGGATCGAGCGGGAATCAAGGAAGAATTTAAGGCATATTTGCGTAACGCTGACCTTGTGAGCTTCGAGGCAGACAAATGCCACCAGTACCACTATCTCACTAGTTCCTTTGTGAGGAGGTTTGAATTTTCATCTTCACGTAATTCTCCAACTGTCCTGTTTGATCTTTATGAAAAATCTTTTACCATGGACTTAGAGGATTTTACTTCTGCTTGCAAATTACCACAATGGGGTTGTATTAGTGAACCCCGTAAATCTGAATTTAGAAACTTTCTTGCTGGTATAACCGTGGGGGAATCTAGAGATATAGCACAAGCTACCATAGGGAGCATTCACTTCCCTGCTATACATTATTTTGCTCTCTTCATAGGTAGGTGCATAAATGGTAAAGATGAAGCATGTCATATGTGTGTTCCTGACCTTAGTATTCTTAGGAGTGCTGTGTTAGGAGACAAATCTTATAATTTGGGAGCCATTGTTGCACGTAGGTTGCATCATAATAGATTTAATGGAGATTTCTTTGGAGGAATTTATGCAACCCGCTTAGCTGATTTTCTTGGTGTGGACGTTCGTGAGGATGATATTGAGTTGCCTCCTACTTATTTAGACTATAATTCTATGGTCTACCACCTGTTTGTCGAGAGGAATGAATCACCTCTCCGATATCGCTTAATCTTTGACAGACGGCATGTTGTCCGTATTACTCTCCATGCTCCTGCCTTCTTTGATTATCATGCAAAAGGAAGACATTTTATTACCAGAGAGGAGGCAGATGAGTATGAGAGGAGGGCGGAGGCAGCTCGCCGCCACGCTGCAGCTCAGGAGGCAATAACCGCTGCATCTCAGTACGACCCCGGCTACAAGTACGGATATCCACCAGGCCATCCTTGGCAATGAACCAACTTAGGCCAAAAGCCTAAGCTTGGGGGAGTACATATTTCCCACCGACATTACATTTATGTTCACACACTCATTGCTAGATGTCGGTGCTCATACTTTTTCACTGTAATATCCATGCTAGTTTATTTTCTTTTTCCTGCTTTCTTCTTGTGTGTTTAATAAACCTTGAGAAAAACAAAAAAAACTTAGTGTAACTTTTAGTTAGTTTACTTTTCTTGCTATAGTAGTAATAATTAAAAAGAAAACCCAAAAATATTTCCCGTTCTTCTTTTGCTTGTTGGGAGCTTTCCCGTGTAAATAGTTTTATTTCTTTTCTTTTCTTTGGGGGTCGATAGGTGAAGACCATGATTAAATTGTCGAAGTGGCTCTTATATGCATTATTGTTAATTTAACCAAGAGCCCATATTGCCTTGTCTTCTCCTGTTTATTGAATGCTCGCAGATTCCAGCTTAGTCCAATGCACGTGCACTCTTATTATTATTCACATCGTTCAGTCGTGCAAGTGAAAGGCAATTATGATGATATATGATGGACTGACTGAGATGAGAAAAGCTGGTATGAACTCGACCTCTCTTGTTTTTGTAAATATGATGAGTTCATCGTTCCTGATTTAGCTTATTATGAATAAACATGTTTGCAATGACAATTAGAGATCATAGTTGCTCGTGCCATGCTTGATTAGCTATGAGTTATAATGGTTTACCTTGCGTGCCAACATGCTATTAAAATGGTTGTGATGTGGTATAGTGGGGTGGTATCCTCCTTTGAATGATTTAAGTGACTTGACTTGGCACATGTTCACACATGTACTTGAAACAAATCAACATAGCCTTCACGATATTTATGTTCATAGTGTATTATATCCTACTCATGCTTGCATCCAGTGTTTATTAATTTTAATGCATGTTCATGACTGTTGTCGCTCTCTAGTTGGTCGCTTCCCAGTCTTTTGCTAGCCTTCACTTGTACTAAGCGGGAATACTGCTTGTGCATCCAATCCCTTAAACCCCAAAGTTATTCCATATGAGTCCACTATACCTTCCTATATGTGGTATCTACCTGCCGTTCCAAGTAAATTTGTATGTGCCAAACTCCAAACCTTCAAATAAACATTCTGTTTTGTATGCTCGAATAGCTCATGTATCAACTAGGGTTGCCCTTATCTTCCATGTTAGGCGGGTTATTCTCAAGAGGAGTGGACTCCACTCCTCACTCACGAGAAAATGGCTGGTCATCGGGATGCTCAGTCCCATGCTTTATACAAACTAAATCAAAATAATTGCAAACAAAACTCCCCCTGGGACTGTTGCTAGTTGGAGACACTCGTTGTTTCGAGCAAGTCATGGATTGATGCTTGTTGGTGGAGGGGGAGTATAAACTTTTCCATTCTATTTGGGAACCGCCTATAATGTGTGTAGCATGGAAGATATCGCCATCTCTTGGTTGTTATGTTGACAATGAAAGTATGCCGCTCAAAATATTATTCATCTCTATTTCAAAACCGAGCTCTAGCACCTCTACAAATCCCTGCTTCCCTCTGCGAAGGGCCTATCTATTTATCTTTATGTTGAGTCATCACCCTCTTATTAAAAAAGCACTGCGCATCTGTCATTTGCATCCATTACTATTAATTTATATTGGGTATGACTATGATTGGATCTCTTTTACCATGAATTACAATGTCTAGTCAATCCTTGATCTTTAAAGGTGCTCTGCATTTATGTTTTGCGGTCTCAGAAAGGGCTAGCGAGATACCATCTTGTTATATCATATTATGATTGTTTTGAGAAAGTGTTGTCATCCGAGATTTATTATTATGGCTCGCTAGTTGATTATGCCATTGATATGAGTAAACATGAGACCTAAGAGTTATTGTGAATGTGGTTAGTCATAATCTTTGCTGAAAACATGAATGTTGGCTTTACATATTTACAACAACAAGAGCGAACAGAGTTTGTAAAAGTTTTTCTTTATCACTTTCAGTTTATCAACTGAATTGCTTGAGGACAAGCAAAGGTTTAAGCTTGGGGGAGTTGATACGTCTCCGTCGTATCTACTTTTCCAAACACTTTTGCCCTTGTTTTGGACTCTAACTTGCATGGTTTGAATGGAACTAACCCGGACTGACGCTGTTTTCAGCAGACTTTCCATGGTGTTATTTATGTGCAGAAACAAAAGTTCTCGGAATGACCTGAAACTCCACGGAACGTCTATTTGGAAATAATAAAAAATCCTTGCAAAAGATGAAGACCAGGGGGCCCACACCCTAGCCACGAGGGTGCCCCCCTAGGGCGCGCCCCCTACCTTGTGGGCCCCCTGGAGCTCCTCCGACCTCAACTCCAACTCTATATATTTGCTTTTGGGGAGAAAAAACCAGAGAGAAGGATTCATCACGTTTTACGATACGGAGCCGCCGCCAAGCCCTAAAACCTCTCGAGAGGGCTGATCTGGAGTCCGTTCGGGGCTCCGGAGAGGGGGATTCGTCGCCGTCGTCATCATCAACCATCCTCCATCACCAATTTCATGATGCTCACCGCCGTGCGTGAGTAATTCCATCGTAGGCTTGCTGGACGGTGATGGGTTGGATGAGATCTATCATGTAATCGAGTTAGTTTTGTTAGGATTGATCCCTAGTATCCACTATGTTCTGAGATTGATGTTGCTATGACTTTGCTATGCTTGATGCTTGTCACTAGGGCCCGAGTGCCATGATTTCAGATCTGAACCTATTATGTTTTCATGAATATATGTGAGTTCTTGATCCTATCTTGCAAGTCTATAGTCACCTACTATGTGTTATGATCCGGCAACCCCGAAGTGACAATAATCGGAAGCACTCCCGGTGATGACCGTAGTTTGAGGAGTTCATGTATTCACTATGTGCTAATGCTTTGTTCCGGTACTCTATTAAAAGGAGGCCTTAATATCCCTTAGTTTCCATTAGGAACCCGCTGCCACGGGAGGGTAGGACAAAAGATGTCATGCAAGTTCTTTTCCATAAGCACGTATGACTATATTCGGAATACATGCCTACATTACATTGATGAATTGGAGCTAGTTCTGTGTCACCCTATGTTATGACTGTTACATGATGAACCGCATCCGGCATAATTCTTCATCACGGATCCAATGCCTACGAGCTTTTCACATATTGTTCTTCGCTTATTTACTTTTCCGTTGCTACTGTTACAATCACTACAAAACACCAAAAATATTACTTTTCTACCGTTACTTTTATTACCGTTACCACTACTATCATATTACTTTGCTACTAAATACCTTGCTGCAGATACTAAGTTATCCAGGTGTGATTGAATTGACAACTCAACTGCTAATATTTAAGAATATTCTTTGGCTCCCCTTGTGTCGAATCAATAAATTTGGGTTGAATACTCTACCCTCGAAAACTGTTGCGATCCCCTATACTTGTGGGTTATCACAAGCCATCGCTTTCAAAGATGCTGGATCATCCACGCCTTCAACCACTAAAGTTGAGCTCCCCAGATAATTGCCGCTTGAGTCACGACATACCGCTGCGGCAGAACCACCCCTCCCTGGCCGGACTGCTGCGTCAACATGTATCTTCGCATAGCCCATCAGAGGTGCCTTAGGTCGCTGCGGCACTACCGGACGAGTAGATGCGACTGCACACACCACATTTGGCCGGATCATGTTAAGATCATCACTGTATCTTCTGATGAAATTCTGAACTACCTAAGGACTCTAAAAAATTCCCTCGTGGATCGCCTTGCGCCTCGCGTACCATATCGACCACAGAGTTATTGATAGGAGGGCAAACTGGTCCTGCGTGAGGGACTCAATTAGTGAAAACAACCATTGCTTTGCTTTTGGTTCTTTAGATGCCAACATTTTATGTGCGAGATCCTCGTCCACCGGCGCCCATACACATCTGAACATTGTGCACTACAAAAGGGAGTGTTTCCACGAGTCCGGCATTCCACATAAGCCGCAGCTGCTGGAAGTCGACATATGGCGGCGGCCCCGCACATCCTCGGTGGGTGTGTTTCGATAGTCTCCACAGAAATATTCGAACTTTGCCAGGTACCTCGGTGTTCCAAAGTTTCTTCCACATCCCTTCCTCTACATTTAAAGTTGACTTTCCTGGTACCCCCTCAAGCTATGCCTCACGACGTTGCTTGGTTTCGACTAGCATTCTGTACACGGACTTTACTAAGAAAGTGCCCTTGTTCTCAAAATTCCAGCACCAAAAGTCATCTATATTGCGTGTGCAAAGAGGAATGCCCAATATAATCTTTGCATCCATTGGCATAAACACCTCGTTCACCCTTTGCTTATTCCAGCTAGCCGAGGTTGAGTCTATCAATTCTAAGATAAGCTGTGGTGGATTTGCACATATGCACCCATAAGGCCGAAGCATTTCCTTCCTTGGGAGCCAATTATCCGTCCATATATTGGTGGTTGCACCGTTTCCAACACGCCTGATCAAACCCTGCTTGAGAACATTGCGGCCTTCGATTATGGATCTCCAAATCTGACTCGGGTGCCCTCCAACTGTGGCGTGCAGAATGTCACTCGTTGGGTAATACATGCTCTTTAGTATTCGGGCACTGAGAGAGTTGGGATCCTGCAATAGGCGCCACGCTTGCTTTGCCAACATGGCCAAGTTGAAAAGATCAAAATCTTTGAAACCAAGACCACACATACCCTTGGGCTGTGTCATGGTCTCCCAAGAGACCCAATGGGGTTTGCTTTTACCTTCCTTTGAGCCCCACCAAAACTTCCGAATTAACATGTTGAGGTGCTCACATAATCCTCTTCGCAATTTGAAACGTGACATGGAAAAAACAGGGACAGATTGGGCAACTGCTTTAACTAGAACCTCCTTGCCCGCCGTAGACATGGAACTTTTGATCCACCCTTGCACCTTGCTCCAGAGTCGATCTTTCAGATACTTAAAAGCCCCATTCTTTGAACTACCAATGTTAGATGGCATACCAAGGTATTTTTCATTCAAAGTCTCGTTTGGCACATTTAGCAACGTCTTTATCTCCAAACGTGTGCTCTCTGGGACACCTTTGCTAAAAAAGATTGAGGATTTATTATAGTTGATTCGCTGACCTGAAGCCTGACAGTAAACATCTAGGACTTGGTTCACCTCGGTAGAACCCACACCGTTTGCCTTGAAAAACAGTAGGCTGTCATCAGCGAATAGAAGATGGTTTACCGGTGGCGCCGACGGTGCTACCTGTAGCCCATGCATGTTGGATGACTCATCTTTGGATTTTAAGAGGCACGAAGGCCCTCTGCTGCTGTCAAGAACAAGTATGGAGATATAGGGTCCCCTTTTCTAATTCCTCGCGATGGCTTAAATTCCTGTAACCTTTTGCCATTCAACATGACTGAAAAAGAGACTGTGCTGACCAGGCCCATGACAATCTCTACCCAGTTATCAGAAAACCCAAGTTTGAGCATAATGGCCCGAAGATATGCCCATTCGACTCTGTCGTAAGCTTTCATCATATCAAGTTTCAGCGCACATGACTGATGCTTCTTGGCCCTGTTTCTCTTCATGAGGTGTAAGCACTCATACGCAGCTATGATATTATCAGTAATCAACCTTCCAGGGACAAAAGCAGACTGCTCCTCAGAAATAATATCAGGTAATACTAACTTCAGACGGTTAGAGATTACCTTTGATGCTATCTGATGGTAGCTAGAACTACGTCGGTATTTCCCCGGAGAGGGAGGGATGATGTAGCACAGCGACGGTAGAGCATTTCCCTTAGTTATGAAACCAAGGTATCGAACCAGTAGGAGAACCAAGCAACACAACATAAACAACACCTGCACACAAATAACAACACCTCGCAACCCGACGTGTTAAAGGGGTTGTCAATCCCTTTCGGGTAACGGCACCAAAAATTGGCAAGTTGACGGGAGAAAGTTGTAATAGATTGAAATAATAGATCGCAAATAAATAAAGTGCAGCAAGGTATTTTTGTATTTTTTGGTTTAATAGATCTGAATAAAACTGCAAAGGAAAGGTAGATCACAAGGCAAATATATGAGAAAGAAGACCCGGGGGCCGTAGGTTTCACTAGTGGCTTCTCTCGAGAAAAATAGCAAATGGTGGGTAAACAAATTACTGTTGGGAAATTGATAGAACTTCAAATAATTATGACAATATCCAAGAAATGATCATTACATAGGCATCACGTCCAAGATTAGTAGACCGACTCCTGCCTGCATCTACTACTATTACTCCACACATCGACCGCTATCCAGCATGCATCTAGTGTATTAAGTTCATGGAAAACAGAGTAATGCAATAAGAATGATGACATGATGTAGACAATATCCGTTTATCTATATGGCGGTAGATATAGATCTCGTCTTTTTATCCTTAGTAGCAACGATACGTACGTGTCGTTTCCCCTTCTGTCACTGGGATCGAGCACCGTAAGATCAAACCCACTACCAGGCACCTCTTCCCATTACAAGATAAATAGATCAAATTGGCCAAACAAAACCCAAATATCGGAGAAGAAATACGAGGCTGTAAGAGATCATGCATATAAGAGATCAAAGAAACTCAAATAACTTCCATGGATATAAAAAGATATGACTGATCATAAACTCAAAGTTCATCAGATCCCAACAAACACACCGCAAAAGAGTTACATCATATGGATCTCCAAAAGACCATTGTATTGAGAATCCAACGAGAGAGAGAGGAAGCCATCTAGCTACTAACTACGGACCCGAAGGTCTACAAAGGACTACTCACGCATCATCGGAGAGGCACCAATGGAAGTGGTGAACCCCTCCGTGATGGTGTCTAGATTGGATCTGGTGGTTATGGACTCTGCGGCGGCTGGATGAATATTTCGACACTTGTTCTAGGGTTTCTGGAATATTGTGGTATTTATAGAGTAAAGAGGCGGTCCGGGGGGCACCCGAGGTGGGCACAACCCACCAGAGTGCGCCTGGGCCTCCTAGCACGCCCTGGTGGGTTGTCCCCTCCTCGGGACTCCCCCCAGGTGCTACCAGGGCCCAACTTCTTCCTTCTGGTCCATAAAAAATCTCCCTAAAGTTTTGTGGCATTTGGACTCCGTTTGATAAGGATTTTCTGCGATGTAAAAAACATGGAAAAAACAGCAACTGGCACTTGGCACTATGTCAATAGGTTAGTACCAAAAAAATGATATAAAATGATTATAAAACATCCAAGATTGATAATAAAACAGCATGGAACAATCAAACATTATAGATATGTTGGAGACGTATCACTATCTTATATAAGACATTGCATAGACTTATAGGGCGAAACTGTGACAAAAGTGTCGGGGTTTTTACCTTTGGAATAAGGACCAGAACAGTTTCATTTATGCTCTCAGCTGATTCAGTCCCCTCCACAATTTTTATAACCACCTTTGTCACGTGTTACCGCACATGTCCCAATGACGCTGAAAAAAGTGGGCCGGAAAACCGTCGGGGCCAGGTGCCTTGACTGGGAACATCTGCAAAAGAGCTCTTTTGACCTCATCAGCATTATACGAAGCGTTAAGGGAATCATTCATTGCTTGCGTCACTTTGGTGGGAACCGTGTCGAGAACTTGCTCCATGTTTAGCACGCCCTCTAATGTGTAGAGGTCTTTATAAAAAGAAGTGGTCAATTCCTCCATCTCAGCTGTGTTATCTGTCATCTGGATGTCCGGTCTCTGTAGCTGTTTTATCTGATTTTTCCTCCTCCTTCTACTAGCTCTCAGGTGGAAAAAATACATGTTTTTGTCCCCATGCATTAGCCACTCCAGTCTAGCCCTTTGTCGCCAGAGAATTTCTTCTTGATGGTACAGTTCAACCAGGCGGTCACAAACCTTGATTTCAGCATGCGTAGGGCTGGCTCTGCTAGGGACCTGGCGGAACTCCCGTAGCAGCTTTTTGAGGCAGGCTATTTCTTGTCGTATGTTGCCAAAGTGCGTCCTTTCCCAGGTGCTCAAATCTCCCGCCACTGTTTGGAGCTTATCATGCAATGATTGCACCGAGCCTGCATTGCCCTTTTCCCAACCTGCTGACAAGACCGTCGCCAGCGATTCCTCTCTCTCCCAAGCTAGCTCATATTTTAATGAGCGTGAAACCTTCCTGCATGCATGACATCGCGAAGTGTGAGCAGGATCGATACGTGATCAGATGATGCAGCTAGCTTGTATTCTAGTATTGCTGATGGGAAAGCGATAATCCAGGCTGGGTTTGCCACTGCCCGGTCCAGACGAACTCTGGTGAATGTGCCGCCAGTCACCTTTTTCTCAAAAGTCCATTCGGTACCTGTGTAACCAATGTCCGACAAGCCACACGTATCAAGGGCATCCTGGAATCCATCCATCTGAGCCTGGCTCCTCATCCCGACTCCGTCGTGTTCATGTCCATGGAGCACTTCGTTAAAATCACCCAGTACCACCCAAGGAAGATTGGTAGATCCAACAATGCCTCATAGTGTGTCCCATGTTTTGTAGCGTTCGCTAACTTGAGCTTCACTGTACACGAAAGTAAATCTAGTTTGTATATCAAAGAGCTCGCCAACCAAGACATCAATATGATACTTCGAATAAACTAAAATTTCAAGCTTTATTTCTTCATTCCAAAATATTCCAAGACCTCCACTCCTCCCGGAGCTACTAACAGCAAAACTTTTATTATATCCTAAAGCTACAACCGTATTCTCCACCCTGGAGCCCTCGATTTGAGTTTCAACAATACATAGGATCGAGGGGGCAAGTTGCCTCGCTAGATCACGAAGCTCTCGGACTATCGTGGGTTTGCCAGCCCCACGGCAGTTCCAACATAAGTAACTCATTGTGCTCGGCGCGACTCCTCTAGGGAGCCCGCCAAACGCGCATCAGAAGAGTTGTTGCTGGCTGTAGACTTCAGATTTCCCTGTTCAAACATCATCACCGTGGCCTTGGTTCTCTTTGGTTCTTGCTTGGAAGTAGGGCTCGGAGGTACCACCGGTGGTGGTAAAGCTAGAAGCTGTTGTCCCTTGTTGTTTGTTGTTGGATTGTCCGGTAAAACAGGTGCTCCCATGTTAACTTGTGCCGCTCCATGTTTCCTGTTACCCTCAACATCTCTCATTAATGCATCATCTACTTTAGGGTTGGGTTCATCCTGCTCCATCCACTCTGGGCCACCTCACTGGCTCTTCCCACATGGGGCTCCTCGGCCAGATCGGCCTCTTCCTCCACCTGACGAACTTCCAGCTCCAGGGCCACGACCGGGGCCTTTGAACCAGTCAGCTTGAAGATTTTTGAACACTAGCGCCGATGGGGAGTGGATCCCATTGACGCACTCTTTGTACAGATGCCCTAGCATGCCACAGACGGCACACCACTCGGGCAACCTCTCATACTTCACCCTGAAAATCTCCCTCTTCCTCTTTACCACCAAAGAAACAACATTCTTAAGAGGTTTTGTAACATCCACTCTGATTCTAACCCTGAAAAAATTACCCTCAAAATCCTGAGACTTGGGTTCAGCAAAGATGAACTCTCCAACAGTAGCAGTCAGGGACTTGATCAGGCTAAAGAAGAATTCTGGGAGATCGTGAATTTAGATCCACATCTCAGTTTTGTTCAAGTCTATCGACGAAGGTCTGGTGATTCCATCATACGGCTCTATGACGACGGCCTTGCCCTTGAAAGTCCAAGGTCCATCTTCCATTACTCTTTCCCAGTCACCGAGGCAAGAGAATTGCAAGGTGTAAAGGTTTTCCTCTAGCGGTCGAAATTTTACCTCTTTCGCTAGATCCCAGGCGACACGCATATTGTGATAGAACCAGTACTGTCTATACTATTTGTCAGTGTTTACGCGAGCTATGGCCATCCAGCAGGCAGCTTCCTCTGGGATGTCGCCGTCTTCTACCACAACATCAACCAGATCATCCTCCTTCAATCCCAATTCCTTCATCATTGCTTCCATCTCGCACATCGTCGCATCAGACGCAGACGTCGAGCACTCCATCAGATCTCTTGCCCGAGAAAACACAGATTCCGCGGGCGGGAGGTTCCCTAAGTCGACCTCCCTTCGACCACACGCTAGCCAGCCGTCCCAAGGACGCCGGCGATCGGTGGTGGAGAGGCGGAGGGGATCGCAATCTCCACGTCAATGCCAAAGCGCCGTCGGGAGGAGGAAAAACCCTAACTAGAGGGGATCACGAGTTTCTTATATTAAGTATCTTGAAATTCAACTACTTAGCACAAATAAGTTTGATGGGCATCATGGCCATCGATACTATGAGTGGCCCAACAATAGCCCATTAAGGCCTTAAAGGCCATCAATAGTACGTGTGGCCCAACAATAGCCCATTAAGGCTTTAAACCCTAATGCGAAACCTTTCACTGCCTCTCGTGCTCCGCGTCTCCACCACACAAGAGAACCACCACAGCACCTCGCCGCCGCCGCCGCCGACGAGGACGACGACGACGATGTGGCGCTCACGAGCTCGCGCTCTCCTCCTGCTCCGCTCGTCCGTCCCCAGGTCCCCACCGCCGCAGCAAAATCCACTTCGGAGCTTGATCCGAGCCCCACCCCCGCCACCGCGCCGTCTCTCCCGCTTCCTCTCCTCCTCCTCCCCGGAGGCCCTGCCGGACGCCCCTTCCTCCGCTGCGGAGGCCCTCCCGGATGATCCCTTCGCCTTCGCGCCCGGCGGTGTATCCGGATCGGCTGATCCCACCGAGGCCGACGAGGACAACCTGGCCGCGCTCTGGGAGGAGGATGCGGGAGACGCCGACGACATCTTCGTCTCCGCCGCCTCCTCCGACACCGCCGATCCCGAAGCCAGGGACGAGGAGGTCGCCCGCGTCCGCGCCGTCGTGGAGTCCACCCCGGAGGACCAGATCCCCACCGCCATCGCCGACATGGTCGTTGACTTCACCGAGCCGCTCCTAGCCGCTATCCTCCTCTCCGCCGAGAACTGCTCTGGTAAAAAGCTACTCCTCTTGTTCAAGTCTGCCGGGAAGAACAACCCTGATGTCAAGAGCCTTGCCAATCTTGACATCGTCGCGAGCAAGGTTGCTGAATCCGCCGAGATTGACAAGATGGACGCGTACATGCTCTGGGATTTGGTGAAGGAAATGGGCAGTGTGCCAGGATCATTGAGCACCCCACTGCTGAACAAAGTGCTAGCAATGTTCTGGAAGCTTGAGAAATCGAAGGCGGCGCTAGAGGTGCTTGACAAGTTCAGTGAGTTTTACTGTACTCCGGACGGCGACAGTTATTATCTGGCGATTCAAGCGGCTGGAAAGAAGTCCATGGTTGGTGCTGCATGGGGAGTTTGCGAGAAGATGATTAGCTCTGGGTGCTTCCCTGATGGGGAGAAGGCCGGTGAGATTGTGACCTTCTTTTGCAAGGGGAAGAAGGTGACGGAGGCACATTCAGTATACCTAGCAGCGAAGGAGAAGAAGGTTCAGATTCCTACGTCATCCTTGGATTTCCTTGTTGGTGCTTTGGCGAAGAATGACGAGACCGTCTGTATGGCTCTGGAGCTGCTGGAGGAATACAAAGGAGAGTCTCTTAAGCATGCAGGCAAGTCCTTTGCTGCCGTTATACGTAGTTTGTGCAGGATGAAGAATGTGGATGATGCAAAGAAGCTGTTGATGAGGATGGTGAATCTTGGCCCAGCTCCTGGTAGTGCAGTGTTCAACTTTGTCATCACAGGATTGTCTAAAGAGGGAGAAATGGAGGACGCAAAGGATATGATTAGGGTGATGGAGAGCCGAGGGCTGCGCCCTGATGTTTATACATACAGCGTGATCATGAGTGGCTACGCAAAGGGAGGCATGATTGATGAAGCCCATTCTCTACTTCGCGAAGCTAAGAAGATCTATCGAAAACTAAGCACGGTTTCTTATCACATACTGATCCGTGGTTACTGCAAGATGGAGGAGTTTGAGAAGGCCCTGGAGTGCCTAAAGGAGATGAAGAAGGACGGGGTGCAGCCAAATGTGGATGAGTATAACAAACTCATCCAGTCGTTGTGTCTGAAGTCTATGGACTGGAGAACAGCTGAGAAGCTCCTGGAGGAAATGGAGGGCAGTGGACTATACCTTAAGGGCATTACCCGCAGCCTCATAGTAGCAGTCAAGGAATTGGAAATGGAAGAGGTGGCAAAAGACAGCCAAGAAGCATAGTTTCTCTAGGATACGCTTGAAGTGACACATCCGCTAATCAGTTTTGGGGAATTTGCCCTCTTTTGCCTCTCCGCATCTCTGGTGAGGTTATGAAAAACACCATCTTTTGTACTTGTCTGCTTGTTGTTAGATGCTAAAATAATATTGCATTTGTAGTATAAATGCTGGACCGGCAGGGATGCATATTTAATTTTGGTCTAGAGTTTCTGCTTCTGCAGAAGTAGAACCATGAGAATTTTCACGCAAATTTTGATCCAATCTTATGACTTGCCAAAAGAGGATACATGTTTGCCTATTCCCAAAGCAAGAGTCCTTGCAAACCAAAAAAACGGATTTCTTTTTTTGGGATGTGCCTAAAAAATCAAAAGGGAAGTGGTAAAAGGAAAAACATGTTGATGCAGCAGCAGGTACCTGTAGGTGCTTTGGTGCGTGACGTACAAGAACATGCCTATATGCTGTTATTGTGTAAAACATCAGAATGACAATGCTATATTTTCAATATGCAATTCATAGATTTGTTGACACTGGTAACCGACTCTGCGAAGACACTTTAACTGATATGATTTTTAAGGAGATGTATTGCCAATTAGTCTGCTGCTATATAATGGAGTAATTTTCTGGGAATGCACTTGATGGTTTATTACTAATGTGTATTCACTGATAACACTCTCCCGCGCAGTAATCTGCTGGGTCTTTTGTGCAATATTTGGAGCATGATTTGACGAGTTTAGTGTGTGTCTGACTATTCAGCTTTTCATTTGGTTTGGATTTTATATATCGAAACACAAAACAGTGCCTGCCCAGTTTTGTGTAATCACCGCACTAGCTACGGTTACTGCGATCACAGCACACTTTTTTTGCACATAGAGCAAGCTTAATTCCCAGCGGCTAGTGGTAGGTGGTACATGAAATCTCAGCTGAATCGAATATTGAATAGTCATCTGGTGGGTCGGGCCTAATCAGGAGTAGATGGATGCCTTGCAGTTGAAAACAAGGCAGTTTCTGAAAGTTTTTGTGTGTGCAGTTGCTCCTATGCTAGACCTGTGAATAGCAATAGCAATAGAGCTTCGTGATTGCGTCAAGATTTTGATTCTGCGTTGTGCACGTGGCTGGTGTGTGTGGCAAAATAGTCCCTTTGATTTAGTTGTCTGCTCCGCTGGGTTAAAATATCGCTGCTGTGTTGTGGTGGTAAGTGTGATTCCTGGCGCTGACGCTGCCATTAGTTGTTCTGTCAACTGATGGTGGACGCAACCACACATCACAAGCTGCGCAAGCATGGGTGCTACCTAGTAGTACATGTTATGGCGATGATGATATGTCCGATCACACTAGTAATTGATCAATTACTAATGTGTATTCACAGATAACACTCTCCTGTGGGTCTTTTGTGCACTATTCGGAGCATAATTTGATAGCACGACTAGAAAATACGGTGTATTTGATGAGTTTATAGTTTCGTGCCTGATGATTCAGCTTTTCATTTGGTTTCAATTTTATATATCTGCGATTCTGCTGAAATCACGGAACGGTGCCTGCCCAGTTTTTTTGTGTAGTCACCGCATTGGCTTAGGTTAGTTACTTGCACACTTTTTTTCTGCACATAGAGCAAGCTGAATTCCCAGCAGCTAGCGGTAAGCGGTGCTTGAAATCTCAGCCAAATACTCCCTCTGTAAAGAAATATAAGATTGTTTAGATCACTAGTTAGAATTTTTTTTTCCGAGAAAAAAGAGAGATACGAAGGTGTTACATGTCTTGTCAGTGCTGTTGTGCCTGACAGAGATGGCTAATGAGAAAAGCCGGGAGAGGTAAAAAAAAAAGTGCTGGCTGCAGGCAGAGGCAGC
This sequence comes from Aegilops tauschii subsp. strangulata, assembly GCF_002575655.3. Taxonomy (NCBI): domain Eukaryota; kingdom Viridiplantae; phylum Streptophyta; class Magnoliopsida; order Poales; family Poaceae; genus Aegilops; species Aegilops tauschii. The sequence continues at coordinate 516,296,681 of NC_053037.3, read as the reverse complement.
AGCTGCTTCCATCTCAAACCACAATATAGCACTAGTAGCATATTAGCAATAGGCTTTGTGATTGCGTCGGGATTCTGGTTGCTTCTGCATTGTGTTGAGATACTATTGCTGTTGGGGTGAGATACTATTGCTCTTGTGTCGTGGTCAGCTGTCAGTAGTCACCCATTCTTCTTCTTTGTGCACTGGTAGTAGTGTGGTAGGAGCAGTATAATTCCTGGCTGGAATGCGTTGGTTGCGCTGTCAAGTGATGCCTGATGGTGAACGCGATCACACCCGGCAAGCTTGGGCGCAGAGCCACGTGCCATATGTTGTGGCGCGATGATGTGATCATATCCGTGTGCGTCACAAGAGAACCAGTGTTAGGCTGTGCACATACTTGGTCTCGGTCGTCCATCCATGGCGACAATCACACACAAAAAAAAGGACAGAAAGAAACAGTGGCCGTCCATCCATGGCGACAATCAGAATCTGATCCGACCCTTATCATACATTTTTTGCATTCTCCATGCGCTTGGGAAGATAAGCTAGACTACTGGCATTGTTTAGGGTTTGAGCAACTGAAGCTCTGCCGGCCACTCGCATCCTCTATCGGGATGCGGCCAGGGCCAGACAAACGGACGGCGGGAGATTGTCCTCTGCGTGTTTTTATATTTGATTGATTGAAGTGCTGTTCGAATTTCGAAATGGTCGGTCCGACGCAGGCTGCAAACCAGCTGTGCTGCTTTCTACCGAGCTTCAGAGGAGACGAGTGCACACAAGAGCATCTCCGCTTTATATGCTATAGTTTTCACCAACTAAAAGAAGAAATAAATGCTTTAATCGATGCAACGAAAACAAAAGCAAGAGGGTATATATGTTTCCTTGAAGCATCTCCAGTAGCTTCCTAAAAAACTTCTAGTCACGAGAGTGAGATAATATTTGCGTCGGATCCTGAAGAAGATTTATTTATGCTAACGGGCCCACAAAGAAGAAAAGAAGGAAAAGATTGACTCGACGCGTGAGAGTGGTGCGAACCAACCTCTGGTTGAATGGTTAGAGGGATGGTGGTATCCCCAGCCCTTCAGGGTTCAAGTCCTGATGCTCGCATTATTTCTGGATTTATTTCAGGATTTTCGGCGATTCAGTGAGAGGAGACGTTCTCATCGACGACGAGGCGCCTACGGTGACTTCGTAAATCTCAAGATGATATGTCGCTTAATCTCTCGAAGATGCTCATAGGGGTTGGGTGTGCATGTGTGCGTCCATATTGATGAGTGTATGCGCGTATGTATGAATATTTGCGTCTCTACCGTGTTAAGAAAAAGACACATGAGGGTGGTTTGGTGGGTTTGAGTGAGTTGGAAACCAGATCCAAAGCGGCAGAGAGCGACTACAGTCTGCGGCCGCTCTCCCGCGGACTCGCCTCGCCGGCCCCGGCCGCACCCTCGCCTATATCTACGCGACGCGACCCGGCTCGACCGGACCCCCTCAGTCTCGCTCGCGGCACCTCCCAAACCTTCGCCCACCCACGCGCCTCACGGTCGCGCCGCGCCGGATCGGGATCAAGTCACGCTTTAGCACCACGCGGCCGCTCTTGCCGTCGCCGGGAATGGGGAGCACGGCGGGCGAGGTCACCCGCGCCGACTTCCCCGAGGGCTTCGTCTTCGGCGTCGCCACCTCCGCCTACCAGGTCCGTCTAGACTGTCACTCAACTCTACCGGTGCTAGCAGCTGCCACGGGTACTGCCTTAGCTAGGTTGGTGGATGGTGGCGGTGGCCGGTGGGTCACCGGGTCGCATCTCGGCCGTGGATTGCTGATCCCTGCTCCGCCCCCGCGCCGCTGTGTGGCGTGACAGCGCGTCGCGCTCGCCCGGTAGCCCACGCCAACGACGCCTGTGTACTTTCACTTGGTTGCGGTTGCGCTGCCTTCATGCTGTTGCCGACTTCTCTTTGAAAAAGTGAAGTAGGACAGTGACCGAGCAACGACCCCTCTCCTTCACCAAAAATAGATGAAGCAAATTTATGCGGTTCATATATCTGATTTTTATGCAGTCGAACCAAACGCCCTCTCCTCTAGTAAATTTATCTCAGGCCAAAAAAAGGGAAGCGGCAAAGTGGAAAGTAATCAACAAATTGTAATTCCTTGACTACAAACATATTTATATGGACAGACTTAATATCTACTCCCTCCGTTCCTAAATATAAGTCTTTGGAGAGATTTCACTATAGACCACATACGGAGCAAAATGAATGAATCTACACTCTAAAATGCATCTATATACATCCGTATGTGATTCATAGTGAAATCTCTACAAAGACTTATATTTAGGAACGGAGGGAGTATCAGGGAAATTTATCTTAGGAATGGAGAATCGGCAAGTAGCTGTGAATGGACATGGTAGTCAGAAGTAGAGCACTATTTGCGAATGGAGGCGGTATGCATTTAGTTGGAGATTGGAGAGGAAGAAATATGCACGGGAAAGGAAGGTTGACAGGAAATGATCTTTTCCTCTACTGGCAGAGAAGCCGTAGTTGAACTGACAAAGTAGAGAAGTGGATAGGGGATTTTCCATCCGTATGTTGTCGTAAATGTTCTCCGCTTTTGTTTTCTCTCGGACACGTGTCAAAACACACGTCATTTCGTATTCGAAGAAACGACAAAAAATGCGTTAAGAGAACAGCCAGCCAAAAGACAGAGCAAAATATAACAAAACTGAGCAAATTTTTTCGAGAAAAAAAAACAGAGCTAAAACGGAGCAAATTAAAAGCAAAAACAAGAACAGAGAAGAACTATACGGGAAAGCTGAGAAACGAGTGTCCTCCACCTTGAGGAGGAGAGAGAGAACCATCATATTGTTAGAATTTTGTGTGGGTCCTTGGATGACAAATTGTAGGTTTCACCAGTTTTATCTCCTTGATTCTAACTAATAAAAGAAACAAAAATGAGGTTTTCTGTGATCTATGAATCTATCCTCCTTCCTTTTGTCTAAAACTAGATGCATCTAGCCGTGAACTAATCTTCTTGGCTTTTCCCTTCTATCCAGATTGAGGGGGCAAGAAATGAAGGTGGCAAAGGCGATAGCATATGGGATGTATTTACAGATAACAAAGGTTTGTCTCATCTGGATTCTATTTAAATTTGTTGAAATATATCAATTTAAGTGATAGTTGACATTGAAATGCTTTTTCAGAACGTGTCCTAGACGGATCCTCTGGAGAAGTTGCAGTCGATCATTACCATCGATACAAGGTGTTATTATTGTCATAGCTATCGCACTACTATTATATTTTGTAAAATAAAGTGTTTCTTTGTCTTGCTTGAGAGAGATTGTCTCCTTGGTGCATATGTGTGCACAATATTACCTTGTTTCCTAGATCCCTAATTACTTGTTTGAACTCTTCGGGTACAGGAAGACATTGAGCTCATGGCCAAGTTGGGTTTTGGCGCTTATAGATTTTCCATATCTTGGTCACGGATATTTCCTGGTACATTTCAATTGGTGGATCATGCTTCACATATTAATACATCTCCAAATTGTGTCGCCACAATTCCAGCTTCCCCCTTGATATGTGCATCTTGTTTATTATTATCATTTATCTTCCATACCTCATCTGAGTTTATAAGTTTGCTGTTTCTGCAGATGGCTTAGGGACAGAGATCAATGAGCAAGGAGTTGCTTTCTATAACAACCTTATAGATTTCATGATTGAGAAAGGTGCCACATGATATACCTAATGCCAAAGTTACTATTCATCTAGTTATTCACCACCCATCTGCCCTGACTTCAGGTATTCAGCCTTATGCAACTCTGTATCACTGGGATCTTCCGCATAATCTTCAGAAGACTATGGGGGGTTGGCTTTCGGACAAGATTGTGTAAGTCAATGCAGGCATCTTATCTTTAAACTCTGAATTTGTAAATATAGTTAAATGCCAACACAAAATACTACATGGCATGTTTACCTAAGAAGTAAGAACATTGCTTTATTTCAAAGTGTTCTATCTTTTTTTTTCCGGGATGGGGGGAAAGACCCCTGTCAAAGTGTTCTCGTTTAACTTGGTGTTTCTATATCTGATCGTATTGGTTGTCAAAAAATTTCAGGGAGTACTTCGCATTATATGCAGAAGCTTGCTTTGCAAATTTTGGAGATAGAGTTAAGCATTGGATAACAATCAATGAACCTATTCAAACATGCATTAATGCTTATGCGGTTGGAATATTTGCTCCTGGATTATGTAAAGGTGTAGCTGCTGAACCTTTCTTGGCTGGCCATCACCAGATCTTAGCTCATGCTGCTGCTGTTGATGTCTACAGAAGAAAATTCAAGGCCTGTTAAGTTTCCATTGAAGTATCATCATTGTCAGTTTGTTCGTAGTACCATTGTTTTGCTGATATTTTACATATTATAGGCTAAGCAAGGTGGCCAAGTAGGGTTTGTTATTGATTGTGAATGGGCGGAGCCAATGTCGGACAAAATGGAAGACCAGGCTGCTGCAGCACGGCGCATTGACTTTCAACTTGGATGGTAAAAATTATGCTCACCTATTCAGGGAATACTTAAAAGTCTCATAAATTTGTTACCATTTTCCATAGAACCTATATTTTTTTGTCTCCGCTCAGTGTAACTTCCTGTATTTTAGTATAATGCTGGCGCATCTTCAGATTCATCAAGCTATATGATTTTATGCATGTATCCTGATTATAATTGCTTTTCTTGAAGGTTCCTGGACCCAATATACTTTGGTGATTACCCAGAAAGCATGCGCCAGAGAGTGGGCGAATATCTTCCAAAATTCTCGGAGAAAGACCGTGAATTGATGAGGAACAAAATTGATTTTATTGGATTAAATCACTATACAACAAGAATCATTGGCAATCGGCCTAACCCACAACCACAAGAGATCCATTTTTATCAGGTTGAACAAATAGAGAGATCAGGTACCATGATTCATCTATCAAAGACTTGTCTTTTTTGTTTGGAAAAACAAGCACAGCATCAGCTGAAAGATGCAGGGTTATCTATAAAAACTGCAGTATGTAGACAGCAGGCATGGCAGAAGTATTTCACCTTGCTGATTAGGAAAAACAGCCCTTCTCCACTGCCCATAGAGTCTATTTACCTCTTCCTTACTCTTGGAGAATTGTAAATCAATATACGCATGCAAGACAGAACTACTTTTCTTGCTGAAGTTCGGTCTGAATATTCTGCGCCCACTATATATATGTAAACTTGTCCCTTGCAAGCTATCCTATCCCCAGATTAATATCGTAATGCTGACACTTTATTTCCCTTTGGCAGAAAAATGGAGTAGCGGTGAAGCAATTGGTGAAAGAGTAAAGACTCGACCTCTGTCCATTCATGTAGCTCCAACGATCTCACCTAACATTTCATCTCAATATTTGTGCAGGCTGCGTCTGAGTGGCTTTTAATAGTTCCTTGGGGTATTCGGAAAACAATCAATTATATAGTAAAGAAATACGAAAATCCAATAATATATGTAACAGAGAATGGTAAGGCTTCCACGCTTCTAACATTTTTTCTGGTGCATTTTTTATATTTGAAGTTTCTAATGTTACTTTATTTGAAGTTGTCACATTTCCTCCATATGTTGGTTGAGTGATTAAATCAAATAGCAATTACTTCACATAATGTAGATTATATGGATTAAGTTTGCTTTATTTCCAGTTTATTTTTTTTATCTAGAACTGTTATACTCTGCCTTAGTTGCAGAGATCTTTTGTATTGACCAAACAACCCCGCAGCAGGTTATTTATTCCACCTGTGTGTGCTAGTCTAATTATGGAATATGCATAGGGCCCTTCTTTATCTTCTCTTGGTTACATATTTTTGTACAGAATTTCAAATTCCCGAATTTGTACTGCCACAGAATATTGACAAAATAGATTGGAAAGATAAACACACGACAAATTAAATAGAGTACGACATTGAAGTTTAAAGAACCGACAGGTATACATGTAAATTTGATACAGTGACTTTTTAATATGAAAATAAGAATTTGCTATTCCATTACTTGGTATCCAGCTACCATACTTTTTGTTTGTGTAATGTAATATTTGCTAAACTAAATTAGTAAGTAACCAACCTTGTATATGGATGATGCTCTCATGTAGTTTATTTTCTGTAGGCATGGATGACGAAGACGATCCATCAGCACCAGTTGATCAGTTCTTAAATGACACAAAGAGGGTTAATTTCTTCAAAGGATATGTTGGTGCTGTCGCACAAGCAATAAAGTAAGTTTGTTTCTGCTTGCCGCATAACTAGCACCGTGTAACTAAAACAACCAAAGCAAGTGATGCCACTACCTTTGTTAACTGTTGGCATTACAGGGATGGTGCCGATGTTCGTGGATACTTTGCATGGTCATTCGTGGATAACTTTGAGTGGGCGATGGGATTCACCAAGAGGTTTGGGATTGTCTATGTTGATTACAAGAACGGGCTCTCACGACACCCTAAAGCATCGGCCATGTGGTTCTCGCGGTTCTTGAACGGCGAGGCCGCTGACAGCAAACCTGACACAAACTAAGCTTGCATTCACCAAGGTGCTTAAATTGTACTGGAGCCCTTTCTATCAATGCTATATCAGTCGTATTCGCAGTATCTTTGTAGCAGCTATATCTATCCACAAACCTGACACCGTACATAACATTAATTGATCCTACATTTGTTCCAATGAATGCTTAAAGAGTCAGCATCCCTATCCGCTGCTAATAACTCGCACAATCTAATCTGAACGCATGCTATCTCTGTTGCTACATTCTTGTTGATGTTGGTGTAGTAACTCCGTGAGTTGTGATTCATACACCCCAGTAAGCAATGACCAATGGGGAAGTTTGTTTCTGTTTCTGATGCAACAAACATTTTGCTGCAGGGATGGCACTGACGTTCGCGGATAGTCTGGATGGCCATTCCCGGACAACTTTGAGTCTGCCACATACAGTATACACCAAGAGAGGTTTGGTGCAAGGATGTGCATTGGGGACATTCCGAAGCATCAGTCCTGTACGTGGCTCTCACACCCGTCGAAGACCCAAGACGGCGCGAGCTGAGCCATCTCACAGCAAGTAAATGAACCATTATACAATAGTTGTTTCCCCTGTTGTTGTTGTATCGTACTGCGACTGCCATCTACTCAAAATAATAATCGTAGCCCATCTCAGATACACTTCTGTACGGGCCGCGATTAGTCCATTGGATTGTTGAAATGGATGTTTAAGGGGCCACAGTTCCCTGCTAATAAATTATATGAGTTCATGTCAGCCAACCCTGTTAGACAACGCTGCCTATGTATGTTTGCTACTCTGCTGCTGCTGTATTAGTCCTGTAATGTTTGGCCTTCATAGCCCCTCCTAGGAAGCAATTGCCAGCCGCCAGAAAGTGTGTTTCTCTTCTACTGGAGTTCTTCATTTGAGGAACTCGCTTCTGACAGGCTAGACCCAGCCAAAACCACTTTTTTTTTAACTTTGGTTGATTGGTTGAAGGGCAACGTGGCATGTCACATACAGTAAAATAAAGAGGTGGTTAAAGCATGGATGGGACGGAGGCTATTGGGCCGCTTTCTTCCCTGTTCTGGGGCCGGCCGGCCTTTTCTTTCTTGTGGTATGATGTTTTGCATCCAATGCATTGCAATGCAATGATGGTGCCCTGTCGTGGCCGCGATGATCGCTCTCCGGGGCGCAATGCAATGCCGTTGGTTGCATCGCATTCATTCCCTCACGGCTTTGGGGTGAGAATCAAGCCGTTGGGAGGGGCTCATCACAGCAGCATCCCGTGATTGTGATGCTGGTCCTGATGATTGCTAGATACTGCTCTCTTCTTCTTCATCATATTCTTTCCTTTGCCTTTGTGCGCCCCCTTCTTTTCCTCGTCTTTCACCCATCGCCGGCGAGCCGAAGGTGGTGGCAACCGAGGGAGAAGGTGAGGTTTGCCGGGGACGGAGATGAAGAAGAGTGGCGAGGCGATGGCCGTGACGGCGGCGATAGGTTCTCCATAGGGGTGATAAACTAACAAGGGCAGGTTGATACAAAAACATGTGCCATCACTGTTGCTGTCCTCTCCTTAAACGCCCACAGGCAGGCTGAAGCCAGATGTGTTCCCCAAATCCCCGTACGTCTCCTGCCTGCGCTCTGAAAGCAGCATTGACACGATTTATTCCTCTCATCAGAACTCAGAAGATGCATCGAGCCGTTGAGAGGGCAGCACGTACCTACAGCACCTGCCTGCCTTTAAGGGTGGCTTAGACATGGGATACTCGTACTACTCTGCAACTTTGCCACGACTCAACGTTAAACAAATCATAGGCAAAAGCTTTACATGATTCGCGGCCTCGTGGTGGCCTCTGGCGCCTCACGTGAAACAGCACATTTCTTTCGCATACAATGTGCGTGCTCTGCTCTGCTCAAGCCCGGTGCTCCTTCCTTGAGATGGATGCTCGGTGCCATGACCGGGGAATTTTCCGTGCTCCGAACCAGGGCGCGCTAATGCTCGCGCTCCTACATCGTTGCCACTCCTTCACTGGTCAGCAACGCCTTGATTTCTAGTGCTTGTCTGACAAGGAAGTAGGTAGCTAGGTTCGGCATGGAGGGTGTGCCTCTGTCTGTGTGCTTGAGCTAAAATGGCAACATCGGTCGCCTGACAAAACCTTCATTCTTGGTCAAGCGTCTTCTGGTACCCATATACAGTATTTAGGTTGAATAACCCGTTGATTTTGTGGAACGAGCTGCATGTAGTAGCACATCATTGCGCTCACTGGTTAACTGAGGAGTTCACTGCAAAAGCATCAACCAAAGAACCTGAACCTGAACCTGAACCTGAAAAGAGCTGTGACCAGCAGCCAACAGCGCATTCATAGGATGGATGCATCACTGACAGAGCAGCACGAGTCATCCGCATGTGCGGCGCCTCATGAGCATATGATTGGGCTACATGGAACAACACTGACGGGGCGGCATTGCGAGATTTGGGCAGTGCCGGCCACCCTTTTACTTGGTCTTGGATAGATAGAATCTTGGTGCCCCAGGCCAGAAGCGTGCCATGGATGGGTCCTCCCCTACCTTCCATCTCCAGCCACTAGCCCAGTCCCCAGATCTCCAATAGTATGAGTGTCATCTTCACCCTCTTCCTCCCCTCTCCCTGACTGGCCCGTGCTTCTTAAATGTTTGCCAATCATGGCCTCCTCTTGACCTATGCTACAAACCTGTTCAGCCAAGCCAAATCAGTCAGCCCAAGCCCATGTGTGTGCCTCTAGGCCAAAGCAAAGGCATCATTCATTCTACTGGCAATCGGGTGCCAATAATTCGGTGCCACTAGAGGAGCAAAGCATCCATGCCATGCCATGCATGGGCGCCTAGTGTAGTGTGGGAGACAAAAGGGGGGCCATGTGGGTGAAAAACGGCAAGAAAGGAGGTTGGTACCAAAGGCGGTGAAACGAGCCAATGAGCCCACGCATGGCAATGGCAATGGCAATGGCATGCTCACAATCACAATGCATCCAGCGCAACGCCCACATGCGGATGGGGACCCGGCGATAGCGGCCACCCGAACCACCACCCCACCCCACCCCCACCTTGGTCTTTCCCTCACCATGCTACTACATAGGAGCATTGTACATGCCATGGAAACCATAGTTTTAGCCAAGCACATGGCCATGAAACGCAACAAAATGCCCAGCTTGCTGCTGAACAGCATGGCTCAGGTCCGTGCCAGATGCTCGAACAGGAAGTTTCTTGCACCTCTTGGCCCATAATGAGTGAACTCACTGTAATGAACCGCTCAGCTTCTTTTTGCAGTAGATAAAGTTCTTCCGAAGTTTACAGCACTTCTGCTCTGCCCTGCAGTAGATAACAACATTCTTCTACTGCAGATAAAAGTATGTATGTCAGGATATGCCCTGGTAAAAAGTCTCTGGCTGCATCTTAGTAGTGGTGCTGGTGGGTACAGCAGCTAGTGCATGGTCGTAGTACTCCTATGGACCATTTGTGCAGGCAGGAAATGTGATGCCAAAACACCATCATGAGTGCTCTGCTCTCTGTTTCTTGGCACCACCACCAGACCGGAGTCTCACTCTCATGCTCTTGTTTTGTTTTCTTTCTCAGCTCCATCCGAGTTCAGCAGCTACCATACCCATACACAGCTGTGCAGATTCAGCAAAGTTTTGAAATATTTACAGCATTTTCACTACTAAACATGCATTTTGAAATTTGTTTACAGCATTGCTCGGGGCGACGAATAATTCGACATCTGATTTACCCACCGCTCCATGTTAATGTGCAGAATTTGAGACCACATACATACATACATACATGAACTGCTTAATTATTTTTCCTCCTCTGATGTCTGACCTAAAGCCTTTTGTCCCTTCTTATATATCGGAATAAATATTTGCAAAAAACTTGTACATTCTATATTCTACAGGTACAAAAAGTCAGGAAAGAAAGGGATGAACAGGACCGCCGCCATCGGTGTTCGTGCGTGCGGGTGTCGAGCGTCGGGCACAGTGTTAGGGGGTGCTCAGCTACCTCCAACTCACCTGAGCTTTACCGCGCCATTGCCATATGGCATGTTGGATAGATGCCGGTGCTAGTTTGTTGAAGTTCCGGTGCCAGGGGTGTTCAGGCCCAGGCTGCCACCCTGTTGAGTTGTCCTTGTGTAGTTCCCGCTCTCTGGCGGTTTCCTCATTGATGGTCCATGAAAAATTCTATTGGGAGATTACTGGTGGTCAGGGCGACGACGCGACCGAGCTCTCGTCGTCGGAGATTCCAGCTCTCAACGCGTGAATCCTCGGGAACAACTGCGGCATCATCGGGTTGACGGGCACCGGGAAATGGCGCACGGAGCTGGCGATCGTGCGGTCATTGATCCTGCCGACCTCTCTGCACACCTGAGTGAGCACCGAGAGGAAATCCCTGACCACCATGAAGATCCTGAAAGGATGAGCCTCCTCTTTCGCGGAGTCGCCATGGAAGTACTCGGTGATCTCCTTCACGAGCGACAGCGCGACGCTCTCCTGAGCTTGAACCCTGAGGATCTCGTCGTCGGCCTTCTTCAGGAACTTCTGCATCGTGTCATGGAACCTCCATGCGTCGTCCCTCGTGTTCAGCTCTTCATTCAACCGCAACACCTCGGTGATCTTCTCTATTCCTCCTGCGAGTTTCGCGACATAGCTGCTTAGCACGTCGGAGTCCATTGCCGCCGCCTTCTTGACGCTGCTGAGCTCGTTCCCGAGGCCAGCCACCACTTGGAGGCCGAGCTTTTTGCACTCAAGCTCGTCTCGGAGAGGGTTCGCAAGAGTTCTTGGCGTTGATTGGTTGCTGGCAGAGAGACGGGAACCCTCTGTCCGGATGATCTCCTGCACGACGAAATGCAGAAGGGTTGTCTTGCCATCGGTGCCTTTGACATCAGCCAATTTGAGCAGAGTGTCAAGCTTGAATGCATGCGCATCGCCGCGATTTGTGCCAACATTCATCCTGTTGCCAGTCTTGAGAATGGCCTCCAGTAGCTTCAGAAATAGTCTGCTGTTCCTAAGCTCATCGCAAGCAGCCTGTCAAACGAAGAATGATCATTTAACTAATAAAACAGAGCAGCGGTGGCGAGTAAAAGTGGAGGTGCTAGGAAAATAATGATGCTCACCTCAAGGATCTCAAAGTTGTTCTTCAAGTACTTGACCTCTGATTCAAAGTTAGCAATATAAAGCATTGCGTCTACTCTTTTGAAAGCAAAAGGCACATCAAGAACCGCCTTAAGGAACTTTTCGGAAGGGCCAAGCTTAATAGGAGATGTCTCTTCTTTGAATTCTCTCAGCTTGATCTCCTCTTCCTTGGTAGGAGCCATCTTTAGCAAGGTCTCCAGTAAATCTGCTCCGAAGTTCTGCGTGTTACCTGTAGAGAAGGCACATAGCAAATTGGTAAGCATATTAGTGGAGGCTGGATGATGCAAACATCTCAAATTCTCAACACAATGCAGTATAGAGCTCATCAGGAAATGATGCAAACATCTCAAATTTAAGGAATTTAGTCTTGTTCACCTTCGCAGAGGGCCTCGCAGACCTCCTCCTTGGTTACATTCAGAGCGCGCAGCAAGATGGCGATGTTCTGTGCCTTCTTTGGATCCAGCAGCACCTTGTTCTCCGCCTTGGGCGTCGGCAGAGCTGGCCTCTTTGTCGCCTCCTTGGGTGCCGCATTCGCCGGATTGCAGATGAACAGCGTCTCGATCATCTCCTCATTCACCCTGCAATAATTCAGCTAAATAGATCAGCAAACCAATGAAGAACAAACTTTGGTCTGAGAAAAGATGGAAATTTGGCAGAGCACTCACTGGAATGAGCTGGATTTGAGCTGATCCCACACCATGGCTCGGTCGGAGCTGGCCCGGACCTTGTCCCAGTGCAGGGGCTTCAGCTTCGGCCGCGGCGTGGTCTCCTCGGACTTGTCGACGTGGTCCGCATTGTCCTGCAGCCGTCCGGGGAAAGCGTCGGTGGGTGGAACGCTCCTGGAATTGGCGGCTTGGGGTGGCGGAGACAGCGCTGGCGACATGGCCTCTTTCGACATGCCGGGCTTGCGAACGCGGCTCTCCCAGTAGCCCAACGGCGGCGGAGGAGGCGGCGGAGGCGGAGGAGGTTGTCCGCGCGTGCTTGTCGGTGGGGCTGGTGGCTGGGTGAATGGGTTTTTTGGCATGGTGTCGGTGGCGGATCTGAGAGCTGGCGGCGTGCTCACGAGTGGAGAGGACGGTGGCGATGGGGACGGTGGTTTCCGGCGAGGAGGCGGCGGCGGTGGCAGTGTCGGCGCGAAAGGAGGGGGTGGGGGTGGAGGCGTCGGTGGCATGCCAAAGACGTCGCGCGCGCTCTCGGATCTTGCCTTGGCGGAGCGGCGGCACGACTGGCCGGGGCTGGACAGGAGAGGCGGGGAGGAAGGTGCAGGGGACATCGTCGCCCCGGGCGAAGACGGGTACGACGGCGTACTGACGGCCGATCCCGGCGAGGGGGTCCTGGAGCGGTCGCGCGCGGCCACGGCGGCCTGGACCGCCGCGGCGAGCGTCCGTTGCGAGCCCGACGCCTTGGACGATCCTCGCGGCGAGTAGAATTCCTCGTCCCCGGACGACGGGGAGGACCCGCCGATGCCAGGGCTTCTCGACCCGGCCGGCCCGCATTGCCGCCCCACCAGCGGCGGCAGAGGGCGGAGCTCCGGCGACCCGCCGGAGCTCCGAGACACCTCGTCCCCGGACGAGGTGGTGTCGCTGCTCTTGCCGTCCTCCCTGCCGGCCAAGGTGCCCACGTAGAGGAACTCGGCCGACGGGGCCGTGGACGCCGCCGTGGTCGCCGGCGCGCCCCTGCCGCTCCCGCCGAACTCGTCGCGCGCGAAGAGGCTGGCCCGCTCCGGGTGCAGGAACTTGCTCTCCCCGCCGCCGACGCACCCGCCCCCGACCCCGCGGCCGGCATTGGTGCGCCGGCGCTTGAAGAAGAAGGCGATGGAGAGGCCGAGCACGGCGACGGTGAGCAGCGGCAGCAGGATGGCCGGGACGAGCTTGGAGCTCTTGGACGACTTGTTGCCTCCCGAGCCCGCGCGGGCGCCGTCGGAGGGCGCGGCCGTGGCGCTCCCCGCGGGGGTGCTGGGGTTGGGGAGCACGAGCGCGGGGTACGTGGGCTGCTCCGGCGCGGTCGGCGTGCCCGGCGGCGGGGGCGGCGCCTGCAGCGTGGGGAAGAAGGGCGGCGCCGGGCCCGGCGGCGCCTGCGACGGCGGCGCGGCGGACGACGGGTCCGGCACGAAGGGCTGGTGCAGCTGCCTCCTCGCGGTGGCCGCCGGAGCGCGGCCGTCGACGGCGCGAGAGGAGGAGGTGAGCAGGATCGGCAGCAGTATGAGCAGCGGCAGCAGCCCCCGGCGGCGGGGACGCCGTAAGGATGGCATCCTCACGGGAGAAGCAAGCTGAATTCCGCGTCCGCGACAGATCTTGAGAGGTAGAGAGAGAAAGAGGGTAGAGAGAGAGGGAGAGTGAGGGGAGAGGAGGTGGGAGAGGAGTGTGCGTGGTGGCGACGGTGGTGAGGAATACAGCTAGCTTTACGTGGAGGGTGGAGGAGTATTTTGGATGGATCTCTCTTTCTCCTCTACGCGCACTCTCCCGGTCTCCCCCACTGCGCCTCGATCGCTCTTCCTCTTGGCACCGTGGAATGGAGGTTGGGAATTTTTTTCTTCCCTTTCCGGTTTTTCCCTACCGAGCTAAGCATTCCCGGGCGGGGGGTTGGTCATCGCCACCGGCGCCGGTTTTAATTTAGAGAGGCGGCGTGGGTGGTGGTGGTGGTGGTTGCTGCTGAGCTCGGCATGCGTTAATTTGTTCTCATTCCTTGGCCGTTTCCGGCTAGTTTAGCAGGGCATAACCCTTGTTTATTACCACCATTAATAACTACGTATTGGATGCTCTAAAAAAATAACTACGTACTGGAGGGAGAGTTGTTGGAGAGGAAAGGCAAAGTGCAATGTGGTGTGTAATGTGCAGTGTAGTGTGGAACAGCAACAGGCACGAGCGGGCTCAAGTTTTATATGCGTCGTGTGCCTTTGTTGCTGATCACCAAACCAGTGACCAGCGCCAGCTGGTGTAGCGCTGGTGTTGTTGTTGTTTTTCCTTTCTGGTTGGTTAGAAGTGTGCTTGGAGTTCGAGTTAGCGTGCGGTTGGATTGTTGAACTATATATTGGAGGAGAGAGTTGCAATGGTTTCCTACATTGGAATTGCTTAATTAGGGCCGTCTAGGGAATTGCTTAACTATTGTGCCGTTTTTGCCACCTATATCCTTTATTTTCTTTTTTATTCATTTATTTATATGGTTTTAAGTGTATCAATTGTATAATTATATTTCTTGAAACAAAAATGTATACTTGTTGCAATTGTAGCAATTTGGTGGGGGCATTAGAACTGACTGGAACTTTTTTCGAATTTTTAGTCACATGTGCTATATATTCGCCCCGTTGTTGTTCCTATTAATTAATTAGGCCAATGATGCTCCGGGGAGCAGTTAATATGAAGCGAAGGCCTTTCCGGGGATGTCGTGCGTACGACCATCTATGGGATCATGGCGACCCCTTTGCGGTTCGACTGGAGGGATCGACAGGCACAAAAAGCAGGGGTGGCAGAGAGCGCACGGTGTTTACCCAGGTTGGGGCCGCTATGAAGCGTAAAAAATTGCTCCTGCTTTGTGTCTCGATTGTGTATATGAGTCCAGCTACAAGGAGCGCACGTTCGGCAAGGTGCTCGGGAAATGCAGCTACGCGCGTAGCTGTTGATCCCCAAACCAGTGACTGACCCATGCCAGCTAGCGTCGCTATTTTTCTTTTGTCGTTGGTTATAAGTGTGATTGGAGTTCGAGTTAGCGTGCGATTGAATTGTTGAACTATATATTGGAGGAGGGAGTTGCAATGGTTTTCTACATTGGAATTGCTTAATTGTAGCCATCTAGGTTTTGTAAGTTTTCAACACTTTTCTTCTTCTTCTTCGAGAATAATGTGTCAATCACTACTGTGTCGTTTTTGTCACCTATATTCTTTATTTTCTTTTTATTTGTTTATTTATCTGGTTTTAAGTGTGTCAATTGTATAATTATATTTGTTGACAAAAATGAATACTTGTTGCAATTGTAGCAATTTCGTGGGGGGCATTAGAACTGACTATTTTTTCGAATTTTTAGTCACATGTGCTATGTATTGGCCCCGTTGTTGTTCCTATTAATTAATTAGGCCAATGATGCTCCGGGGAGCAGTTAATATGAAGCGAAGGCCTTTCCGGGGATGTCGTGTGTACGGCCATCTATGGGATCATGGCGACCCCTTTGCGGTTCGACTGGAGGGATCGACAGGCACAAAGAGCAGGGGCGGCAAAGAACACATGGTGTTTACCCAGGTTGGGGCCGCTATGAAGCATAAAACATTACTCCTGCTTTGTGTATCCATTGTGTATATGAGTCCGGCTACAAGGAGAGCATGTCCAGCAAGGTGCCCGGGAAATGCAGCTACGCGCGTAGCTGTTGATCACCAAACCAATGACTAACCCATGCCAGCTGGCGTCGCTGTTTTTCTTTTGTGGTTGGTTAGAAGTGTGCTTGGAGTTCGAGTTAGCGTGCGGTTGGATTGTTGAACTATATATTGGAGGAGGGAGTTGCGATGGTTTTCTACATTGGAATTGCTTACTTGTAGCCATCTAGGTTTTATAAGTTTTCAACACTTTTCTTCTTCTTCTTCTTCTCCGAGAATAATGTGTCAATCACTACTGTGTCATTTTTTTCACCTATATTCTTTATTTTAGTATTTTATTTGTTTATTTATCCAGTTTTAAGTGTATCAATTGTATAATTATATTTGTTGAATAAAATGTATACTTGTTGCAATTGTAGCAATTTCGTAGGGGGCATTAGAACTGACTGATTTTTTTCGAATTTTTAGTCACATGTGCTATATATTGGCCCCGTTGTTGTTCCTATTAATTAATTAGGCCAATGATGCTCCGGGGAGCAGTTAATATGAAGCGAAGGCCTTTCTGGGGATGTCGTGTGTACGACCATCTATAGGATCACGACGACCCCTTTGCGGTTCGACTGGACGGATCGACAGGCACAAAGAGCAGGGGCGGCAGAGAACGCACGGTATTTACCTAGGTTGGGGCCGCTATGAAGCGTAAAACATTAATCCTGCTTTGTGCATTGATTGTGTATATGAGTCCGGCTACAAGGAGTGCACGTCCGGCTACAAGGAGTGCACGTCCGGCAAGGTGCCCGGGAAATGCAGCTACGCGCGTAGCTGTTGATCACCAAACCAGTGACTGACCCATGCCAGCTGGCGTCACTGTTTTTCTTTTGTGGTTGGTTAGAAGTGTGCTTGGAGTTCGAGTTAGCGTGCGGTTGGATTGTTGAACTATATACTGGAGGAGGGAGTTGGAATGGTTTTCTACATTGGAATTGCTTAATTGTAGCCATCTAGGTTTTGTAAGTTTTCAACACTTTTCTTCTTCTTCTTCTTCTTCTTCTTCAAAAATAATGTGTCAATCACTACTGTGTCGTTTTTGTCACCTATATTCTTTATTTTCTTTTTTATTTGTTTATTTATCTGGTTTTAAGTGTATCAATTGTATAATTATATTTGTTGACAAAAATGAATACTTGTTGCAATTGTAGAATTTTCATGGGGGGCATTAGAACTGACTATTTTTTCGAATTTTTAGTCACATATGCTATGTATTGGCCCCGTTATTGTTCCTATTAATTAATTAGGCCAATGATGCTCCGGGGAGCAGTTAATATGAAGCGAAGGCCTTTCCGGGGATGTCGTGTGTACAACCATCTATGGGATCACGGCGACCCATTTGCGGTTCGACTGGAGGGATCGACAGGCACAAAGAGCAGGGGCGGCAGAGAACGCACGGTGTTTACCCAGGTTGGGGCCGCTATGAAGCATAAAACATTACTCCTGCTTTGTGTATCCATTGTGTATATGAGTCCAGCTACAAGGAGCGCACGTCCAGCAAGGTGCCCGGGAAATGCAGCTACGCGCGTAGCTGTTGATCACCAAACCAATGACTGGCCCATGCCAGCTGGCGTCGCTGTGTTTCTTTTGTGGTTGGTTAGAAGTGTGCTTGGAGTTCGAGTTAGCATGCGGTTGGATTGTTGAACTATATATTGGAGGAGGGAGTTGCAATGGTTTTCTACATTGGAATTGCTTACTTGTAGCCATCTAGGTTCAAGTTTTCAACACTTTTCTTCTTCTTCTTCTTCTTCTTCGAGAATAATGTGTCAATCACTACTGTGTCATTTTTGTCACCTATATTCTTTATTTTAGTATTTTATTTGTTTATTTATCTGGTTTTAAGTGTATCAATTGTATAATTATATTTGTTGAATAAAATGTATACTTGTTGCAATTGTAGCAATTTCGTGGGGGGCATTAGAACTGACTGATTTTTTTCGAATTTTTAGTCATATGTGCTATATATTGGCCCCGTTGTTGTTCCTATAAATTAATTAGGCCAATGATGCTCCGGGGAGCAGTTAATATGAAGCGAAGGCCTTTCCGGGGATGTCGTGCGTACGACCATCTATAGGATCACGACGACCCCTTTGCGGTTCGACTGGAGGGATCGACAGGCACAAAGAGCAGGGGCGGCAGAGAACGCACGGTATTTACCTAGGTTGGGGCCGCTATGAAGCGTAAAACATTAATCCTGCTTTGTGCATTGATTGTGTATATGAGTCTGGCTACAAGGAGTGCACGTCCGGCAAGGTGCCCGGGAAATGCAGCTACGCGCGTAGCTGTTGATCACCAAACCAGTGACTGACCCATGCCAGCTGGCGTCGCTGTTTTTCTTTTGTGGTTGGTTAGAAGTGTGCTTGGAGTTCGAGTTAGCGTGCGGTTGGATTGTTGAACTATATATTGGAGGAGGGAGTTGGAATGGTTTTCTACATTGGAATTGCTTAATTGTAGCCATCTAGGTTTTGTAAGTTTTCAACACTTTTCTTCTTCTTCTTCGAAAATAATGTGTCAATCACTACTGTGTCGTTTTTGTCACCTATATTCTTTATTTTATTTTTTATTTGTTTATTTATCTGGTTTTAAGTGTATCAATTGTATAATTATATTTGTTGACAAAAATGAATACTTGTTGCAATTGTAGAATTTTCATGGGGGGCATTAGAACTGACTATTTTTTCGAATTTTTAGTCACATATGCTATGTATTGGCCCCGTTATTGTTCCTATTAATTAATTAGGCCAATGATGCTCCGGGGAGCAGTTAATATGAAGCGAAAGCCTTTCCGGGGATGTCGTGTGTACGACCATCTATGGGATCACGGTGACCCATTTGCGGTTCGACTGGAGGGATCGACAGGCACAAAGAGCAGGGGCGGCAGAGAACGCACGGTGTTTACCCAGGTTGGGGCCGCTATGAAGCATAAAACATTACTCCTGCTTTGTGTATCCATTGTGTATATGAGTCCAGCTACAAGGAGCGCACGTCCAGCAAGGTGCCCGGGAAATGCAGCTACGCGCGTAGCTGTTGATAACCAAACCAATGACTGACCGATGCCAGCTAGCGTCACTGTTTTTCTTTTGTGGTTGGTTAGAAGTGTGCTTGGAGTTCGAGTTAGCGTGCGGTTGGATTGTTGAACTATATATTGGAGGAGGGAGTTGCGATGGTTTTCTACATTGGAATTGCTTAATTGTAGCCATCTAGGTTTTGTAAGTTTTCAACACTTTTCTTCTTCTTCTTCTTCGAGAATAATGTGTCAATCACTACTGTGTCGTTTTTGTCACCTATATTCTTAATTTTAGTATTTTATTTGTTTATTTATCTAGTTTTAAGTGTATCAATTGTATCATTATATTTTTTGACAAAAATGTATATTTGTTGCAATTGTAGCAATTTCGTGGGGGGCATTAGAACTGACTGATTTGTTTCGAATTTTTAGTCACATGTGCTATATATTGGCCCCGTTGTTGTTCCTATTAATTAATTAGGCCAATGATGCTCTGGGAAGCAGTTAATATGAAGAGAAGGTCTTCCCGGGGTTGTCGTCCGTACGACCATCTATGGGATCACGACGACCCCTTTGCGGTGCGACTGGAGGGATCGACAGACACAAAGAGCAGGGGCGGCAGGGAACGCACGGTGTTTACCCAGGTTGGGGCCGCTATGAAGCGTAAAACATTACTCACGCTTTGTGTATTGATTGTGTATATGAGTCCGGCTACAAGGAGCGCATATCCGGCAAGGTGCCCGAGAAATGTAGCTACGCGCGTAGCTGTTGATCACTAAACCAGTGACTGACCCATGCCAGTTAGGGTCGCTGTTTTTCTTTTGTGGTTGGTTAGAAGTGTGCTTGGAGTTCGAGTTAGCATGCGGTTGGATTGTTGAACTATATATTGGAGGAGGGAGTTGCAATGGTTTTCTACATTGGAATTGCTTAATTGTAGCCATCTAGGTTTTGCAAGTTTTTAACGCTTTTCTTCTTCTTCTTCTTCAAGAATAATGTGTCAATCACTACTGTGTCAGTTTTGTCACCTATATTCTTTATTTCGTTTTTTATTCGTTTATTATCTGGTTTTAAGAGTATCTATTGTATAATTATATTTGTTGCCAAAAATGTATACTTGTTGCAATTGTAGCAATTTCGTGGGGGCATTAGAACTGACTGATTTTTTTTGATTTTTTAGTCACATGTGCTATGTATTGGCCCCGTTGTTGTTCCTATTAATTAATTAGGCCAATGATGCTCTGGGAAGCAGTTAATATGAAGAGAAGGCCTTCCCGGGGTTGTCGTCCGTACGACCATCTATGGGATCACGACGACCCCTTTGCGGTGCGACTGGAGGGATCGGCAGACACAAAGAGCAGGGGCGGCAGGGAACGCACGGTGTTTACCCAGGTTGGGGCCGCTATGAAGCGTAAAACATTACTCATGCTTTGTGTATTGATTGTGTATATGAGTCCGGCTACAAGGAGCGCATATCCGGCAAGGTGCCCGAGAAATGTAGCTACGCGCGTAGCTGTTGATCACTAAACCAGTGACTGACCCATGCCAGTTGGGGTCGCTGTTTTTCTTTTGTGGTTGGTTAGAAGTGTGCTTGGAGTTCGAGTTAGCATGCGGTTGGATTGTTGAACTATATATTGGAGGAGGGAGTTGCAATGGTTATCTACATTGGAATTGCTTAATTGTAGGCAGCTAGGTTTTGTAAGTTTTCAACACTTTTCTTCTTCTTCTTCTTCTTCTTCTTCTTCTTGAATAATGTGTCAATCACTACTGTGTCGTTTTTCTCACCTGTATTCTTTATTTTCTTGTTTTATTCGTTTATTTATCTGGTTTTAAGTGTATCAATTGTATAATTATATTTGTTGACAAAAATGTATACTTGTTGCAATTGTAGCAATTTCGTGGGGGCATTAGAACTGACTCATTTTTTTCGAATTTTTAGTCACATGTGCTATGTATTGTCCCCGTTGTTGTTCCTATTAATTAATTAGGCCAATGATGCTCCGGGGAGCAGTTAATTTGAAGCGAAGGCTTTTCCGGGGATGTCGTGCATACGACCATCTATGGGACCACGGCGACCCCTTTGCGGTTCGACTGGAGGGATCGACAGGCACAAAGAGGAGGGGCGGCAGAGAATGCACAGTTTTTACCCAGGTTCAGGCCGCTACGAAGCGTAAAACATTACTCCTGCTTTGTGTATTGATTGTGTATATGAGTCCGGCTACATGGAGCGCACGTCCGGCAAGGTGCTCGGGAAATGCAGCTACGCGCGTAGCTGTTGATCACCAAACCAGTGACTGACCCATGCCAGCTGGTGATACGTCTCCAATGTATCTATAATTTTTGATTGATCCATGCTATTATATTATCTGTTTTGGATCTTTTATATGCATTAATATGCTATTTAATATATTTTTTATCGACTAACCTATTAACCTAAAGCCTAGTGCCAGTTTCTGTTTTTTTCCTTGTTTTGAGCTTCGCAGAAAAGGAATACTAAACAGAGTCCAAACGGAATAAAACTTCACGATGATTTTTCTTGGACCAGAAGACACCCAGGAGACTTGGAGTCCATGTCAGAAGAGCCACGAGGCGGCGACAAGGGTGGAGGGCGCGCCCCTACCTTCTGGGCCCCTCGGTGACCCCCTGACCTAGATCTTCCTCCTATATATTTGCAAATATTCCCAAACCACCAGAAGCATCCACAAAAACACTTTTCCACCGCCGCAACCTTCTGTTCCCGTGAGATCCCATCTAGGGACCTTTTCCGGCACCCTGCCAGAGGGGGATTCGATCACGGAGGGCATCTACATCAACTCTATTGCCCCTCCGATGAAGCGTGAGTAGTCCACCACAGATCTACGGGTCCATAGCTAGTAGCTAGATGGCTTCTTCTCACTCTTTGATTCTCAATACCATGTTCTCCTCGATGTTCTTGGAGATCTATCCGTTGTAATCTTCTTTTGCGGTGTGTTTGTCGAAATCCGATGAAATGTGGATTTATGATCAGCTTATCTATGAATATTATTTGAATCTCCTCTGAATTCTTATATGCATGATTTGGTATCTTTGTATTTCTCTTTGAATTGTTGGTTTGGTTTGGCCAACTAGATTGGTTTTTCTTGCAACGAGAGAGGTGCTTAGCTTTGCGTTGAATCTTGCGATGTCCTCACCCAGCGACAAAGTAGGGGTAGTGAGGCACGTATAGCATTGTTGCCATCGAGGATAAATAGATTGGGGTTTCATCATATTGCTTGAGTTAATTCCTCTACATCATGTCATCTTACTTAATGCGTTACTCTGTTCTTTATGAACTTAATACTCTAGATGCTGGCAGGAGTCGGTCGATGTGTGGAGTAATAGTAATATATGCAGAATCGTTTTGGTCTACTTGACACGGACGTGATGCCTATATTGCATAATCATTGCCTTGGATATCGTAATAACTTTGCGCTTTTCTATCAATTGCTCGACAGTAATTTGTTCACCCACCATATTATTTGCCTTCAAGAGAGAAGCCTCTAGTGAAACCTATGGCCCCGGGTCTATTTTCCATCATATTAGTTTCCGATCTTCTATTTTCCATCATATTAGTTTCCGATCTACTATTTTGCAATTTTTACTTTCAGATCTATAAATCAGAAAACCCAAAAATATTTTATCTTTTGTTTATCTATCTCTATCAGATCTCACTTTTGCAAGTGGCCGTGAAGGGATTGACAACCCCTTTATCACATCGGGTGCAAGTGCTTGATTGTTAGTGTAGGTATTGGTGATTTCTGCGTTCTTCTCCTACTGGATTGATAACTTGGTTCTCAAACTGAGGGAAATACTTATCTCTACTTTGCTGCATCACCCTTTCCTCTTTAAGGGAAAAACCAACGCAAGCTCGAGAAGTAGCAGGAAGAATTTCTGGCTCCGTTGCCGGGGAGATCTACGCCAAGTCAAGACATACCAAGTACCCATCATAAAACTCTCATCTCTTGCATTACATTCTTTGTCATTCGCCTCTCGTTTTCCTCTCCCCCACTTCTAAAATGATTTTCGAAAAGATTCGCCCTTTTCTTCGCCCTTCTTCCGTTTGTCTTTTCGTTTGCTTTTTGTTTGCCCATTTGCTAGATTGGTTTGTTGTCACTATGTCTGAATCTGGGGAGGTTATTGTCGAAAATCTTGAGGAAAAACTTGGATCTTGTTCTTTGGATCATGAAACTGAAACTCCTCCTAATTACAAAACAAAAACTTTTTGCGTGGGGGGTGGTAATATTATTGGAAAAATTGTTATTCAAGAATTCTTTGATTGTACGGGATCTATGCATATTAGTAAAAGATCTATTCTTCTCGATACAAATTGCTATGCGGATGCCATTGTTATGCTCGTTGAGAAATTAGAAAGAAAATTTGTGCACATTCACCCTGCTTTGGAAAAGGTGTTGTACGAGCTTCCCAATATTTGACATTGTTATTCACCGTCATCTTTATGCAAGAATTTGATTTTATAATACAAGAAGCTAGGGATATTTTTGCTTTCTATAATAAAGATGTTGCACACCCTCCGATTGAAGATATCCTCCATGATAAAGAAACTATGAGTAGTTTGGAATCTAGGGATTATCAATCTTATAGCGAGAATCTTAGGAGGAGAGTTCCCTATTTAGAAATCTCTCAAGCTTTGTACCTTGAGACCAACGAGGAATTTGATTGGATTACAAGGGGAATTTATGTAGTATTTAATAAGGATTGGTTGAATAAGATGATGAAAGAACTCGTTAAAAACGAGATACGTGTTCCGTATGATGATATATATGGTGATGATCCTGATTATAGGTTTATGAATGTCAAAATCACTAGTCAAAGTCCTTTTCATGATTTTAGTTCGTCTACTAGAAAGGAAATAGAGGAAAGCATAGATTTGTTACGACGAGTTTTGGAGGATTTGATGAGAAAAGAATTACATACCAAAGATGACAATACCTAGATCTATGTTTTATGCCTAGCTAAGGGCGTTAAACAATAGCACTTGTTGGGAGGCAACCCAATTTTATTTTTATTTTTGCTTTTTTTTTCTGTTTTTATTAAATAATTCATCTAGCCTCTGGTTAGATGTGTTTTTTTAATTAGTGTTTGTGCCAAGTAAGACCTTTGGGATGGCTTACGGTGATGTTGATTTGATCTTGCTGAAAAACAGAAACTTTTGCGCCCAGAAAAATAATTTTCATAATTCACAGAAGCGTGCTTTTGAACTGAATTTTTTACACAAGATTGATATATAAATTTCCCATGTTGTTATAATTTTTCAGAATTTTTGGAGTTACAAAAGTATTCGAAGTATTCAGATTGCTACAGACTGTTCTGTTTTGACAGATTCTGTTTTTCTTGTGTTGTTTGCTTATTTTGATGAATCTATGGGTAGTATCGGGGGGTATGAACCATGGAGAAGTTGAAATACAGTAGATATTACACCAATATAAATAAAGAATGAGTTCACAACAGTATCAAAAGTGGTGATTTATTTTCTTATACTAACGGATCTCATAATATTTTCTGTTGAGTTTTGTGTTGTGAAGTTTTCAAGTTTTGGGTAAGGATTTGATGGACTATGGAATAAGGAGAGGCAAGAACCTAAGCTTGGGGATGCCCAAGGCACCCCAAGATAATATTCAAGGACAACCAAGAGCCTAAGCTCGGGGATGCCCCGGAAGGCATCCCCTCTTTCGTCTTCGTCTATCGGTAACTTTACTTGAGGCTATATTTGTATTCACCACATGATATGTGTTTTGCTTTGAGCGCCTTGTATGATTTGAGTCTTTGCTTTTTAGTTTACCATAATCATCCTTGCTGTACACACCTTTTGAGAGGGACACACATGAATCGTGATTTATTAGAATACTCTATGTGCTTCACTTATATCTTTTGAGCTAGGCAATTTTGCTCTAGTGCTTCACTTATATCTTTCTAGAGCACGGCAGTGGTTTTATTTTATAGAAATTGTTGAACTCTCATGCTTCACTTATATTATTTTGAGAGTCTTTCTAAACAGCATGGTAATTTTCTTAGGTTATGAATTTAGTCCTAATATGATGGGCTTCCTCAAATGCCACAAGTCTTCATGAGCAAGCAAGTTGGATGCACACCCACTTAGTTTCTTTTTGAGCTTTCATAGACTTATAGCTCTAGTGCATCTGTTGCATGGCAATCCCTACTCCCTCATATTGATATATATTGATGGGCATCTCCATAGCCCGTTGATACACCAAGTTGATTTGAGACTATCTCCTTCTTTTTATCTTCTCCACAACCACCATATTTTATTCCACCTATAGTGCTATGTCCATGGCTCACGCTCATGTATTGCGTGAAAGTTGAAAAAGTTTGAGAACATCAAAAGTATGAAACAATTGCTTGGCTTGTCATCGGGGTAGTGCATGATTTGAATATTTTGTGTGATGAAGATGGAGCATAGCTAGACTATATGATTTTGTAGGGATAACTTTCTTTGGCCATGTTATTTTGAGAAGACATAATTGCTTTATTAGTATGCTTGAAGTATTATCATTCCATGCTATTATGTTGTCTTTTTCGGACGTTTTATATGCATTAATATGCTATTTTATATTATTTTTGGGACTAACCTATTAACCTAGAGCCCAGTGCCAGTTTCTGTTTTTTCCTTGTTTTGAGCTTCGCGAAAAGGAATACTAAACGGAGTCCAAATGGAATAAAACTTCACGATGATTTTTCTTGGACCAGAAGACACCCAGGAGACTTGGAGTCCATGTCAGAAGAGCCACGAGGCGGCGACAAGGGGGAAGGGCGCGCCCCCTACCTTGTGGGCCCCTCGGTGACCCCCTGACCTAGATCTTCCTCCTATATATTTGCAAATATTCCCAAACCACCAGAAGCATCCATGAGAACACTTTTCCACCGCCGCAACCTTCTGTTCCCGTGAGATCCCATCTAGGGACCTTTTCCGGCACCCTGCCGGAGGGGGATTCGATCACGGAGGGCATCTACATCAACTCTATTGCCCCTCCGATGAAGCGTGAGTAGTCGACCACAGACCTACGGGTCTATAGCTAGTAGCTAGATGGCTTCTTCTCTCTCTTTAATTCTCAATACCATGTTCCCCTCGATGTTCTTAGAGATCTATCCTATGTAATCTTCTTTTGCGGTGTGTTTGTCGAGATCTAATGAATTGTGGATTTATGATCAGCTTATCTATGAATATTATTTGAAACTCCTCTAAATTATTATATGGATGATTTGGTATCTTTGTATTTCTCTTCGAATTATCAGTTTGGTTTGGCCAACTAGATTGGTTTTTTGTTGCAATGGGAGAGGTGCTTAGCTTCGGGTTCAATCTTGCGGTGTCCTCACCCAGTGACAAAGTAGACGTAGCAAGGCCCGTATAGCATTGTTGCCATCGAGGATAAAAAGATGGGGTTTTCATCATATTGCTGAATTAATTCCTCTACATCATGTCATCTTACTTAATGAGTTACTCTATTCTTTATGAACTTAATACTATAGCTGCAGGCAAGAGTCGGTCGATGTGTGGAGTAATAGTAGTAGATGCAGAATCGTTTCGGTCTACTTGATTCGGACGTGATGCCTATATTCATGATCATGCCTAGATATTCTCATAACTATGTTATTTTCTATCAATTGCTCGGCAGTAATTTGTTCACCCATCGTAATATATGCTATCTTGAGAGAAGCCACTAGTGAAACCAATGGCCCCTGGGTCTCTTTCTTATTATATTGCATCTATTTTATTTAAATCACATCTCGTTTTACTATTTTGCAATCTTTACTTTCCAATCTATACATCAAAAATACCAAAAATATTTATCTTATTATCTTTATTAGATCTCACTTTTGCGAGTGACCGTGAAGGGATTGACAATCCCTTTATCGCGTTGGTTGCAAGGTTCTTGATTGTTTGTGTACGTACTAGGTGACTTGCGTGTTATCTCCTACTGGATTGATTCCTTGGTTCTCAAAAACTGAGGGAAATACTTACGCTACTTTGCTGCATCACCCTTTCCTCTTCAAGGGAAAATCAACGCATGCTCAAGAGGTAGAAAGAAGGATTTCTGGCGCCGTTGCCGGGGAGATTTGCGCCAAGTCAAGTCAAGACTTGATCTCCTGTCAACTAGCCATTTCTGGCGCCATTGCCGGGGAGATCTACGCTCAATTCAAGACATACCAAGTACCCATCACAAACTCTTCTCCCTCGCATTACATTATTTGCCAATCACCTCTCGTTTTCCTCTCCCCCACTTCTAAAATGATTTTCAAAAACCTTTGCCTTTTCTTCGCCTCTTTTCCGTTCGCCTCTTGTGTGCCTGTTTGCCCTGATAGCCTTGCCTAAAAGCGTTGATCCTCACCTTAGGACGTTGGAAGAAATTGAAAACAACGTTAGAAGCTTTATGTCTTTGCAATTTGAGCATAATAATTTCTTCAGAAACGAGCTTAAAGAACAGAAAGGTTTTATGGAGTACATGAATAAAGAGCTTGATGATATGTCTAAGGAATTTTATGTTTTGAAATCTCAGTTTGCCCATCTTGAAAATTTAGTAGGCCAAATTTCGGATAAGCAAGCCACCTTAGTTAATAAGATGGCCGCTAAACCGGAAGATCTAGAGGATAATAAAGATGAAGATCTAAAAGTGATTGATCTGACTCCTATTAAATCTTTGTTTTCCAATATGAATCTTGATAAATATGGGACTGGAGATGAGTCAACTTTACTTAAAAGGCATCCCAATGATTCAGAGTTTTTAGATCTTGATGCTAAAATTAATAAAAGTGGGATTGAAGAGGTCAAAACTTTACATAGCAATGAACCCACTATTTTGGATTTCAAGCAATTTAATTATGATAATTGCTCTTTGATAGATTGTATTTCCTTGTTGCAATCCGTGTTAAATTCTCCTCATGCTTATAGTCAAAATAAAGCTTTTACTAAACATATCATTGATGCTTTAATGCAATCTTATGAAGAAAAGCTTGAACTAGAAGTTTCTATCCCTAAAAAACTTTATGATGAGTGGGATCCTACTATTAAAATTAAGATTAAATATTATGAATGCTATGCTTTGTGTGATTTGGGTGCGAGTGTTTCCGCGATTCCAAAAACTTTGTGTGATGTGTTAGGTTTCCGTGAATTTGATGGTTGTTCTTTAAATTTGCTCCTTGCGGATTCCACCATTAAGAAACCTATGGGAAGGATTAATGATGTTCTTATTGTCGCAAATAGGAATTACGTGCCCGTAGATTTCATTGTTCTTGATATAGATTGCAATCCTACATGCTCTATTATTCTTGGTAGACCTTTCCTTAGAACGATTGGTGCAATTATTGACATGAAAGAAGGAAATATTAGATTCCAATTTCCGTTAAGGAAAGGCATGGAACACTTTCCTAAATAAAATTAAATTACCTTATGAATCTATTATGAGAGCCACATATGGTTTGCATACCAAAGATGATAATACCTAGATCTATTCTTGCTTTATGCCTAGCTAGGGGCGTTAAACGATAGCGCTTGTTGGGAGGCAACCCAAATTTTTTTTTTGTTCCTGTTTAGTAATGAATAATTTATCTAGCCTCTGTTTAGATGTGGTTTTATGTTTTAATTAGTGTTTGTGCCAAGTAGAGCCTTTGGGAAGACATGGGTGAAGTCTTTTGCAATCTTGCTATAAAAAAAGCAGAAACTTTTGTGCTCACGAGATTAGATGCCATTTTTTACTGGAGGGTGATTTTAGGTTGATTATTTTTGAAGATGATTAACAGAAAAATTACACACGTCGACCAATTTATTTTAGAATTTTCGGAGTTCCAGAAGTATGCGTATGAATCAGATTGCTACAGACTGTTCTGTTTTGACAGATTCTGTTTTTCGTGTGTTGTTTGCTTATTTTAATGAATCCATGGGTAGTATCGGGGGGTATGAGCCATAGAGAAGTTGGAATACAGTAGGTTTAACACCAATATAAATAAAGAATGAGTTCATTACAGTACCTTAAAGTGGTGGTTTGTTTTCTTATACTAACGGAGCTCATGAGATTTTCTGTTAAGTTTTGTGTTGTGAAGTTTTCAAGTTTTTGGGCAAAGATTTGATGGATTTTGGAATAAGGAGTAGCAAGAGCCTAAGCTTGGGGATTCCCAAGGCACCCCAAGGTAAAATTCAAGGACAACCAAAATCCTAAGCTTGGGGATGCCCCGGAAGGCATCCCCTCTTTCGTCTTCGTCTATCGGTAACATTACTTGAGGCTATATTTTTATTCACCACATGATATGTGTTTTGCTTGGAGCATCTTGTATGATTTGAGTCTTTGCTTTTTAGTTTACCACAATCATCCTTGCTATAAACACCTTTTGGGAGAGACACAGATGAATCTGAATTTATTAGAATACCCTATGTGCTTCACTTATATCTTTTGAGCTAGATAATTTTGCTCTAGTGCTTAACTTTTATGTTTTTTAGAGCACGGTGGTGGTTTTATTTTATAGAAATTACTGATCTCTCATGCTTCACTTATATTATTTTGAGAGTCTTTTAGAACATCATGGTAATTTGCTTTGGTTATAAAATTAGTCCTAATATGATGGGCATTCAAGATGGGTATAATAAAAACTTTCATATAGAGTGCATTGAATACTATGAGAAGTTTGATACTTGATGATTGTTTTGAGATATTAAGATGGTGATATTAGAGTCATGTTAGTTGAGTAATTGTGAATTTGAGAAATACTTGTGTTGAGGTTTGCAAGTCCCGTAGCATGCACGTATGGTAACCGTTGTGTAACAAATTTGAAGCATGAGGTGTTTCTTTGATTGTCCTCCTTATGAGTGGCGGTCGGGGACGAGTGATGGTCTTTTCCTACCAATCTATCCCCCTAGGAGCATGCGCGTAGTGCTTGGTTTTGATGACTTATAGATTTTTGCAGTAAGTATGTGAGTTCTTTATGACTAATGTTGAGTCCATGGATTATACACACTCTCATCCTTCCACCATTGCTAGCCTCTCTAGTACCGCGCAACTTTTGCGGTACCATAAACCACCATATACCTTCCTCAAAACAGCCACCATACCTACCTATTATGGCATTTCCATAGCCATTCCGAGATATATTGCCACGCAACTTTCCACCGTTCCGTTTATTATGACACGCTTCATCATTGTCATATTGCCTTGCATGATCATGTAGTTGACATCGTATTTGTGGCAAGGTCACCATTCATAATTTTTCATACATGTCACTCTTGATTCATTGCCCATCCTGGTACACCGCCGAAGGCACTCATATAGAGTCATATTTTGTTCTAGTATCGAGTTGTAATCCTTGAGTTGTAAATAAATAGAAGTGAGATGATCATCATTATTAGAGCATTGTCCCGTGTGAGGAACCAAAAAAATAATAAAGAGAAAGGCCAAATAAAAAAGAGAAGGCCCAAAAAAGAGAGAAGGGGCAATGTTACTATCCTTTTTCCACACTTGTGCTTCAAAGTAGCACCATGATCTTCATGATAGAGAGTCTCTTATTTTGTCACTTTCATATACTAGTGGGACTTTTCGTTATAGAACTTGGCTTGTATATTCCAACAATGGGCTTCCTCAAATGCCCTAGGTCTTCGTGAGCAAGCAAGTTGGATGCACACCCACTTAATTTCTTTTGTTGAGCTTTCATACATTTATAGCTCTAGTGCATCCGTTGCATGGAAATCCCTACTCACTCACATTGATATCTATTGATGGGCATCTCCATAGCCCATTAATACGCCTAGTTGATGTCATACCATCTTCCCCTTTTTTGTCTTCTCCACAACCACCATTCTATTCCACCTATAGTGCTATGTCCATGGCTCGCGCTCATGTATTGCGTGAAAGTTGAAAATTTTGAGAATACTAAAGTATGAAACAATTGCTTGGCTTGTCATCGGGGTTGTGCATGATTGGAGCATTTTGTGTGACGGAGATGGAGCATGGCCAAACTATATGATTTTGTAGGGATGAGCTTTCTTTGGCTATGTTATTTTGAGAAGACATAATTGCTTGGTTAGTATGCTTGAAGTATTATTATTTTTATGTCAATATTAAACTTTTGTCTTGAATCTTTTGGATCTGAACATTCTTGCCACAATAAATAAAATTACATTGAAAATTAAGTTAGGTAGCATTCCACATCAAAAATTCTGTTTTTGTCATTTACCTACTTGAGGACGAGCAGGAATTAAGCTTGGGGATGCTTGATATGTCTCCAACGTATCTATAATTTTTAATTGTTCCATGCTATTATATTATCTATTTTGCATGTTTAATGGGCTTTAATATGATCTTTTATATTATTTTTGGGACTAACCTATTAACCGAAGGCCCAGTGCCAGTTTATGTTTTTTTGCCTATTTCAGTGTTTTGCAAAAAAGGAATACCAAACGGAATCCAAACGGAATGAAACCTTCGCGATGATCTTTCTTGGAACAAATACAATTCAGAAGACTTGGAGTTGAAGTCTGGAACTCCGCGAGGCGGCCACGAGGCAGAAGGGCGCGCCCAGGGGGGTAGGCGTGCCCCCACCCTCGTGGGCCCCACGGAGCTCCACCAACGTACTTCTTTCGCCTATATATACTCTTATACCCTAAAAACATCAAGGAGAGCCACGAAACCACTTCTCCACCGCCGCAACCTTCTGTACCCGTGAGATCCCATCTTGGGGCCTTTTCCGACGATCTGCCGGAGGGGGAATCGATCACGGAGGGCTTCTACATCAACACCATAGCCTCTCCGATGATGTGTGAGTAGTTTACCACAGACCTTCGGGTCCATAGTTATTAGCCAGATGACTTCTTCTCTCTCTTTGGTTCTCAATACAAAGTTCTCCTCGATGTTCTTGGAGATCTATTCGATGTAATACTCTTTTGCGGTGTGTTTGCCGAGATCTGATGAATTGTGGATTTATGATCAAGATTATCTATGAATAATATTTGATTCTTCTCTGAATTCTTATATGCATGATTTGATATGTTTGCACGTCTCTTCGAAATATCGGTTTAGTTTGGCCTACTAGATTCATCTTTCTTGCAATGGGAGAAGTGCTTAGCTTTGGGTTCAATCTTGCGGTGTCCTTTCCCAGTGACAGTAGGGGCAGCAAGGCACATATTGTATTGTTGCCATCGAGGATAAAA
Organism: Aegilops tauschii subsp. strangulata; assembly: GCF_002575655.3. Lineage (NCBI taxonomy): Eukaryota > Viridiplantae > Streptophyta > Magnoliopsida > Poales > Poaceae > Aegilops > Aegilops tauschii. Next base: position 516,264,492 of record NC_053037.3, on the reverse strand, counting down.
AGATGGGGTTTATATCATATTGCTTGAGTTTATCCCTCTACATCATATCATCTTGCTTAATGCGTTACTCTGTTCTTATGAACTTAATACTCTAGATGCTTGCTGGATAGCGGTCGATGTGTGGAGTAATAGTAGTAGATGCAGAATCGTTTCGGTCTACTTGACACGGACGTGATGCCTATATTAATGATCATGCCTAGATATTCTCATAACTATGCGCTTTTCTATCAATTGCTCGGCAGTAATTTGTTCACCCACCGTAATATATGCTATCTTGAGAGAAGCCACTAGTGAAACCTATGGCCCCTAGGTCTCTTTCTTATTATATTGCATCTATTTTATTTACATCACATCTCGTTTTACTATTTTGCAATCTTTACTTTCCAATCTATACAACAAAAATACCAAAAATATTTATCTTATTATCTTTATTAGATCTCACTTTTGCGAGTGACCATGAAGGGATTGGCAACCCCTTTATCGCGTTGGTTGCAAGGTTCTTGATTGTTTGTGCAGGTACTAGGTGACTTGCGTGTTATCTCCTACTCGATTGATACCTTGGTTCTCAAAAACTGAGGGAGATACTTACGCTACTTTGCTGCATCACCCTTTCCTCTTCAAGGGAAAACCAACACATGCTCAAGAGGTAGCAACTCGTCGTCTCGTGCACGAACGACGCCGCTCGCCTGGCTTTGGTTGCCAGAGCGTCGTGGATGTTCGCGGGCCGCGCCTCTGCCTCCATCCGCGGCTGCCCATCGCCCGCCCGCACTGGTACGGGCGGTTCGGCTCCAAATGAACCGATCGTTGTGATCGCCTTCTTCTTGGGAGCCATGGCGATGAAGTAACTGCTACACTAACTACCAGACCAGGTTTTCACAACCTCAGCGCCCCCTACCTGGCGCGCCAAAGATGTCGGGGGAATGACACCTATGGGACCACGAGGATCCCTTCTACGGTTGGCGGGGCGAGAGCTACGCAAAGAGCAGGTCTAGTGATCAGCGCGAGGGGATTTTACCCAGGTTCGGGCCGCAGAGACGCGTAATACCCTAGTCATGCTTTGGTGTATATTTAGTGTTCTTGAGCTCTTGAACTAGCTGCGGTGCATGCCCAGTCCAAAAAGTCCGAATCCTTCCTCGGTACACCTCGGGCCTCCTTTTATATGTCAAAGGGGTCGCCACAGTGGCACACAGGAGGTGGAAAGCATCTACAGTGTACAAGCTTATCGCTTGACATCACAGGACAAACGCATTTAATGCGCTGCCTATGTGTCCTCTCTCTTTATTGGGGACGACAACAGAGCTTGTCCCGTCCGTCGCCGCCTCCCCTTGCTTCGACGCACGTCCAGGCCAACGAGGCACACAGCGCCATGCAGGCTGGCAGGTTGCTGTGCTGGTGCGGTGGCAGGGTCTTCACGAAGATCTGCATGCCACCACGCAGGTGCTTGACTAGTTGGCCTAGAAGCTGCATGCTGCCACGCAGGCACTTGCCTAGTTAGTGGGCTGGCCATTGTGCTGGGGCGGCCAAGCCTTGTCGCGATCTTGCTGATGTCCCCGGCAAGGGCCTTGCCGGGGCCCTGCGGGCGCCCTCGGTAAGGATCTTGCCGGGGCTTCGTGTGTGTCCTCGGCAGGGATCTTGCCGGGGCCTCATGGGCGTCCTGGGCAAGGATCTTCCCGGCGTCTCATCTTCTGGTTCTTATCTGGATTTGCAGGCATTTGGTCTCCACAAAGATCTGCATGCCACCACGTAGGCGCTCCCGAGCCTTGGTCTTGCCGTCGTCGATGGTGTCAGAACTCTCAGGCTCAAGGGTAGCGGCCCTGCTGGCGTTTGGCAAGTTGCCCCGGCAAGGCTCTTGCCGGGGCTACGTAGGCCGTCCCGGCAAGCGCCTTGCCGGGGGAAGTCCATCTTGCCCCTTTGCTCTTTTATGCCTTTGGCTTGACTGTTGTCTTGGCAATCTCGTTCCTTTCCTTCCTCTGCCCTGCCAAGCACGGCCGCAGGTGTGGCTACGACTGCCCGTGCACAAGTAAAGGGGTACAGAAGGGTCCCTACTTTTGTACACTGACACTTTGCCAAGAAAATATTTTTGTTATACAGAAAGCTTGTTTCCTCTAAACCAAAATTTAGTTTCCAGAGCTCTTACAATATAGACTGCATTAAATGCTTGTGTTGAGCAATATGTTCTTACCGTACCATACAGTAAAAGTTCATGCTTTGTCGGTATATCGAATAACTTTGTGCCCGTGTATATTCTTGTTTTGCTTCCTTTTTAGTTTGTGAAATGTAAAAATTTCCATCAAACGCAGGTATTGTTTCTGCTACACCAAAATGAATTACCAAATCATCGAAATGCTACCGTAGCATAGACAAAATGCTTCCGTCAATACAAAAAATTTATTTCTATTATACAATCAAAAATATGTTTCCATGGCACCATAATAGAATGCTTCTATCGATATAAAGTAGGGTTTTTTATATCTGTTCCCCTGGTTCCTTAGCTCTACTCATCCATCCCCACGCTCTTAACTTTTGCTCAGTTTTCCCCACTCCCTTGCCCGAAACCCTCAGAAGAGGTCACAACGGACGTCGCCGTCCGGTCAGTGCTTTGATCGTTAACTCTGACGAGTGGGGCCGCGTTGGGAGTGTAGCTGTTCGACCGTTGGGCCGTGGTTTCGTTGGGCCGTCCCTTGCATTAAACGCCTGCGTGCGCCGCCACGACAGAAGCCTGCTATGCATGCACCCAACAAGCCTGCCTACATGCGCCGACCGAGCCTGCATGCGATGATGCGTGCCGCCACTATGCAAACCGAGCCGCTTTCGTGCACGCCAGCCGCCACGGATGCAGCAACGGCCACTGCCGCTGGTTCCTCTCTTCTCGCACATTTATCTCCTCAATTTAGAGCATCATTTTTTACGATTAGTTGCAGCCTTTTTGATCCACTCGCATCTGCACCCGTTTTGCTACGACAAATAAATTGAACAAATATGTTGTGGCTGCATGCACTAGCTAGGTAGCTACATATGTGGCTTGTGTAAGAAAAGAAGGGTTCGTTGTGGCTGCATGCACTAGGTGGTTACTAACAAATCGAGATCTCTAAGAAAACAATCAACATACATGTAGATAGGACCAACAAGCCCATAGCACGATCACATAGTTGAAACTAGGAAGAACTTCATAATAGAATAGATAGAAAACTTAATAATAGAACTTGATAAAAGGGCCAACAAGCCCATAGCATCTCTCACATAGTTCAATGGGATTACAACTTAACATAACATAGACTCAAAACAATAAAATAGATAGAGGGTTTAGAACCCTAGACGCCGCCTTCTCCACCTCGCTCCTCCTCCGGGCACCCTTCACTGCTCCTCCGGGGCGTTGTCGATGGGGTACGGAAGAGTGTGCATGCGGGACGCGGTGGGGAAGATGTTGGTGTACTCCGTGAACATGTTGTGGGTGGTGAAAGCGATGAACTCGCAGCCACACCAAAACACCCGACCGAGGAGGTAGAAGGCGTCGAATGTGTTGGTGAAGTGGGCAATGAGAGCAACCACCACCCCGTTTTGGATGACCTCCTCGACACGGAACATCCTCGGAGATCCCCGCGGGAGGTGGTGGTAGCCGGACGCGAGGAAGAACTCGGTGAAGTTCCTTGCGGTCCTTGATACGTCTCCGTCGTATCTATAATTTTTGATTGTTCCATGCCAATATTCTACAACTTTCATATACATTTGGCAACTTTTTATACTATTTTTGGGGACTAACATATTGATCCAGTGCCCAGTGCCAGTTCTTGTTTGTTGCATGTTTTTGTTTCGCAGAATATCCATATCAAACGGAGTCCAAACGGGATAAAAACGGACGGAGCTTATTTTTGGAATATTTGGAAAATTCCGGAAGAAGAATCAACGCGAGACGATGCCCGAGGTAGCCACGAGGCAGGGGGCGCGCCCCTGACCCTCGTGGGCCACCCGTAAGGCGGTTGATGCCCTCCTTCGGCCGCAAGAAAGCTAATTTTTGGTATAAAAAAATCACGGCGAATCAGCCCAATCGGAGTTACGGATCTCCATATATACACGAAACGGTGAAAGGGCAGCCAGACGAGAACGCACAAACAGAGAGAGACAGAGAGACAGAGAGACAGATCCAATCTCGGAGGGGCTTTCGCCCCTCCCACGCCATGGAGGCCAAGGACCAGAGGGGAAACCCTTCTCCCATCTAGGGAGGAGGTCAAGGAAGAAGAAGACGAAGGGGCCCCCTCTCCCCTTCTCTTCCGGTGGCGGAACGCCGCCGTGGCCATCATCATCACCGCAATCTTCACCAACAACTTCACCGCCATCATCACCAACTCTTCCCCCCTCTATGCAGCGGTGTAACCTCTCTCTTACCCGCTGTAATCTCTACTTGAACATGGTGCTCAACGCTATATATTATTTCCCAATGATGTATGGCTATCCTATGATGTTTGAGTAGATCCATTTTGTCCTATGGGTTATTTGATGATCAAGATTGGTTTGAGTTGCATGTTTTATTGTTGGTGCTGTCCTATGGTGCTCTCCGTGTCACTCAAGCGTGAGGGATTCCCGCTGTAGGGTTTGCAATATGTTGATGATTTGCTTATGGTGGGTGGCGTGAGTGACAGAAGCACAGACCCGAGTAAGTAGGTTGTTTGCGTATGGGATAAAGAGGACTTGATGCTTTAATGCTATGGTTGGGTTTTACCTTAATGATCTTTAGTAGTTGCGGATGCTTGCTAGAGTTCCAATCATAAGTGCATATGATCCAAGTAGATAAAGTATGTTAGCTTATGCCTCTCCCTCAAATAAAATTGCAATAATGATTACCGGTCTACTTATCGATTGCCTAGGGACAAATAACTTTCTCGTAACAAAAAGCTCTTTACTAAAACTAATTTAGTTGTGTCTTTATCTAAACAGCCCCTACTTTTTATTTACGCTCTCTTTATTTTCTTGCAAACCTATCCAACAACACCTACAAAGTACTTCTAGTTTCATTCTTGTTCTAGGTAAAGTGAACGTCAAGCGTGCGTAGAGTTGTATCGGTGGTCGATAGAACTTGAGGGAATATTTGTTCTACCTTTAGCTCCTCGTTGGGTTCGACACTCTTACTTATCGAAAGAGGCTACAATTGATCCCCTATACTTCTGGGTTATCAGTCCTTCACCTTGATATTGCCCACACACGTAGTGTGCGCTCAACGTACACGCCAGGAGGGTAGAGCCTCTCCGGCACGGTGGGTGGGAAGTGGTAGGTTGGTCCGGTGTACTGCATGGCTGAGGATGTGCTAGAAGAAGGAGAAGTGGTTGAAGAGCAAGAAGGGCAGATGGCAAAGAGGATGGGAGATGGATGAGGAATGGCAGAGGCAGAGGGTGGCTTAAATAGCCGTAGTGCTACGTGTTATTTGGCCGTGGCAATAACGGTCAAATGTGAAGTAACCCGTTTTCAAACCCACCGCAGCATCGGGAGTGTACACGCGTGGGAAACGGTGGTTTGGAAAAGAAGAAGAAAAAGAAGCTAATTGCACGCGTGGGAATCCGTGGTCATATATATTATATCAACAAAAAGAGACAATTTTTGAATAGTTTGTGGCCATTTTGCATCATAAAAATAAATTTGGCCCTTAAAAATTTGGTCATTTGCTACGCAATGTCAATTGATTTCAAACGATGCAAAAATACAGAGCCAGCACGTTCACAAAAAACAGAGCAAATGATGCAAAAAAATGACGCAATTCGACGGCCCAACCATAGCTTGGTTTCCTTTTGGGCCCAATAACAACGTTTTTTTTCTAGGAGACAGTGGTGGGCGAGCAGCCGAGCACAGCCTCTCGCGGATCGCCCCACGATCCAATGATGCAGAGCCGTCCTTGTGATCCAACGACGCGGAGCCTGCACACAGCCAACCCACCTAATTCCTTCTAGAAGACCAGATTTGAGGGCTGTCGCTTGGCGCGAGAGTAAGATCGGACGGCTGACGTTGGGAGCTAGGGTTAGGCGAAACCCCGTGGGGTTTAGAGGGGTTTTGAGCTGGTCAACAGGGTTTCGAAGGCTTTGACTGAGCATAACTAATTTGAGAAAAATCAAAAAAATATGAAACCTTCGCCATTTGTCGTTTTATAAGACACACTAACGAGCAAAAAATACTAAACTTGGTCTATGATCATTTTCATGAAAAAACCCTAGCTAGCACGATCGAGGTCAAATGAGCACCTTTAATTTAAAAAAATCAAAAAAATATAAAACCTGCGCACAATGTTGTCTTATGTGACACGTTACCAACCAGAAATCATAAACTTGGTCTATGGTCATTTTCATGAGAAAACCTTCACACATATGAGCTATCATGTACATGAGTTCATAGAGTTCAAGGAGAGGAGGTGGTGTTACCTTCTGTTTTTGAATTTTTTAAAAAAAATCACCAAAGCTTTATTTTAAAGTGAATAAGAAGGATCTGAAGTTAGTTTTCCATTTTCATATTTCAAAACATGTTTTAATAGTTTTTATATTAAAGCATATGTTTTCAAAAGAAAATGTAAAAATATGAAAATTAATTCAAAAAATAGCGAGACTTCGAATCTACACTATGGAAAGTGAATATGTGTTAATAAAAAAACATTTGGCTCATTTAGAGTAGGTCCAAAAAAACTTGATTACAAATGGGCTGTTTACCCTAGCCTGGGAGCTCATTTGGAGCACATTTCTCAAATTCAAATTTCTTTGACCTCCTCGAAATCACTTCAAATTTTGCACACATGATCTCCTACACAAACATAGATAGTTTGCCAAGGTTTTACTTGTTTTTGCATTTTCGTGAATTTATGCTGTCCAGGTTTGCCAAGGTTTACATGATCTCATTTGGAGCATGCATTTGATTTCCTACACAACATGTGTGATCATTGCAGCACCTAAAATCATAGTTCACAACATCTAAACATAACTAACCGTAGATTCAGGACAGACAAATATACCACAGGAAAATTTAAGGACAGACAAATATAGATAGCAACCAGATTACTAGCATAACCAACGAGATTCGGTTCAACAAACCATAACCAACGAGATTCAGTTCAACAAACCAAAAGTAACCCAACAGTTCAACAAACCAAAACAAAAGTAACACAACATCACATCATCGATCACATCACGCCGGAGTCAGAGCCTTCGCGAGGGCGGCATGCTGCCCCCTGATCATGTAGTCCTCCCAAAGAATCGCTATATCCTCAGCATGAGACAGAAGGTGATCGAAGCGGCCATCCCTTGGCTTTGGCTTGGTGGTGCAGTAGCGGCAGTGCCACTTCTTGAACTTGCGGTTGTAGAAGGAATAAACTCCCTTGGCCTTGATCTTCTCCACCTCTTTGGCTGTGAAGGACGCGACGTTGCCCTTGTACACATCATCTCCAGAATCATACTGCACACATGAATGAATTGCATTAATACATTATAGATTCATATACACCATGTCAAAGGAACTAAATGAACAAGGGATAGGCTTACCTCATATTTAGAATCGTGACTAAACGCCCCCTCGTACGGGTCGTAGTCGGCCAGCTTCCTCTTTCTCACCCCCAACCATCATCCTCCTGAATATACAATTACATCCATCACTAGTGGCCAATTGAAAATTTAGATATGCACACATGACACATTGATCATAGGGCTAATATACTCCCAATATGAGAAATGTTTTAGAAGTGGGGTTTTTTATTTCTATGCCCCTTAGCTCTATGCATTCAAAAACCACATCCATCACTAGTATATCAATGTATTAGATTTGTACACACATTGATCAAAAACCCCAATATGACATTCAAATAACACATTGATCATTGGTCATGCACACACATTGAAGAACAGAGCTAATATAACTACATATTGTGGACAAATTTATATACTAATGAATCAAATAACTTCTTAATCAATGGATTCCATTTGGGCATACTATATTCAAAACCCCAATCTAAGTAGCATTCAAAAATAAATCTAATACGGACACAATCTAAGGCAGCGAATCTGAGTAGCATTAAAAACCCCAATCTGTGAGCACTAAAAACAAATCTAATAAGCATCATAGCATTAAAAACCCCAATCTGTTCACAACATCTAGCATTTTTGCAATGAATTTATCCAAATCTAAAAACAAATCTAAAAACCCCAATCATTGCAGCACCTAAAATCATAGTTCACAACATTGCATTTTTGCAACGAATTTATCCAACAAACCCTAGTCCAAAAACCCCCGCCCCCAACCCATACCCTACAGAAAACCCCGACCCATCCGTCAAACCAACTACTCTAACCATCTGGACTACCGTATGAATCACAATCTAACCAATGCAACTAGGGAGCAACTAACTCTACAAGCAAAGCAAGTGCAAATACCTGCTCCTCCACGACAGGCGGCGCAACGGGGGCATCTGGATGGACTGCGTCGCTCGACGCCGTCACCTTCTGCAGCGATGAGGCGGAGCCCGCCACATCCGTAGCGGTTGCGAGTTTCCCCGCACCGCCGTGGACACCGTCGACATCCGCGGTCACCGCGCCAGGACCCTGGAGCTCCACCACATCTCCGGCCGCTGCGCTGGCATCGCCACCAGCGTCGGCCATCTGACAGATGGAGGCGATGAAGGTGAGGAAGAGGATGCGGGGGGGGGGGGGGGGGGGAGCGAGACGGTGTGGTGGAGGCAGTGGAGGAGAGCGAGACAACGTCGGTGGGGGAGAGGAAGACGATGCATCAGGGAGGGGATTTGGGGGAAAATGGTAGGGACGATGGAGGTGGTTGCCCTCTTTATATGATGGGACGTTTCGGGCATGTCCATCGACACGTGCTACTCCACGACCGCGGTCTTGCATGCGCCCATGTATACACGGCCCCACTCGTCAGCTAACGGTCAAATGCATTGACCCGACGACAACATCCATTATAACCTGTTCTGAGGGTTTCGGGCAAGGGAGTGGGGAAAAGTGAGCAAAAGTTAACAGATTGGGATGAATGAGTAGAGCTAAGGAACCAGGGGCACAGAAATAAAAATCCCTATAAAGTAATGCTTCCATGCCACCGAAAGCATGTTGCGCTGCACAAAAATGCATATCCAGTAATACCATTTCTTATATTTGATTGTTGGAAGCAAATCACAACTTGCCAAAAACATTGATAATAAAGGATATTGAGCGTGATTTATGGGAAGCAATTTTTAATGGGAAGCACTTATGTTCAGATGCGTGATGGAAATGAAACAAATCACAATAATATTATTTTCTTATTATTTGATTGTTGGAAGCACATCACAACTTCTCAAAAAAACTAATAATAAAGGATATTGCGCGTGATTTATGGGAATCAATTTTTAACTGGCGGCAAGGGCTACCAGTCTACCACGTGATGGATGCACCACTACTAGGGAAAACGCAAGTAGTAGCGTTTGTTTTATAGCTAGCAGTAGCGCTTGTACAAGCGCTACCAGTAAGGCGCTACAGCTAACTGGTAGCAGTAGCGCTGGAAAGCGAGCGCTACTGCTATACCCAGTTAGCAGTAGCGCTTTGTTGGGGAAAGCGCTACTGATAATAGTAAGTAGCAGTAGCGTTTCTTTTGAAAAGCGCTGCTGCTAACTTTTCCTGTATTTTTGAAAATGCAGCTTATTGTCGATGTAGGTTTTATATACAGTACTTTCATCATATGATTTTATGACCATGATTAGTTATTATATATAACAGTGGGTGAAATGAACGTGGATTAGATTCAAGTGGATGCAACATGTGGTGCATGTCGAAAGTACTACTAATCCAAACTTGCTCTAGTTTGGATTAGTAATACTTTCGATGTGCACCACATGTTGCCTCCACTTGAATTTAATCCATGTTCATTTTTTTACCAGATTAATCCATGTTCATTTCACCCACTGATATATATAATAACTCATCATGCTCATATAACAACTTAGCATCATGCATCATCGATCATAATAATAAATAACTCATCATTGGTATCATAATAACAAGTCCTACTCATCATCATCATCCAACCTCTACTCGTTATCATAATAACAAGTCATACTCATCATCATCATAGTCATCTAACCAACCCTACTTAATTGTTCTTAGTACATGATCATGAGTATTAGCTAGGACCTAAATACCCTCTCTAAGGTAAAATAGCATAAAACAAGGTAGGCCCTGACTCTCCATTATGGAGAATGGAGATTATCCTGTCTCCAATTCTTGCGCTTCGCACAATGTTGCTTCCAAGTAGCTCCTTATGATTGACCATACATTTTTTTCAATCTTTGATTGTCATGTCTTCATCGGTTTTAGAAATCCGGTATGAACAATAGTGATGCGAGGATGACCCGGCCGTAAGTTCATAACATCAAGGCGACCTTTCGGAAACATCAGATGACGCACACAATCCTTTGGGATTTTCTGTTGAAAAACATAGTAATAACTTCGTAATTAGCAATGTAGTTGAGTTTTAGAAGAATTTATGCAAAAGATGCACGGATGTCGTCTATTAAAAAAATCTTACCATGACATCTCCATGGATGTTACCGTAGTTCAACACGTGCACTAGTGGCACGTATTGACCATATTGTGGAGGAGTTTGATAATAAATATTGTAATTCTCAAGATCATTAATAAATGAGATCAGATGATTTTTCTCCTGATAAGTTAATTCTGAGCCATCGGTGTAGTAGGTTCTGTCTACCATCTTTCGCACATTCTTTGAAGAATGAAAATAAGCTATCAATGGAAATAAGCTGTCAACTATTTTGAAATAAATAGTATAAATTACTTAATAACTATGTTTGAGAAACTCACATAGTGGTAGAATTGGAAGCGTATCAACGAGGACCCAAATGTCCATATTGTCTTCGGCAATGTTAGGATCACCAAGATCCATGGTGACAAGCATACCCTCATGAAAAGCATACATCTTACAAAGTGCTTCCCAATTCGGGCAACCAAAATGGGTTACGCTCTCAGAATTGTATAGATTTACATCAAAATCCATACCATGATGGGTCCTTAGATGAATTATCTTTGTACTTCCATGATCTTCAAAATCCATACTGTCCAAGACATAGCGACTTGCACGGCATGGGATAAGCTAGTCGAATTGTAAGAGACGAAAATTACACGTTGAAGAAGCAGAAGTCGTGCTTAATTACGAAAAAATACTTGCCGTCGTTGCATACCGTTTCAACATCGAAGGTCTCCTAGAGTTTAATGCTGAAGTGCCGACCTTCTACCAGGTGAGGCCTGTCGCACAGACCCTGGTCGTCGCCTCACCAGTCGCACTCCACCGGGAGACTTTCGTCGTCCGACGACGAAATTTCCTAGGTTCATAATTCAAAGATTAAACTAGTACAATTAAATATATGTACTACAAAAACTAAATTAGATCATTATTATTCATCACGGGTTAACTATCGTCTGTCGAGTCTTTTCTTGAAAACTCTCAGCTCACGTGGTGTGTACATTCGACCGTTGGTGATGGTTGCTCCTCCTTTCGTTCCCAAGTGCATTACAGCAAAATGTCTAGCACAAGGGAACGAAGGAGAAGCGACCCCCACGACAACAGTCGGGATTCTTCGTCCTCTCATATATGGTGGAGACTCTCCCTCACTGATTCCTCTCTGACATTTGCGACCGTCGCTGATGGTCGTTACTCCTCCTTCCCCTAGTGCATAACAAAGGTCTAGCACAAGGAGAAGAAGGAGAAACAACCCCCATGACAATAATCGGGATTCTTCGTCCTCTCTCATATATGGTGGACACACTCCCTAACTGATTTTTTGACGGTCGGTGATGGTCGTTATTCCTCCTCCCCCTAGTGCATAACAAAGGTCTAGCACAAGGAGAAGAAGGAAAAACGACCCCCACGATAATAATTGGGATTCTTCTTCTCTCATATATGGTGCAGACTTTCTCCCTCACTCATTTGTTGACTGTCATGTATGGAGCCTCGACAGATTTAAAGTCAACCCAAAATGTTGTTTAATTATCTTTCTAGAAAATCCAGGCCACTCGATATTTCCTACATATTCTAGCACAAGTCATGCCAAAATTCACGGAAAAATCCGGCATGACCTTTGCTAAAAAAGGACATATCGAGCGCCTGAAATTTGCCGGAACGGAAATTAATCAACACTCCGGCAGAACATAGGCCACTCGGAGGTGTTACCTGCAAACATGGCCGGCCACTTGGGCAAGCACATATCCTATTTGAGCAACACAAGATATACATGGCCGGCTGGTCTCACCTCGAGGTCGGAGGGGGTCGGTGACGGGGACGACGGTGGGGATGATGGAGGGGCTCCTTGATTTCTGCAAAAACAAAATATAAATAAAAACATTATTATCCTCATCTTAGGACTTAGTGAAACCTGATGAGCTATCAACTAATCAAATGCATATGCCTTGCATAGTGCTCTCCAATTTGAGCATTCAAAATAGGATTAGTTCTCCAATTTGAGCATTCAACAAGCAAAATTAAATCATAAAATAAATTAGTATTCAAATTAGCATGCATTCAATAAGCAAAACTAAATCATCTCTTGCGTCCGTACATCGTCGAATATTATCACTAATACATCTCGAATAGTATCATACATATTACATCACTAATACAGCTAAAACCGTAGCGAACGACGGGTATCGACGCGGGCGGTGGACACCCAAAGAGAAGGAACCATCATAGGATCATAGCTCCAGTGATATCCCTGAAGAACCTGCAAGGTATTGTCGAACCCGCCCTCCAATGCAACCCTATAGCGACGGACGTGCTCGTCCTCCTCGCTGACACGATGATGTACCACCTCTGCGGGGGACGAAATCCTCCGCACCATCACTGACCCACGCGACCGCCACCAAAGAAGGTTCGGGTCACCGACGGGCTAGCTCCTCACCAAGCTGCGCCCCCGAAAGGTAGCACCTCCCAGTACCAGCCCGGCGGAGCCCAGTCCGGGACATGGCCCCTCTGATCAAGCAGTCCTCCTCCGCCGAGTCGACGACGAGGATGCGGGATAGGCATCATCGACGTCGATGCGGGAATAATTGCTTTAACTAAAAAAATAACAATAAATGTGACATGTTCAAAATATGACATGTCCACTTCAAAACGAACCAACCTAGAATTCTGTTAAATACACCTAAAACACCTAAATTCTATTAACTACACCTAATTAAAAACCTACATGTTGAACATGGTTCGATCATAACTAGGCTTCATACTACATTATTCTAAGATTAAACACCTAAAATACCTAAATTATATTAACTACACCTAATTAAAAACCTACATTTTGAACATGGTTCGATCATAACTAGCTAGGGTTCATACTACATTATTCTAAGATTAAACACCTAAGATTAAACACCTAAGATCATAACCTACTACATTATTCTAAGATTTAACCTACATTTTTCAACTAGCTAGGGTTCAAAATAAACTAGGGAGGAGGAGGAGTACCTCTCAGTGGAGGACGGCCGGCGCGGGAGGGCGGCCGGCGGGGGAGGAGGCTGGCGCGAGGGAGGGTGGCCGGCGGGGGAGGAGGGCTGGCGCGGGCGAGGGCGGCCGGCGGGAGAAGATCGGCGCGGGGGACGGCGGCAGCGACGGCGCGCGGCAGAGGCAAGTGAGAGTGGTGTGAGGGGGAGAGTGAGGACGCGCGCGGGCCGGAGTGTGGATAAGGTGCCCGTAGTAGTAGCGCTTGTCGGAGGAAAGAGCTACTGCTACGTACAATAGCAGTAGCGCTTTCTGCATACAAGCGCTACTAGTGTGCCTGGCCTGCCGGCAACGGTCTGGCAATTATAGTAGTAGCGTGTTTTATAAATACAACGCTACTGGTAAGTGCATAGTAGCAGCGCTTTTCGCGGCCAAGCGCTACTAATAATTAGTAGCATCGGTGCCTTTTAAAAAGCGCTACTACTAAGCTCCTGTGTATAAGCATTTCCCTAGTAGTGCACGTTCAATGGATGCAACTGTTACTAGGAAGTAGACAATTAGTCCCTCCGTTCCAAAATAGGTGACTCAACTTTGTACTGACTCAACTTTGTAGGGTACAAAGTTGAGTCACTTATTTTGGGACGAATGGAGTACTATTTAGGAAGCATTAATGCTCCAATCCAGAATTCACACCCTTGGTTTTACTAGCTGATCGGATGACCAGGGTGCATCTGATCGGATGGCCACGGGCCGGTCTGATAGGAAGCAAATTACCAGTAGTCTGATGCCTAGTGGTTTCCTAATATAAATGTGAGCACGTGAGCACACAAGTCCACCACGAAGGGCAATTACAATGCTCGACATTGAACTATATCTTGATCATGAAACATAAGCAAAAAAACCTTGATTCACTGCATTTAACGAGGGAAGAGATAGTTATCATATCTTAGTCTCGATATAACTCTTAGCACTAGAATCAACTAATATTTTCCTCTATGTATATGATACAACTCTTTAAATTAGAGCTCTTCTAGATACAATAATAATATAAAAACCATTGAAGAAGCTACATCTAAATATATATTTAATGCATATGATATAGCCTTAACTATGCTACTAGTAATATATTGGGAGTACCATAATATCATCTTGCCAATATTTGCACAAAGGAGAATAATCTACAAAAATCAAATCACATGGCTAGCACCATGGAAACCACATATGTAGGGCTTTCTCTGTTGACTAAGAGTGAAACATGGACAACCTCATGTTGTATAAGCATGGAGCAAAAACGTCAGAGCGATGCGATGTGGCCAACTATGATGTCCCTGACGAGGCCGAGGTAGGACCTCACCAGAGATGGAGACTAAGTGGTTGGCCGTGTCGAGAGCAGTTGATAACCCACAAGTATAGGGGGTCGCAACAGTGTTCGAGGGTAGAGTATTCAACCCAAATTTAATAATTCGACATAAGGGGAGCCAAAGAATATTTGCAAGTATTAGCAGTTGAATTGTCAATTCAACCACACCTGGAGATTAAATATCTGCAGCAATATGATCAGAGCACAATAATATGATAGTTTTGATAATAGTGGTAGCAGCAATAGTAAGAGTAATTTTGGGCAATGTGAAGGAAATATGCCATAGAGGCAATAATAAAGTTATTATTTATTTCCTTATTTCATGATAAATGTTTATTATTCATGCTAGAATTTTATTAACCAGAAACTTAGTGCATGTGTGAATACATAGACAAAACATAAGTGTCCCTAGTATGCCTCTACTTGACTAGCTCGTTTATCAAAGATGGTTATGTTTCCTAACCATAGATATGTGTTGTCATTTGATGAACGGGATCACATCATTAGGAGAATGATGTGATGGACAAGACCCATTCGTTAGCTTAGCATTATGATCGTTACAGTTTCATTGCTAGTGCTTTCTTCATGACTTCTACATGTTCCTCAGACTATGAGATTATGCAACTCCCGAATACCGGAGGAACACTTTGTGTGATATCAAACGTCACAACATAAATGGGTGATTATAAAGATGCTCCATAGGTGTCTCCGAAGGTATTTGTTGGGTTGGCATAGATCGAGATTAGGATTTGTCACTCCGTGTTTCGGAGAGGTATCTCTGGGCCCTCTCGGTAATGCTCATCATTATAAGCCTTGCAAGAAATGTGACTAATGAGTTAGTTGCGGGATGAAGTATTATGGAACGAGTAAAGAGACTTGCCGGTAACGAGATTGAACTAGGTATGATGATACCGACGATCGAATCTCGGGCAAGTAACATACCGATGACAAATGGAACAACGTATGTTGTTATGCGGTTTGACCGATAAAAGATCTTCGTATAATATGTAGGAGACAATATGAGCTTCCAGGTTCCGCTATTGGCTATTGACCGGAGATGTGTCTCGGTCATGTCTACATAGTTCTCGAACCCGTAGGGTCCGCACGCTTAACGTTCGATGACGATTTGTATTATGAGTTATGTGTTTTGATAACCGAAGTTTGTTCGGAGTCCCGGATGAGATCACGGACGTGGCGAGGAGTCTCGAAATGGTCGAGACATAAAGATTGATATATTGGACCATCTTATTCGGACACCAGAAGCGTTCCGGATAGTTTTGGGTAAAAACGGAGTGCCGGAGGGGTTACCGGAACCCCCCGGGGGAACTAATGGGCCACCATGGGCCTTATTGGAGAGAGAGGAGGGCCGCTAGGGCAGGCCGCGCCCCCCCTTAGCAGTCCGAATTGGACAAGGGAAGGGGGGGCGGTGCCCCCTTACCTACTCCCTCTCCCTCTCTTTCCTTCCCCCTCTCTTCCTTGTGGAGGAATCCTACTAGTACTAGTAGTCCTAGTAGGACTCCCTCTCCTTGGGCGCGCCCCTAGGGCCGGCTGGCCTCCCCCTCCCTCCTTTATATACGGGGGCAGGGGGGCACCCTAGAACACACAAGTTTCTCTTAACCGTGTGCGGTGCCCCCCTCCACAGTTACACACCTCGATCATATCGCCGTAGTTCTTAGGCGAAGCCCTGCGATGGTAACATCATCATCACCGTCGCCACGCCGTCGTGCTGACAGAACTCACCCTCGTCCTCAACTGGATCAAGAGCACGAGGCACGTCATCGAGCTGAACGTGTGCTAAACGCGGAGGTGACGTACGTTCGGTACTTGGATAGGTTGGATCGCGAAGAAGTTCGACTACATCAACCGCGTTACTAAACGCTTCCGCTTTCGGTGTACGAGGGTACGTGGACACACTCTCCTCTCTCGTTGCAATGCATCTCCTAGATAGATCTTGCATGATCATAGGAAAATGTTTGAAATTACTGTGTTCCCAACAGTGGCATCCGATCTAGGTCTATGCATAGATGTTATATGCACGAGTAGAACACAAAGAGTTGTGGGCGATAATAGCCATACTGCTTACCAGCAACGTCTTACTTTGATTCGGCGGTATTGTTGGATGAAGTGGCCCGGACTGACATTACATGACCGCGTTCATGGGACTGGTTCTACCAACGTGCTTCGCACACAGGTGGCTAGCGGGTGTCTGTTTCTCCAACTTTAGTTGAATCGAGTTTGACTACGCCCGGTCCTTGTTGAAGGTTAAAACAACATACTTGATGAAAAATCGTTGTGGTTTTGATGCGTAGGTAAGAACGGTTCTTGCTAGAAGCCCGTAGCAGCCACATAAGACTTGCAACAACAAAGTAGAGGACGTCTAACTTGTTTTTACAGGGCTTGCTGTGATGTGATATGGTCAAGACATGATGTGATATAATTTGTTGTATGAGATGATCATGTTTTGTAACAGAGTTATTGGCAACTGGCAGGAGCCATATGGTTGTCGCTTTATTGTATGCAATGTAATCGCCATGTAATTTTTTTACTTTATCACTAAGCTGTAGCGATAGTCGTAGAAGCAATAGTTGGCGAGACGACAACGATGCTACGATGGAGATCAAGGTGTCGCGCCGGTGACGATGGTGATCATGACGATGCTTCGGTGATGGTGATCATGAGCACAAGATGATGATGGTCATATTTTGTCACATATTTTGATTGCATGTGATGTTTATCTTTTATGCATCTTATTTTGCTTAGTACGGCGGTAGCATTATAAGATGGTCCCTTACTAAATTTCAAGGTATAAGTTTTCTCCCTGAGTATGCACCATTGCTATAGTTCGTCATGCCGAGACACCACGTGATGATCGGGTTTGATAAGCTCTACGTTCACATAAAACGGGTGCAAGCCAGTTTTGCACACGCAAAATACTCGGGTTAAACTTGACGAGCCTAGCATATGCAGATATGGCCTCGGAACACTGAGACCGAAAGGTCGAACGTGAATCATATAGTAGATATGATCAACATAGTGATGTTCACCATTGAAAGCAACTCCATCTCACATGATGATCGGACATGGTTTAGTTGATTTGGATCACGTGATCATTTAGATGACTAGAGGGATGTCTATCTAAGTGGGAGTTCTTAAGTAATATGATTAATTGAACTTTAATTTATCATGAACTTAGTCCTGATAGTTATTTTGCATGTCTATGTTATTGTAGATCAATGGCCCGTGCTAGCGTTCCTTTGAATTTTAATGCGTTCCTAGAGAAAGATAAGTAGAAAGATGATGGCAGCAACTACACGGACTGGGTCCGTAACTTGAGGATTATCCTCCTTGCTGCACAGAAGAATTGCGTCCTGGAAGCACCGTTAGGTGTACCACCCGCACCAGCAACTGCGGACATTGTGAATGCCTGGCAGACGCGTGTTGATGACTACTCGATAGTTCAGTGTGCCATGCTTTACGGCTTAGAATCGGGACTTCAAAGATGTTTTGAACGTCATGGATCATATGAGATGTTCCAAGAGTTGAAGTTAATATTTCAAGCAAATGCCCGAGTTGAGAGATATGAAGTCTCCAACAAGTTCTATAGCTGCAAAATGGAGGAGAATAGTTTTGTCAGTGAACACATACTCAGAATGTCTGGGTACCAGAACCACTTGACTCAGCTGGGAGTTAATCTTCCTGATGATAGTGTCATTGACAGAGTTCTTCAATCACTGCCACCAAGCTATAAAGGCTTCATGATGAACTATAATATGCAAGGGATGAACAAGACAATTCTTGAGCTCTTCACAATGCTAAAGGCTGCGGAGGTAGAAATCAAAAAGGAGCATCAAGTGTTGATGGTCAACAAGACCACTAGTTTCAAGAAAAAGGGCAAAGGAAAGAAGGGGAACTTCGAGAAGAACGACAAGAAAGTTGCTGCTCAGGAGAAGAAACCCAAGTCTGGACCTAAGCCTGAAACTAAGTGCTTCTACTGCAAAGGGACTGGTCACTAGAAGCGGAACTGCCCCAAGTATTTGGCGGATAAGAAGGATGGCAAAGTGAAAGGTATATTTGATATACATGTTATTGATGTGTACCTTACTAATGCTCGTAGTAGCGCCTGGATATTTGATACCGGTTCTGTTGCTCATATTTGCAACTCGAAACAGGGGCTACAGATTAAACGAAGATTGGCTAAGGACGAGGTGACGATGCGCGTGGGAAATGGTTCCAAGGTTGATGTGATCGCCATCGGCACGCTGCCTCTACATCTACCTTAGAGATTAGTTTTAGACCTAAATAATTGTTATTTGGTGCCAGCGTTGAGCATGAACATTATATCTAGATCTTGTTTGATGCGAGACGTTACTCATTTAAATCAGAGAATAATGGTTGTTCTATTTATATGAGTAATATCTTTTATGGTCATGCACCCTTGCTAAGTGGTCTATTTTTGTTGAATCTCGATCGTGATGATACACATGTTCATAATATTGAAACCAAAAGATGTAAAGTTGATAATGATAGTGCAACTTATTTGTGGCACTGCCGTTTAGGTCATATCGGTATAAAGCGCATGAAGAAACTCCATGCTGATGGGCTTTTGGAATCGCTTGATTATGAATCACTTGGTGCTTGCGAACCGTGCCTCGTGGCAAGATGACTAAAACTTCGTTCTCCGGAACAATGGAACGAGCCACTGACTTATTGGAAATAATACATACCGATGTATGTGGTCCAATGAGTGTTGTAGCTCGTGGTGGGTATCGTTATTTTCTTACCTTCACAGATGATTTGAGCAGATATGGTTATATCTACTTAATAAAGCATAAGTCTGAAATATTTGAAAAGTTCAAATAATTTCAGAGTGAAGTGGAAAATCATCGTAACAAGAAAATAAAGTTTCTACGATCTGGCTGTGGAGGTGAATATTTGAGTTCCGAGTTTGGTCTTCATTTGAAACAATGTGGAATAGTTTCACAACTTACGCCACCTGGAACACCACAGCGAAATGGTGTGTCCGAACGTCATAACTGTACTTTATTGCATATGGTGCGATCTATGATGTCTCTTACTGATTTACCGCTATCGTTTTGGGGTTATTGATAACACACAAGTATAGGGGATCGCAACAGTTTTTGAGGGTAGAGTATTCAAGCCAAATTTATAGATTCGACACAAGGGGAGCCAAAGAATATTTGAAGGTATTAGCAGCTGAGTTGTCAATTCAACCACACCTGGAGATTAATTATCTGCAGCAAAGTGATCAGTAGCAAAGTTGTTTGATAGTTTTGATAGTAGTGACAGTAGCAACGGTAACAGTAACAGTGGTAGCAGTATTTTGTAGCAAGTGTAACAGTGATGATAGCAATAGTAACGCAACAAGATGAATATAAATAAATTCATAGGCATTGGATCAGTGACTTGTTGGAAGATATTCATCATGTGATAGTTATAACCTAGGGCGGTACATCACTAGCTCTAGTTCATCGATATAATGTAGGCATGTATTCCGTAAATAGTCATATGTGATTTATTAAAAGAACTTGCATGACATCTTTTGTCCTACCCTCCCGTGGCAGCGGGGTCCATGTTGGAAACTAAGGTATATTAAGGCCTCCTTTTAATAGAGAACCGGAACAAAGCATTAACACATAGTGAATACATGAACTCTTCAAACTACGGTCTTCACCGAGAGTGGGCCCAGTTGTTGTCACTCCGGAGTTGCCGGATCATAACACGTAGTAGGTGACTATAACTTGCAAGATCGTATCTAAAACATGGATATAATGATGAATTCATAAACGGTTCAGATCTGAGTTCATGGCACCTGGGCCCAAAGTGACAAGCATTAAGCATAGCAAAGTCATAGCAACATCAATCTAAGAACATAGTGGATACTAGGGATCGGGCCCTAACAAAACTAACTCGATTACATGATGAATCTCATCCAACTCCTCACCGACCAACGAGCCTACGATGGAATTACTCACTCCCGATGGGGAGCATCATGGAATTGGCGATGGAGATTGGTTGGTGATGACGAAGAACGAAGATCCCCCTCTCCGGAGCCACAAACGGACTCCGGATCTGCCCTCCCGAGGAAGAACAGGGCTTGGCGGCGGCTCCGTCTCGTGGATCGCGATAATTCTTTCTCCCTAATTTTTTCTGGAATAATGTGAATTTATAGTATCAGGGGGGTCGTCAGTAGGGCCACCAGGTGGGTACAACCCACCTGGGGGCGCTAGGAGAGGGGGACGTGCCCTGGTGGGTTGTGCCCAACCAGGGGCCCCTCTCTGGTGGGTCTTGGCTCCAGAAATTCTTATTATTGATATAAAAAATCCTTGCAAAGTTTCGTTCCATTCCGAGAACTTTTATTTCTGCACAAAAACAACACCATGGTAGTTCTACTGAAAACAGCGTCAGTCCGGGGTTAGTTTCATTCAAATCATGCAAATTAGAGTCCAAAACAAGAGGAAAAGCGTGAGAAAAAGTAGATACATTGGAGACGTATCAACTCTCCCAGGCTTAAACCTTTGCTTGTCCTCAAGCAGTTCAGTTGATAAACTGAAAGTGAGAAAGAAAAACTTTTACGAACTCTTTTGCTCTTGTTTGCATAAATAAGCTTAAATAGCACCCAGGTTTTCAGCCAACATTATAACTAACCATGTCGACAATAACTCTTAAAGATTATAATGACTCATATAAATGACATAATCAACTAGCGAGCAAATAATAAGATATCTCAAATATCAACACGTTGTCAAAACAACCATGATATAATATGACAAAAATGGTATCTTTCTAGCCCTTTCTGAGACCGCAAAACATAAATGCAGAGCACCTCCAAAGTTTAAGCAGCGACTAAACATTGTAATTCATGGTAGAAAAGATCCAGTCATGATGCACCCAACATTAGCTATTCATAACGCATAAATCATGACAACAGTGCTCTACTCAGTTTCTCGCGCTTGTTTTTAGAAGGTGATGACACAACATAAAGGTAAATAGAAAGTCCCTTCATAGAGGGAAGTATTGATTTGCAGAGGTGCCAGAGCTCAAATTTTAAAACAGAGATAAATGATATTTTGAGACATGCACCCTTCTTATTCACTTCACGACCATCAGTTATCAACATCTTCCATGCTAAGCACACTAGTGGCGGTTCCCAAGTGATAAAAGTAAAGGTTTTGACTCCATAGGGAGTTTTTGTTTGATTACTCAAGAGATGAACTCTTTTTCATATTTGCAGTTTGGGACTGGGCATCCCTAATACCGCCATTTTCTCGTACAATGGTGAGTGAATAAACACTCGACCTGAGAATAACATGCTTAGCACGGAAGATATCGACCACCTCCTGTCGTTCCATGAACGATCCAGACACACAAAAAGGATAATTTTTAGAAGTTTTTCGAGGTGGCACATGCAAATTTACTTAGGATGGCAGGGTAATACCGTATATAGGTAGGTATGGTGGACTCATCAGGAATAACTTTGGGTTCAAGGTTTTTGATGTACAAGAAGAATTCCCACTTAGTACAGGCGAAGGCTAGCAATTAAGATTGAGAAGCGGCCAGCTAGAGAGCAACAACGATCATAACCAGGCATTATGCATAAGTAACATTGGACACTAGCATGAGTAGGATATGAACACCATGAACATAAATATTATAGAGGCTATGTTGGTTTTGAACATGTGCCAAGTCAAGCCACTCGAACATTCAGAGGAGGATACCATATCATCATACACTACTGCAGGATGCTGCTAACGCGACACTACGATCAGAGACCCTTCGAGAAACTGTGTGCGATGCAATAATCGCAAATGGTGCCGTATGAAAACCGTCAGAAATGTGTAAAACGTTTGCGATGACAGATGCATCAAACACGGTTCAGGTTTTATGTGACACCCAAGTTTTTTTTATTTGGATTTTTTTAAAGGATTTTTATTTGACTTGAGGGGAGTGATTTAAATTTTTTTTTCAAGAGAACTCTCACTCTCAAATACTTTCCTTTATGGCAAAAGTTTTATTTGGATTCAACCAAGATCTGTCTTTGGTCTTGGAGGTTCTTGCTTTTCATTTGGACTCAAGACAAAACACTTTTCACTTGGGAAAATGACTTTTGAAAATCTCCTTGAAATTTGCACTATGGCTTTTGGAAAATCCTTTGCCACTTTCAACAATTCCTTCTTGCCATGGCCTTGGTGCAAATCCCCTCTCCTAACCCTTTAGTCACCTTTGGATCATGATTTGCATCAAATCCAGCAAGTTGAACCTCCCCATGTGATTATTTCCATTTATATTCTATTCAAATAAATTTCTGCCTTCTTTCCTAGCACTTGGAGATTTGCAAAGGAACTCCACTTTCTGTCTTGATTTTTGCCCCCAAACCTTTTTCCCCTCCTAGTCCTTTGAACCCTCAACCTAGAACCATGAAGATCCACTGGTCTTCAGTTCAAATTTTTCAAACTACACTTGCTGCAAGTTTGGACCAGATTTGCCAAATTTGGTGAAATTCATTCAAAACCTTCTCCAAAAATTCCAAGTAAAATCAGGCAGCCTCTGGGTGCATTGAGTGGTCACCTCACCAAGTTACAGCTCCAGAAAAATTTATCTCATTGCAAAATCCTCCTGTCGAACACCTGCAGTGCACTGTCTGTATCAAGTTCAGAAAAATTCAGAGATTCAGTCAGTGGCTTGCTGTCGTTTTCTTCAGAGAAGGACATCGATCTCGCCAGTACCACCGCGTCGCCTTGCTCCCCGTCCCCGCCCTCTTGTTCCTGCACCGCACGAACGCCTGGCGCCTTGCGGGCGTCGGCGACGAGCAGCAGAAGGTGCGTCGCCCCGTGACCGACGCCGGCGGCGGCTTTGCGGATGCCAGCGGGAGATACGGCGCCGACGACGCCACCCAGCGCCGCCCAAACCACCGGAGCTCGCCGCGTGGCCTTCCACTCCCCCGAACGCGCTGCCGCTCTCGTCGTGAACCGCAGGGCGCGGAGCGCGCTCTCTGCCGCCGTTGAGCCCGTGCGGTCACCTCACCGTGGACCGACGCCATTACGCCAAGACCGACCCCGTTTAGCTCTGAAACGACTCCAGTAACCTCCACTGATGCTGCCTGGCCACTCAAACCTCCTGCCAATCCACTGCTCCGCCGTAATCGCTCGCCGGAGATTCTCCGTTCACGGCCACCCCGTCGATCTGCCTATAAATAGAGGCCCCGAGCTTCAACTCGAGCACCCACCATCCCTGCACTCCCCCTAGAGCAAGCCTAGCCACTGGTAGAGCCCCGAGGAGGTCCCCTTCCTCGACTCCGGCCGCCGTGACCCGCCACGGGATCCAGCCCGATTCGCCCCCGTGTGTGCTTCCCCGCCCCCATTCTCTTGCCAATAGCTTCACCTTGCATCCCTCGTTCTGACCCGCGCCTCAATTCGTAGTTTGCAGCCCTCCACCGGAGTTTCCCATCCTCACCCGAGCCGCCGTCCGCCGGAGATAGTGTCGCCGTCGACGTGGTGCTCCCCGTTGGACGAGTCCACCACCCACGGACGCTGAAGCTCTTGGTACCCTCCGTTTCTCCTAACTCGCGGTAGTTCGACGCCGGCGTCCACCGCAGTCTTCGGGCGCCGGCGAGCTTTTTAAACCTGACAGGTGGACCCCGCCTGTCAGCCTCTATTCTATTCTCCTTCGAACCATTTTCTGTTGGCGCCTTCGGGCAAATACGTTTTCTCCTTTGCGCTTGCGCATTCCCAACCGAAGCGTTTTCTGTTTTCTCAGTTAAAACCCTGGAACTTTTCCGTTTCATTACAGATAAGTCCCTGGACAGAAACCTTTATAACTCTTTAATAAAAAGGTATTTTTGAGTGATTCTTTTTCTGACAATCTTCAAATTTTGTCTAGTTTTTATGGGATTTATTTGAAAAATATTTGGAAAAGTTTCTGCGCATGTGTTGGTTTTCACGTTAGTGCCCGTTTCGTGATTGCCGTAGGTTCCGGAAGAGGTGAAGGAGCCGCGAACTTCGCCGAGCTAGACTCCGACTTCTCTGAACCAGGCAAGCATGTTTTGAACATTTGATATGACAGGTGTTTTGCATGTTCACGTGAGAGTTTGTGCGTGGCATATGAGTGTCGGTAAATACCTCGTTGCTTGTAAGGCAACGACCCGGTTGTTCCAAAGTCGCGATGATCTCTGATGAGAGATGGCCTAATCATGTGGTGACATGAAGGGCAGCAAGGTGGTACTATTGTAGCATACCAGCCTTGCGTCATCCGACTTTCTCCGACGTTAACGTGGTTGGAGCCACGTTATCGTTCTTTTCCCGCATGTTCCAAAGTTGCGATGATCTCTAATGAGAGATGGCCTAATCATGTGGTGACATGAAGGGCAGCAAGGTGGTACTGTTGTAGCATACCAGCCTTGCGTCATCCGACTTTCTCCGACGTTAACGTGGTTGGAGCCACGTTATCGTTCTTTTCCCGCATGTTCCAAAGTTGCGATGATCTCTGATGAGAGATGGCCAAATCATGTGGTGACACGAAGGGCAGCAAGGTGGTACTGTTGTAGCATACCAACCTTGCGTCATCCGAATTCCTCCGACGTTAACGTGGTTGGAGCCACGTTACCGTTCTTTCCCCTTTCCGTGCTACCACATGTCTCATTGCCAGGATGCGGTTTAGTAAGTTGGTAACCTCTTTCCGTGTACACACCAAACAGAGAGGCCGGGATGATGGTACCTTGGCCCAGGATTAAAGCCAGTCATCCGGTCAGGGGGCATGGGTGTTTCCGGTTGGGACCGAGAGGGGGGGCACCCCCTTAGAGCGCGCATATAGAAATTTGATCCCATGCTACGCGAGGTTGTAGCCTCCCCGTCTCAAGGTTTTTCTTGAATGTTGCCGAGGGTGATCCCTGGCTTCGGATGGTTGAATTGGGTGTGTACTGGTTAGACGTGTTTCTTCCAAAACACCGTAGACGGAACTAGTCCCCGTGACTACTGAAATCCGTTGGCTGTGGTTAAGTACAAACTCTGCAGAGTCAATTCTTTCCAAATCATCGTATCCATGATCAAGTAGTGTAAACATTATATCCATATCTATCCGTGTGAAAAACTTGTCCCCGGTGAACAAGCTCAAGTGGTAAATCCAGTTTTATTGTTATTCCTGTGGATGGACTAACTTTATGTTTGTCGCATGCTTGTGATAATTTATGTTCCCGAACGATTGTATTATTGAGCTGTGATATAAGCCCTTTATGTGACGTCGCGCAGACGTCCGACTGTGGCGTGTACTTGTTTCTTACTTTAAATATAAGCCCTTTATGTGATGTCGCACAGACGTCCGACTGTGGCATGCACTGTCTTTATTTTCTGTTGCAAGCCCTTTATGTGGTGTCGCCTCGACGCCCGACTGTGGCATTATTATTCCGCATTTTCCGCTCGAGGAGTCTTTCAGACACTCGTTTGGCACCCGCATTATTATTCCGCATTTTCCGCTCGAGGAGTCTTTCAGACACTCGTCTGGCACCTGTATTATTATTCCGCATTTTCCGCTCGAGGAGTCTTTCAGACACTCGTTTGGCACCAGTATTACTATTCTGCAGTTTCCGCTCAAGGCGTCATTCAGACCCTCGCTTGGCACCCAGTATTTATTATCTCTATGTCTGATCGCACTGGTTAACTTGTTCATGTGCTTCATGTTTACATTTGTTATACCTTATGTCTGAACTGTCTTGCGAGTACTTTCATAGTACTCACCTGGCTTGTTGATTTGGCCAGATGTTGACGAAGGCGATCTCTTGGATGAAGAGATTGATAGCGCGTCCGATGCCTAGAGGAGTCCCAGTCAGTCCTGCGCGATCCCGGATATTGGTCACTTGTATTGTATACGCTTCCGCCACCCGCAATAAGTCTTCTCGAGCCTCACTCCGACGCTCGAAGAGTTGTAGTCTTCTAGAATCATATCACTCGCTTCGCGATGATATTTCCACCACCATTATTATCGCGAGTTAGTAGTTTGCCACCCTATCCGCCGTCTTGTTTTAGCGGCGTGCATGTAATAAATTGTTGGGCAGTCTCTGCTCAACCTTGTATTATATTTAGTACTCCTGGTATTTTTCTTCTATGACCAAGATATTGCCTACCAGTGAGAAGGAATTCTTCCTCGCTGGTCCGTAAAAGGGATTGGTCTCTCAATAATTATTTTATTGAAAAACCGGTCGTGACATTTTAGTTGCGTGTGTGATGAAGGGCATACAGTTCAGTTCAATTAACTGTTTGCGATGAGGAGGAACAAAAGAAACAGGCAGCCAGATGAAGGCGTGTGCGATAAACAACATACGGTTCACTCGGATGAACTGTTTGTGATTAGGCAACACAAAAGAAACGGTCAGCCAGATCAAAGTGTGTGCGATATACAACATGCGGTTCACTCGGATGAACTGTTTGTGATTAGGCAACACAAAAAAAGGTCGGCCAGATCAAGGTGTGTGTGATTGAAGGCATACGCTTCAGAAGGATTAACTGTTTGTGATTAGGCAACGGAACAGAAACGGGTAAGCCAGATCAAAGTGTCTGCGAGTGATGGCATAAACTTCACATGGATGAACTGTTTGCGATTAGCCACAACAAACTGAAACAATTAGATAGATCAACGTGTGTGCGCTAGACGGGCACACCCATTCTAATTAAAAGAAGCGTGCGCGATGGTAATAACGAGCGCGCACGTTTGTTGGAACAAGACGTGTGCCGACATTGCCTATTGCGGTGCACCCTATGGTGCAAACGCCATGTACGTGGCCGAGAAGGCGTACGTGCCCACGTTACGCCATCCAGGAATAGTGCCGCACTTATAACCGTTAGTAAAGTTTGAGCATGCGTCCCGTCACAATTTTTTTAGAAGAACAGGGAGGCTGCGTCCCGTCACATTCCAAATTGCAAACCTGTTCACACCGATCAAAACCTAAACGGTTTCTCACTTAGGAGCGTATTACTACGCGGTTATAAATACTACTACTCCAAGATGACTGCACATTCCTCCTCAACTCCTCATCCACAAAAAGTCAAAAACAAACAAGTCATTCATCATCGTTCCCTTGCGTCCGCCATGGCCAGCGTGACTTCTGGGTCGAGAGATTGCCACCAGAGAGAGGCGAGCCTGTTAGCGGGAGCACGAGAGATGTCCCGCCTCACCGAGAAAGCAGCCAACATGTCCTGCCGCACGACCGTAGCAGCAGAGAGGTCCTGCCGCGCCGCCGAAGCAGCACGGAGGACCCGCCACGCCGTCGATGCAGCAGACTGGTCCGGCCGCACCGCGGAAGCAGAAGAGATGTCCCGCCGTGCCGTGAATGCAGCAGAGATGTCCTCCCTTGCCACGGCGGCATGGGAAAATGCCTCGCGGGCAGGCAAGGAATCTTACAGGCGCATGTGTGCCCTCGTCCTTAGGCAGATGGATCAGGTCTCCAGGTGGGAGAGGTTGCAGGATGACCTGAAAGCCTCGTTTGAACAGTCTACCGACGTCATCCGGCAACTAAATGAGAGTAATGCGAAGCTCCGGGCCGAGCATGACCTGCTGAGGGTGAAGATCGTCGGAAGTGCGGAGCAGCAGGAGCAGACCACTGCCTTGTTGAAGAGGACCGGCGTCATCGTCGAGAAACTTATGGACGAGAATAACAAGTTGTTCATGGAGCGTAGAAGGCTGGTGGAGGAATCCGTGGATGCTCTCAAGCAGCATCTCGAGGACAAGAAAGAGCTCGTCGCCGCTCACCGTGGAGACTAGTTCCCGCGGCCTGCAGCAACGCATCAAGAAAGTAGAGATGAGCGAGCCAGATCGTTGTCTTCCTTCTTATTTTGCCCTTGTGTATTTCGGGCGTTGCTGCATGTGGCTTTTTTTAATTATGTTTCTAAATATGTAAGACAATTATTATCCACTGTCATCGTCCTTATATTCATTATGCTTGCAATAAGTCGCAGTCGATGGTATATAGGTCTGTCGGATCTTACATCAAGATCCATGCAAAACTTTCTTTTCAGATTTTCATTTTTCTCTCTTAAATCTTAGTCTAGTGAGACATATAGCCACGCCGTAGAACAGGTGCTCGGGCGCCATTAATGGAGACGTTGGGAGGGAGGTGCGCGGCGGGTAGCGGTCAAAGGGCTCTCCTCCCGATGAGCACGCGCAGGGGTCTGATCGCACGCCTCCCGTACTTAAATAGCTACCCCGCAGGGCACCTCCTAGCCAATAAAAAAGGGGACGCATGGCCGCACGTAATTGGTAAGTCGAACGCCCACAGTTTCAATAATACTTGTGTTTCCGATTTGTAACATGACAGAACTTATTCCAAAATGACTTTGTTGATTGTTAATGTGTGGGCCTTCGCAAATCGGACAGAAAAATTACAACGGCACGTTGGTGCCATGTCATGAGACCATGCCAAGGTTCATGATTTTCAGGCGTGCTTTGGAATTACAGGAATTAAAAAACCAAGTTTCTCAATCTTTCCGTCCGAGCCACGACGCCCAGATATTTGAATTTCACTCCCATCTCTTGCATGGGACCTAGAAATTCACCCAAGGACACACATGTGATTTTTCTAAGAACTTTGATGCACTGGAGCATGTTCTTGTAGTTCAAATTTGAATTATGCACATTAAATGCCAAGAAACTCAATTAATGTATAAAAAGGCGAAACGAGCCCGGAATAATTCCAAAATTTAGCACGGTACTTCTATTTGGTCTTGTCGGCGTTCTGGGAACGGGGGTCCCCAGACTTGCCTGCCTGCGGCCCACGGCGAGGCTAAGCCAGCAGGCCGTACGGCCCATCTTCATCAACAAGGCATCCAAGACCCTCGCGAGGGGCCAAGCCTCGCGAGGCGGACGACGCAAGACCTCCTCAGGAGTGGCCTAGTCAGGCAGGCTCACGAGGAGCAGAGATATCAAGGCGGGGCAAACCTCATGAGGATCTCGTGACGTGAGCCATGACGATCGGCGCCAGGCGGGCTCCAGCGCGCGCAGCATCCTTGTTTCCACTTTGGTGCTAAGGAGGCCAGCGCAGGTGAGGAGTACCGAGGCATCAGGCAAAGGTTGCCATATCGGTGCAACGAGACCAAGACCAGAAGGACGACAAGACGGAGGTCATCGTGGAGCCCAAGACGGCGTCAGCACCAGAGCCTTTTGCAGGCGAAGACCACTTTTGTTAGGATAGCTTGTACTAGCTGTCCCCCTTCAAATTTGCCCGCCGTTGTTGGCTCCCTTCCCGCTCAATATTTGGGGAGAGGAACAAGGCCTATATAAGTAGAGCGAGCCACCACAGTAGGGGGGTCGAGCAGTTCATCCAGCTCTCACCCGCTAAGGCACCAAGCACAAGAACACCTCAACCTCAGGAGGCTGTTCTTCCCTCTTTACTGATAATCATCAGCCCAAGAGGCAATCCACCACCACCACACTGGAGTAGGGTATTACACCACAACGGTGGCCCGAACTAGTATAAATCTCGTGTCTTTCTGTGTTGCGAGTTCGTCGAGTTCGTCCGCGAGATCTTAGCGAGCTAGGGCATATATCGGTAGGAGGGAAAGACTTCGCGCGCACCCCAGTGTTCGAACCTTAAGGGTTTGCCGAAACCCCACATCCGACATTTGGCGCACCAGGTAGGGGTGCGCCATAGCTTCCCTTCCATCAGTTTGTCGCTCCGTCGTCTCCATGGCGGACGCTCGCCGTGCTCGAGCTGAGCGTCGGGCTGCCCTCACCGCCCGCGTTGCTCAGACGGCTCCCGTCGGCGGGCCACCTCGTCGTTCTTCGTCTCCCGTCACCAATGCTGCCACTGGCCCGGCAGGGAACGAGCAGCAGGCGTCTTCGCTGCATCCTTCGGTACGGCAGGACGGCCGCACCGCCACTCCATCGCTTACCCCGGCCGTTTCTTCATCTCACGCACGCCGCGCTCCCATGGAGGCGCGGGCCGCACTCCTCGCCGCAAACGAACTCCTGTGCTACCGCCCAGTCGACGACCTCTACGAGGAGTGGCTCGACCGCGTCGCCGAGCTCGTCCGCGCCGCAGGGGGCTCCCCGGCGCCGTCCCTCTCCCTGCCTCACCCTCAGCCGGCCACGGGCGATGAGGCTCATGGCGCGCCTCCACCACCTCTGCCCCAAGACGGTGCCTTGGCACCAAGGCGCACGGCCCCGCGGCGTGATCCACCATGCCCGGTGCCCGCGCGCGAAGAGAGAAGCTGCCAAGAAATCCCTCGGCCGCGAGAAGCTGCACCCGGGCTTCCCGCGCCGCCTCGTCAAGACCGCGCACCGCCCGCGGTGGCGCCGCGCGGACCTCATCAAGACCAAGCTCCACCTCCGAAGCGGGCCCCAGCACCCACGGCCGGCTGCCGCGCCTTCACCTCCGAGCTGCGTAGCGTCGCCTGGCTAGGCAAGTTCAAGCCGGATCTGCCTCCTCGCTATGACGGCACCGCCGACCACGTGGAGTTCCTGCAGCTCTGCGAGCTAAGCATCGAAGCGGCCAACGACGATGAGAAAGTCATGGCGAACTGGTTTCCCATGGCTCTCAAGGATGGGGCCCGCTCCTGGCTCCTGAACCTGCAACACGGCTCGATCTCCTCCTGGGACGAGATGCGCGACCGCTTCGTCGCCAACTTCCAGGGCACTCGCGACCGCCCGCCGGCCGCGGGCGACCTGCGTCGCATCAAGCAACAACCAGGAGAGACCGTCCAGAAGTACAACCAGCGCTTCAACAACACCCGCCTCAAGATCCCCAAGGTCACGGATGAGGCCATCATCTCCGCGTTTTCCGACGGCGTCCGTGACATCAAGATGAAGGAAGAGCTCGCTATCCACGAGGAGCTCTGCACATCTCAGGAGATGTTCAACCTGGCGACCAAGTGCGCAAGAGCTGAGGAGGGGCGCCTCTCTCTCCTCGAGCTGTCAGCCGCGGGCACAGAGGAGAAGAAAGCCAAGGCCAAGGACGTGAAGCGCAAGGAAGCAGCAGTGCTAGCAGCGGAGCCCGACACCAAGCGGGGCAGAGATCAGCCCGAGTCATCCAAGAACAGCCGACCGTTCTGCGCCTTCCACAACCTGAACACCCACAACACCAGCGACTATCAAGAGCTCAGAGCCATACGAGAAGGACGCTTCGGTCGACGCCCCGAGCGCAGCGACCGGGGCTACAGCCGTGGAGGAGGACGTGGAGGCAGACGCTGCGACGACCGTGACCCGCGCCAGAAATGGCGCGACAGGCCTCGTGAGGACCGCTGGCAGGACCATCCTCGCGAGGGGGCTTGGAGGGACCAGCCTCGTGAGGATCTCCCCCAAAGCAACACCGGTCTTCCCCCACTGCCGCCACCAAGAAGGAACGACGACCACTATCAGGACGAGGGGGCTGGGGGCTTCCAGGAGCCGTGTGCAATCTCCTGCATCTTGGGCGGCGCCCAGGCCCCAGCCTCTCAGCGCATCTTCAAACAGTTCACTCGCCAGGTGAACGCGGTGCTCCCCAAGCTCGAGGCCACGCGCCCGCTCAAGTGGTCCCAATGCGCCATCACTTTCAACTCGGCAGATCAGCTCAACTGTGCGGCCACCACCGGCGCCCTCCCGATGTTGTGTTCCCTAGTCATCAGCAATGTGCAGGTTACCAAGACCCTCATCGACGGCAGCGCAGGGCTCAATGTCCTGTCCGTCGGCACGTTCGACAACCTCCAAGTGCCATATGAGCAGCTCCAGCCTACCAAACCTTTCTCAGGAGTGACCGACGGTCCCACCACACCGATAGGGCAGGTCCGCCTGCCTATCACCTTCGGGGAACGCAAGAACTACCGCACCGAGCTCATCGACTTCGATGTCGTGCACATTCGCCCGCCGTACAACGCCATCCTCGGGTATCCGGCCCTGGCCAAGTTCATGGCGGTCACCCACCACGGCTACAATGTCCTCAAGATGCCGGGAAGCGGTGGGATCATCACGGTCCCATGTGAAGAAAGAGATGCAGTGTGCTCCCTCGAGCGCGTCTTCCAAGCTGCAGCAATCGACGACCCCGACAGCAGAAGTGAGGGCCCTCCAGAAGCCATCCCCAAGAAGAAGAAGCTGCACCGCACAGGACCTCAGGAGGATGGCGTCGCGGCAGGAGCCTCATCAGGATCAACATCCGTCCCAGGGGCGCCTCCCTCCATCGCATAGGAAGGCGCGCCCAACGCCCTCCCCGGGCAGGGCTCGGGGGCTCTCTTCTGGAGGGCCTCAGAACTTGCCAACCTCATGAGGGAGGCGCTTGGGCACCACTTGGAGGCGTGTTTCGCGGCACGTTTCCTTCAGGAGAACACAGGGCAAGGAGTGCCCACCACTCAGGAGTTCATCACCAAGACCACTCAGGAGCTGCAAGACGCAAGAGCGATGCGCGGCGACAGCCGCTCACGAGGCGCGGCTCTTCATCCAAGCGAGGATGCTGGGCTGCGTGTCTGCATCGACTTCCCAGGGCTCAACAGGGCCGCGTCTCAGGAGCGCTTCTGGCCTTCGCGTGTGGGCCATTGCGAGGGCCCGCCACACAGCTACGTTCGCATGCCCTTCGGCTTGCCGAGCATGGCGTCAGCCTATCATGGCAACATGCGGCGTGTCCTGGCGGCTCAGGAGGCCAGGTACCACGCCGTCCTGGAGGAAATGGAGACGGTCTTCAGGGAACCTCCCGAGCCCCCAGAGCCTCCT
The DNA here is from genome assembly GCF_002575655.3 of Aegilops tauschii subsp. strangulata. Lineage (NCBI taxonomy): Eukaryota > Viridiplantae > Streptophyta > Magnoliopsida > Poales > Poaceae > Aegilops > Aegilops tauschii. Next base: position 516,231,002 of record NC_053037.3, on the reverse strand, counting down.
GAGGCTCAGGGCTCTGGTGGCTCATGAAGAGTCATTTCTTCAACGCACGCCTTCAGCTGCACCAACTCTACTTCGCCTACAGAACCAGGTGACATCTTCCAAGCTCGCTTAGCTGGGAGCGCCCCTCGGGCTGCATTATCCCCAGGTCGCGTGGGTCCGTCCCTGCGGCATGTATCCCTTTTGCTTATGTCTTTAGCTTACCTTGCTGGGGGCGCCCCTCGGGCTGCATCATCCCCAAGCCGCTCGGGCCGGACCCAGTGGCATGTATCTTCCTGCATTTTTACCCAAGCTGATTTGCCTTTCGATGCTTAACCTGCCTATGGCTATCGCCTGCTCAACCATCGCCTCCCGCGGGGCCTTCTCACAGGCACGGCAGTGGTGCATGGGTCCGTCCCTGTCACGTGGACAAATCTGAGCGGTCGAGCTCTGGCTCGCGGCACGCCCCGCGCACGTCACCTCACCAGGCCCTTAGTGCCTTCACTTCATCCAGAGCAACCAGCGGCAGGCTGACAGCTGTAACGGCAAACCGTGTTTCTTCTTGTGCCTGTTCACAGGGATCCCATGGTGTAACACCCCAAAAAAATTTGACCTTATTTTATTAATTAAATTTTTTCCAGGAAATTAAATTTCTATTTTTTCTGGATTTCTCCTTTGATTTCAGAAATCCCTCTTCTCCTTAATATTGTGGGTTTTTACCTCTAGTGGAAACTTTTCAAAAGTATTATTGGACTTGTATGCCCTCTTTATAAAATCAATTCTTTATCAGTGGATTTATTTGCATAATTATTTTTCATGAGCTTTATTCTTTTAAAATGATCTTTCATAAATTTGGAGCCCCTTTTGCACTGCAACCATTTGATAAATGCTTTTAAATTTTTCACCAAAATTTGGGGATGTCATGTGAGGTTTCCACATCACTTTTACGCAAAAATATCTTTTGGTTATTGGAGATTTTGAGCTCTACATCAATTTTTCAAATTTGGTCCAGCAGGTATTTTTGCACTACAACCTATTTAAATATTTTTCTAAAAATTCTTCCAAGTGTTTGGAGATGTCAGCAGATGCTTATAACTCAGCTTCATGCAAAAACCCAGTGTTGTTCTTTGAAAAATTTGAATGAATCATCCTCATCTTCATTCTGGTCCAGTTTGGTGATTTGTACTGCAACCCTATTTTATTTTGCCCTAGTGCCCTTGAGCTTTTTCCTACTTATAGTCCTCCCTACCAAACCCTTAAGTCCAGGAGACTGGACCCATTGGAGTATTTTTAGTGCATGCAATGTTAGCCTTTAGTTTCTGCCCAAAACTGGTTTTCTCAAAAACTTGCACTAACAAATTTCTGTTTTTGCCAAACTAACCTTACCACTTTCTTTAGCTCCCAAAGAGACTAGGAACTGGAGATTTTTGCCACCCCAAGAGTTGCCTAGATGACCATGGCATTTTGTCGAACACCCTGTGTGCAGGAACAGTTTTGGCATGTCTTCTAGTTTGCATTGTGGACTTGAGCCCCTGACCCATCCAGCATGTCCACTAACCTCCTAGCTATCCCTAACCCTGGCCTGTTAGCTACCAGCCTCACCCAAGCTCTCTAGCACGCGCTGGCTTTTCGTCGAGCACCTGGTGTGCGTGCTCTGGGCGCGGCCAGAGCGCGCGTTTTGCACGTGCGTGCGCACGGGTCGCCGCGTCGCACCCCTGGCCCTTGCTCGCCTGCAGAGCCGCGCACTACCCTCGCCCACTCCCCAGAAACCTCCAAGCCTCCCTGGCGCCCTACAGCGCCGCCGTCAGGGCCCCCTTGGCGGCACGCCGGCGTCGGCAGCGGGCTCTACCGTGGACGGCGCCGCCCAAGCCACCCGCGCGCGCCGGCTGCCCCCTAGGAACAGCCCGAGCTTATCCGCAAGCCGTCGGCACGCGCTCGTCGCCACCACGTAGCCCTGCAACCACAGTACAGCGGTCGCCGGCGATCCTATCCACGGCCACCGCGGGACCGACCTCGAGCGCCTATATAAGGAGGCCCCGAGCTCCTCCGAGCACTCAGGCAACCCCAGGCCACCCCCATAGTACTCCCGCAGCCACCAATCGACGGGGAGGGGCCTTCTTCCTCGTCTCCGGCCAGTTCGGCCGCCGCCGAGCTCCGGTGCAATACGTCGCAGCCAGACCCTCCCCCGCCTATCCAACGCCACCAAACGTCTCCCCACAGTCTTGCGGAGCTGCCTAGCACCTCAGCCTCGACCAAGGACCACCATAGCCCGAAGCCCTCTTTGCTCCCGAACCACCGTCCGCCGCGGAGCTCACCGTTGGTGACTTCCTCCGTCCCCACCTGCCCAACGACCACCAGGAGGACCGCCCCGGTCTGGCGGATCCATCCCTGCCCTCGGGGCCCCGTGGGTAGCTGCCGTTCGTCGACGGCGATCGCCGGAGTCCCGCCCCGTTCGGGCAAAGAGAAAGGAGGGAGAGGAAGACCAGTCAAACCTGACCAGTGGGCCCCCTGGACCCACTGTCAGTGACCCGCGCGCCCGTCCACTCTGGTTAGGTGATAGCGCAAAATCCCGAGTACGCCTTCTCTGCTTCGAAAGCGTATTCTCCCCCGAAGCATTTTCTTTTCTGGTTTTATTTAAAAACAGAACTTTGACTAATCTTTGACTGGCTATATCTTTTAAAATAAAACTCCAAATGAGTTGATTCCTTTTCCTACCTCTCTCAAATTTCATCTAGTTTATTTTAAGATTTATTTCAAAAATATTTGGGACAACTTTTTGTACTGTTTTTGAAATGTGTGTTATTTGAATATTTCTCTAAATAGGATTTTGGAGAAAAAGGCAACCTTCAAAAAGTGCACCCCCACATGCATACACTTGAAGGCAAGCATTCTGAACCCTGGCATAATATTGTTGGATGTTGTTGATACGGTTACAACATCACCTTGACTTGGAGCATACGCTATTTTATGTGATGATAAAATCATACGCATGAGTGCAAAAATGGAGATTTCTTTGCTGTTATATATGGTTATGCTGGTGATAGTGATCATCTTCGTAAGCTGCTCATGCATACCGGAAGGAAGTCGGGAAAGTCGCGGTCTTGGGTAGACGCGAGCTTGTCCCTTGTTCCTCGTTGAGACGAGTATGTCCGGTATGGCATGGTGAGGCTTGATGAGTGGTGAACTCACCTGTTAATGGAAATATTTTTGTTATGATAATCATGCAGAGAATACTTGAACCTCCTGAGTCGGCCATAGATCGAGTCTTGTCCAATAACCCCCATACTTGCTCCGTACTACCACTTGTCCCTGCCATAGGTAGGGTACGGTTCAGTAAGTTGTCAACCCCTGTCTAGCACACACCGTACAGAGAGACCGTGATGAGGGTCCCATGGCCATGGATTAAAGCCAGTCATCCGGTCCGGGGGCATGGGTGTTTCGGTTGTAGCCGAAAGGGCAGCTCCCCTAGTTTGCGCGCGGTATAAATTTTGTGATCCCATGCTACGTCGAGGTTGTAGCCTCCCCACTTAGAGTTTCGCTTGACAGGTGTCGTGGGTGATTCCAGACACCGGTAAGTTAAGCTGGTGTGTGCAGGTCAGGCGTGTTTTCAATTAAAAGACCGTAGACGGAATTAGTCCCGATGGACTAAAGAAATCCGTTACCCGTGGGTAAAGAGTACATCCTCTGCAGAGATTATACATCTATTCGAATAGCCGTGTCCATGGTTAAGGACTACAGTCTGGGATAGGTCAAGTGTCGGTCTTAGTGTCGGTCTTCGGAGGAAAAACTGTTAAACCAGAACTTGGATCATGACTTGTGACTTGTGATGATTATGATTACTATTATTGTGGACTAACCATTTACTTTATTTGTATTATTGAGTTTCCCTGGGATGGTTCTACCTCCTGGATATTCACTGTGATAATTCTTTATAAGCCCTTTATGTGGTGTCGCTTAGACGCCCGACTGCGGCATGTTTGTTATTCAATTATTCTTTATAAGCCCTTTATGTGGTGTCGCTCAGACGCCCGACTGCGGCATGCTTGTTATTTAATTATCCTTTATAAGCCCTTTATGTGGTGTCGCATAGACACCCGACTGTGGCATGTTTGTCATTTCTTTATTATTTAATTAAGCCCTTTATGTGGTGTCGCATAGACGCCCGACTGTGGCATGCGTATTATTTCTTTTATTTATAAGCCCCTAATGTGGTATCACTCAGACGCCCGACTGAGGCATGATTTATTTTTCTTTCCTTTCGAGGCGTCACTTCAGACACTCGATCGGTGCATTCTATGTCTACTCCCGTAATGCATTTTTTAACTTGCATGCGTGCATCATGAATAATTTTTTTATCTCATGACTGACGTTATGGTCATAAAATATTTCGGAGCATGATTACCCCTGGTTATATTATACCCGTGTTCTTGATGTTTGTGAGTACATTCAAACGTACTCACTGGCTTGTCCCTGGCTATTGTCTTGGCCAGATTTCTTGCGTGGAGAGAGCATTGCGATGACAGCCCTGGAACCTACGCAATGATGATAGCAGCCTCGTGAAGATAGGAGTTATCCTGGTCAGCTGTTCTTGTGGGAAATGGAGTCCCATAGACGCAGATGAACCACAAACCGCTTCCGCCATCAACCGCTAGAAACCAAGTGTTGTACTCCTAGGCCACAATGGTCTTGTACTACATATTTTTGTACTTTGCTTGGAATTCTTGTATCAAGTTGGTACCTCATCAGCTAACAGTAATCCTGGGGCTGGTGAGTACAAGGCCGTTTTCTGGGAAATTAATATCCCGAAAATCCGGTCCTGACACATGGGAAGGATAGCAGGCGGCACCGCGAGTCTCCTCTTCTCCCGTGCAATTCGCTTGCGCGTTAAAAGGGGGGCTCCTGAGCATCGCGACTCAGGAGCTCTTACTGGCTCTCTAGCCCTCACCCCCTGGCCTTTACCACGGCATCGCGACCTGGCATACCAGCGGCGGCTGAGCTCGCTCGAGGGCCGGGACCTGAGGACGTAGAGCACTAAGGAGAGCATGGGGGAGGGAAACTCGTATGGGCCGGCCTAGCTATGCCGCACAAGTTGGCGCGCAGCCCTAGCGCAACGTCAGGAATCGCCACGAAGTCAACAAGATAAGTCCCGCCCTCGGATCGGCTAAATGCTTGGGCCTAATGGTCTCTCACGCCTTGCCGCAACCCCGTTGCGGCCACGTCAATTCCCTTTCTTCCCTTGCCATGGCTGCTTGAGCGCTAAGGGGGACCTCTTGAGCATCGCGCCTCAGGGGCTCTTACTGGACCTCGGGTCGCACACCTCCTGGCCTTGACCACGGCACGCGACCTGGCATACCAGCGACGGCTGTAGCCTGCCTGGGGACCGGGACCTGTCGGCGTAGAGCAACAAGCTATCGCGAGGAAAGAAAGGGGGACCGAGCCTTAACGGGACACGCGTTCGCCAAATTTTCATAACAGGGAAGATAAGCACAAAAGACATTATAGACCCTTACATGCCCCCACGGGGCACTTCATGATTCTTCGCAGGGAACAAAAGCTAAAACTAAGGGGGTTCCTATCTACACCCTCCCGTGGCGGATGCCATCATCAACAGTGGGCCACGGGAGGCTGGCGCCAACCCCATCCATATCAGCGTCGGCGGCCGGACGCCGCAACTCTGCTCTGAGCACGGCGAGAGCTCGGGGGCACGTAGCTGTAATCGCTCGTCTCCGGAGTCTCATAGAGCTCAGGAGAGCCGCTGGACTCCCAAGGGCTGCTGCTGCTGGAGTGCCCGCGGGCGGAACGCGCGTCAGCTTGGCGCTCCTCTATGGAGCAGCACTCCAGGCGGTGGCCCTCAGCATCGAAGACCTTGAAGAAGAGCATGGAGGCCCCGTCGTACTCAAAGTGGATCGCGAGGGCTCCCCTTGCACGGCAGACCCACGCAACCTCGCCCCAGCCACGAGTCATGAAGATCTTACCGGTGGGGACCGCTTCGATCTCTGCTCCGGTCGCTGGAGCGCTGCAGTCGGCATGCTGCAACCAGAGCTCGAGAGGCCCCCTCAGCGGCATCACGTCGGAGAAGAACCGCGGGTAGCGGATCCAGGAGCTTGGAGGCATCGACGCCCACAGCACCAGCTCGCGCGAGGAGTGCGCGGCATGGATTCCGGGGGTGACGGCGTGCGTCGCTGTGGCGCGGCGACCCCGGGCGCGGCGTGGGCGATGCTGCTCGTCGCTCCGTCCTCCAGAGCCCTCGGCTCGGGCATACAAGGGTAGCGGATACCCCGGAGGAGGCCGGTCGCACCAAGGCCTCGTCACCACTTGCATCGCCGCTTCATCACGGTGGTGGACTGACCTCTTCTTCGGCGGAAGTGGCCCCGGGTCATCCCGGGGGGCCTTCCCCTTCTCTTCAGCAGAGAACCTTCTCATAGGTGCCATTGATGTTAGCAGTGGAGCGAGGAGGAAGAAGCATGCAAGCGAGGAAGAGATGGGCGACGGGGGCTCCCCCCCATTTATAGCAAGAGAAGGCCAACCGGCGCCTCCCACGATCGCAGGTAATGATGGTTTTCCTTGCATGTCGCAGGGACTTGTCAAGTCATGCAGTTGCCGAGGCAGCGTGGGGAAGCGGAGACGCCCACGTCCAATCAACCGCCACGCGTCAACCGAGGCCGCAGGCTTTTGTGGCCCGCGGCGCTCCGAACTTGACCCTTGGCTTCCCCGTGAAGCCAAGCCCGAGCGCGCCTTGGGCCCGGGGGCTACTGTCGGCGTTCTGGGAATGGGGGTCCCCAGACTTGCCTGCCTGCGGCCCATGGCGAGGCTAAGGCAGCAGGCCGTACGGCCCATCTTCATCAACAAGGCATCCAAGACCCTCATGAGGGGCCAAGCCTCGCGAGGCGGACGACACAAGACCTCCTCAGGAGTGGCCTAGTCAGGCAGGCTCACGAGGAGCAGAGATATCAAGGCGGGGCAAACCTCACGAGGATCTCGTGACGTGAGCCATGACGATCGGTGCCAGGCGGGCGCCAGCGCGCGTAGCGTCCTTGTTTCCTCTTTGGTGCTAAGGAGGCCAGCGTAGGCGAGGAGTACTGAGGCATCAGGCAAAGGTTGCCATATCGGTGCAACAAGACCAAGACCAGAAGGACGGCAAGACGGAGGTCATCATGGAGCCCAAGACGGCATCACCACTAGAGACTTTTGCAAGCGAAGACCACTTTTGTCAGGATAGCTTGTACTAGCTGTCCCCCTTCAAATTTGCCCGCCGTTGTTGGCTCCCTTCCCGCTCAATATTTGGGGAGAGGACCAGGTCCTATATAAGTAGAGCGAGCCACCACAGTAGGCGGATCGAGTAGTTCATCCAGCTCTCACCCGCTAAGGCACCAAGCACAAGAACACCTCAACCTCAGGAGGCTGTTCTTCCCTCTGTACTGTTCATCATCAGCCCAAGAGGCAATCCACCACCACCACACTGGAGTAGGGTATTACACCACAACGGTGGCCAGAACCAGTATAAATCTCGTGTCTTTCTGTGTTGCGAGTTCGTCAAGTTCGTCCGCGAGATCTTAGCGAGCTAGGGCGTAGATCGGTAGGAGGGAAAAACTTCGCGCGCACCCCAGTGTTCGAACCTTAAGGGTTTGCCGGAACCCCACATCCGACAGGTCTAATCTGGCTGTGTAAAAAATATGGCGGGAGAAGGCAGTGTACGTATGTCGTTTCGCACACGGAGGTGACACGTTCCCTCTTGGAACCACGAGCCTTCTTGAGGGAAGCTCTGGTTTGCAAGAAGCTTACACCAAAGCTTGTCCCAATTCGGCCAAAAATATTACCGCAACATGTTGGTGCCATGTCATGACACCAAGCCAAGTTTCATGATTTTCAGGCGTGTTTTGGAATTACAGGAATTAAAAAACCAAGTTTCTCAATCTTTCCGGCCGAGCCACGACGCCCAGATGTTTGAATTTCACTCCCATCTCTTGCATGGGACCTAAAAGTTCACCCAAGGACATACATGTGATTTTTCAAACAACTTTGATGCACTGGAGAATGTGCCTGTAGTTCAAATTTGAATTATGCACATTAAATGCCCAGAAACTCAATTAATGTATAAAAAAGGCGAAATGAGCCCGGAATAATTCCAAAATTTAGCACGGTACTTCTATTTGGTCTAACCTGGCTGTGTAAAAAAATTAAGGCGGGAGAAAGCAGTGTACGTATGTCGTTTCGCACACGGAGGTGACACGTTCCCTCTTGGAACCATGAGCCTTCTTGAGGGAAGCTCCGGTTTGCAAGAAGCTTACATTGTCCCAATTCGGCCAAAAATATTACCGCAGCATGTTGGTGCCATGTCATGACACCAAGCCAAGTTTCATGATTTTCAGGCGTGTTTTGGAATTACAGGAATTAAAAAACCAAGTTTCTGAATCTTTCCGGCCGAGCCACGACGCCCAGATGTTTGAATGTCACTCCCATCTCTTGCATGTGACCTAGAAATTCACCCAAGGACACACATGTGATTTTTCAAACAAGTTTGGTGCACTGGAGCATGTGCTTGTAGTTCAAATTTGAATTATGCACATTAAATGCCCAAAAACTCAATTAATGTATAAAAAGGCGAAACGAGCCCGGAATAATTCCAAAATTTAGCACGGTACTTCTATTTGGTCTAATCTAGATGTGCAAAAAAATTAAGGCGGGAGAAGGCAGTGTACGTATGTCATTTCGCACACACAGGTGACATCTTCCCTCTCGGAACCAGGAGCCTTCTTGAGGGAAGCTCCGGTTTGCAAGAAGCTTATACCAAAGCTTGTCCTAATTCGGCCACAAAAATTACTGCAACATGTTGGTGCCATGTCATGAGACCATGCCAAGTTTCATGATTTCCAGCCGTGTTTTGGATTTACAGGAATTAAAAAACCAAGTTTCTCAATCATTCCGGCTGAGCCACGACACCCAGATGTTTGAATTTTAATCCCATTTCTTGCATGGGACCTATAAATTCACCCAAAGACACACATCTGATTTTTCAGCAAACTTTGGTGCATTGGAGCATGTGCTTGTAGTTCAAACTTGAATTATGCACATTAAATGCCCAGAAACTCAATTAATGCATAAAAATGCCAAACAAACCCGGAATAATTCCAAATTTAAACACGACACTCATGTACTAGTTGCATGTTCACTGTACGTAAATGTTCTAGCACCATCCTTTCCCTCCATAACACCATTTTCTGTCTCAAAACATAATGAAAAAATCAGGTATACCACAAACAGTTTACTAGAAAGAAACGTGTGGGATGCGGAAAAAAAATTCTTGGCGCACCGTCTTGTCTGGCTTACGCAGGAAGCTTCGTCGTCTACAGTCCACTGCCCCCGCTTGAACCACACTTGCGCGCCATTTTCTCGCGGTACCGAGCGAAATTTTTTTGCCACCGCGGAAATATCTATCTCCCCGCCCCCTCCCTCCTACTAAAAGCCACATTTCCACTGTTCCTCCTTGCTTTCCAAGTTCAAACCTTCACTGCTGCTTACTGGCAGCTCAGCCTCCTCGCCGGCGACCCTTCTTCTTGTAGCGCCGCCTCCTTGCCGGCTACCCTTCTTTTTGCAGTGCCGCCTCCTCGCCGGCGACCCATCTTCTTGCAGCGCCGCCTCCTTGCCAGCGACCCTTCTTCTTGCTGCGCGGCCTCCTCGCCATCGACCCTTCTTCTTGCTGCGCGGCCTCGTCGATATGGTCAGGTAATCCACACCCCACCCACACCATCCTCCTCCTTTCGCGTCCCACATGCCCCGACTGACGGAACGACACCTTCCACCGAAATCACTGCCCCCCTCCTCCAATTAAGCGCCGCCCACAGCCATTTTACACGCAGTATAACATGGAGCTGAGTAGCATGCGGCCGCACGTGCGAACGAGGTCGCTATGGCTGACATGCGTGTCGAGCGCTAGATCTTGGAGGAGCACCTCGTCTTCGAGGCCACCGTCGACACCGCGCGCAGTTGTCTACTTTAAAATACAGTTTGTGATGTTTTCTCGAGGCCACCGCCAGTGACTTCTAGTGATTTGTCCTTTGTAATGTTAATATGCAATCTGATGTTCAGTTAACAGTTTGGTCCTCTGAAATGTAATGTTCACTTAACACTTTGGTCCAACAATTGCTACATTTCGTAGTACTGTTCTCAAGCATTCTTTGTTTTGTTAACTGTCTTATCTTCTAGTACATGTTTCTATTCTGCAATGTCGTGCTTAGTTAACTATTTTGGTTCATTTGGTCTGCTATCCATTTAACTGTTTGGTTCAGTTCGGCAATTTGATTTTCATTTGCTGTGGGTACAATTTTGTATTTTTATGCATGTGACACCAATCGAATTTGGCTGTACTCAATACATATTATACTGATAGTATGGCAACACTCAGTTAACCTGATCAAGATCTTCCTTATGTGTGTTGCAGGGAAACAATGGGAGACACTGCGGTTTACCATCGAGGTTTGTTCAAGCAGGGTCCTTTGGCTAATAGCACATTATTGTGCAGTTGCAGGAATCATTCTGATATTTAGGTTTCTTACAATTTGGTCTTGCACATGTAGGTCCTGCTGTCAGAGGCTTAGACCCACTATCCGACCCATTTTGCATATGGGGAAATGAGATGTCCATGAATATCAGTCAAGTCAAGAAACTCAGAAAGATTGTTAGGTTGAAGAAACTTGCGACGAATAACAGCAAGATCTTTGTTTGCACAATGAAGAAGACATCAGTCAACTATAGGATGGTACCAACTCTTTTACCTTGTTTTTACCCCTTGCGCCATTTCATAATTTACAACAGCGATTTATGCATAGCTTTGTTTTCAGTACTTTTCAAAGCAGTTCACCGATGATTAACTCTCAAACCACCTGCATGGTCAAGAGGCGAGGAAGGTATTCATTCAACACCCACGGTACAATATTGAAGTCTTGCTGAAGAGGACGAAGGTTGGGCGGGCAATTATCCATAGCCACTTGCCTAAAGTTGCAAGGACATTCAACATCACTGAAGGCTCAATATTTGCCTTCCGCTTATGCAATTTCCCAGATGAGATTCATCTGTCTATTTACCGTGTATGATGCTACTTTCCAAAGGTTTTTGATGCTACATGTGAAACTTGGTGCTATTGTATAATGGCGTAACTGAGTGCCAAAGTTATCTGATGTAATTCGATTATGAAATCCTGGTTGCTTTTATACGGATATGAAATATCCGATGTGTTTTATAAGAAATATCCAGTTGATTAGTACATGGATTATCAATAATAGGCTAATTACCCTGCTTATTGGGGTTTTCTATTGCAAACGGTTACTCAGACAACACCGTGGGCGATGAACTCAAACAACCCGCACGGTTTCTAGAAAGTAGGCGTGTTCGATCAACTAACAATCACACCCGGATTCCGGGAGCGAACTGTTTGTGTTAGGCTACCTTGCATAAATGTTTCCACACAAAGAACTGTGTGGGATGTACATACCTACGGAAATGATTTCTGGGATTCACCGTGTGGGATGTACATACCTACGGAAATGATTTCTGGGATTCACCGTGTGGGATGTACATACCTAAGGAAATGATTTCTGGGATTCACCGTGTGGGATGTACATACCTACGGAAATGATTTCTGGTATTCACCGTGTGGGATGTACATACCTACGGAAATGATTGGGTTTCCATGCCTCGCCCGATCGCACACGGCCCTAGCCTGTGTCCCATGAGGGCCTATCCCCAATGATTTCTGGGTCGTCTGGGAAGGACCCCCCCTATCGCCCACTCACTTGGCGACGGTTCCAAATGCCGTTGCGGAAAGGGGTTTTAAACCGTTTGTTTAGGACGTCGCTGTACCAGTGATACTACATCACAATCATTTTAACGCTATGTTGATATCCAAGATAAATCATTATCAACTCCCTGCTACTTATGCATGGCATGAGAAACTATAATCTCTAATTGTCATTGCAAACATGTTTAATCATAATGGGCTGAAGCCTGGATACTAGGTTATACATATTTACACAAATAGAACAAGTCGAGTTCATACCAGTTTCTCTTTGCCACGGCCAGCTCATCGAATATCGTCATTATTGCCTTTCACTTGCACAACAAAATGATAAGAAAATAATAATAGTGCAAGAGTGCCATGGACTAAGCTGGAATCTGCAAAACATTTTAGTCAACAGGAGAAGACAAGGTAAAATGGGCTCTTTATTAGTTCAACAGTTATTCATATGAGAGCCACTCAACATTTTCATCGTGGTCTTCTCCTCGATAGGACTCGAATAAAAAGAAAAGAAATTCTGAGAAACACACTAAAATATTTTTGGAGTTTTTTGGTTTTCTTGAACAAGCAAATACAAGGAAAAAGCAAAAAACGAGAAAACTATTTACACGGGAAAGCTCCCAACAAGCAAAAGAAGAACAAGGAAATCTTTTTGGGTTTTCTTTTTAGTGCTACTACTAAGCATGCATGGAAAGTAAATTACTAAAACTATTTTTTTTGGTTTTTTCTAAAGTTTTTCAAACACTCAAGAAGAAAGCAAGAAAATAAATTTAAGCATGGATGATACAATGAAAAAGTGTGAACACCGAAAAATAGAATGATATGTGAACATGAATATAATGTCGGCGAGAAACACGTACTCCCCCAAGCTTAGGCTTTTGGCCTAAGTTGGTAATCAATCAGTAGCTGGAGGGTAGTAGTCGGCGTGGTACTCTCACAGAGGCTCTCAGTGTGGATGCCTCGGCACACCGTGCCGCTACCACTGCTGCATTATGAGCTTGGGCCTCGCTCTCAAGAACAAAATGTCTTCCCTTGCTGTAATAATCAAAGAGAGCAGGCGCAAGCAAATATGTGTCCACAACATGTGATTGGTTAAACAACAGATTATAAGTGAAGTTATCAACCTTTCCCTTGAGAATCTTATGCTCTTTTAAGGTGTCAAAATCTAAATACTGCGTGGGTAGGATGGGATCAAAGGGTAAAGGTGAAACACCAAGTCCTCGTGCTAAACGCGTGGCGTAAATTCCACCATAGAACCAGCCACTGTTAGCGTTATGCTGAAGTCTACGTGCAACAATCGCTCCAAGGTTGTAATTCCTTTCACCAGTGAGAGCGGTGTGAATGAGGCTCAAGTCTGGCGCACAAAGTATGCTACAGTCTTGCTTGCCTACTATGCATTTCCCGTTAAATAAAGCAAAATACTGAATTGCGGGAAAGTGAATGCTCTTTATTCTTCCTTGTCTCACTCCTCTATTTTCAACATAACAAGGGCTAGTCAAGAAAGACTCGTACACAGCCTTTGGTGGCTCATCAAGCGAACCCCAAAATGGAAGTTTGCAATGGTAAGCAAAGTTCTCCAGTGGAATAGTAAATGGATTATTATAAAGCATAAACGACACCCTAGACTCACGTGGAAAATATTTAAATTCTTTAATAAAAGATTCAGTGAGAAGATGGCGCTGTTCACACTCATCTGAGAGGTAGGGACCGAGACCGACATTGTGAACATATTGCTCAAATTCCTCCTTGATGCCCACCTGCACCATATATTCATCGCAAGGCCATAAACATGTTTTGGTGGTGGCATCTCGCGTGGAACTTTCACTCGGTTCAACGTAAGACCGGCGAGCAGAACTGTCACTAGAGGATGCCCCCGAGGATCGTGTCCTTGAAGAACTCCTTCCAAACAGGTTCATCATGTCCGTGTACAATTTTTCCTATGAACAAAAATCTGAATTTTTAGTTCACAAAATTTTCCCAACTAAACTTCACCAAATTGATAACAACTACTCATAGGGATACACAGAGGTCATAGCAAGCATTCAAACTACTTAGAACACCAAGAATTCAACATGCAAGCACATCTACAACAGCACCAAGAGTAGCTATTTATTCAAAGCATAAACCACTAAAACAAAAACTAATTGGACAAATGGTGAAGTCACATACCAAGCAACAATCCCCCGAAACAGTTTCGAAAACGGAGATTCGAGCAAAGAGATCGAAATCCACGGGTTTGAGCTCAAGAACACAAGAGAGAGAGCAATGAAGATTTTTTTTTCTAGAGGTAAGTGATGATGTGGGATGAAGAGGTGAGGGGGACCACAACTCACCAGGGCGCGCCTGGGGGTCCTGGCGCGCCCAGGTGGGTTGTGCCCACCTGGTGCACCTCCCTCTGGTATTATTTGCACCAAAAATTCTTAAATATTCAGAAACAAAATCGTATAAAATTTTCAGGGCATTCTGAGAACTTCTATTTTTGGGTCATTTTTTTATTGCACGGGAAATTCAGAAAACAAACAAAACATGGCATTTTATTTTATTTAACTAATAAAAACAGAGAATGAAAAGTTGGGAGAGAAGGTAGTGCTTACTAAATTCATCAACTTCATACTGCTCAAAAATGATTCATTAATAGGGTTGATCAGGTCTTATTAACAACCACTTTCGATTAGCATGAAACCGAAGAACTTTTGTAAATCACTAAGTTACCTCAATGGGGATATGCATCTCCCCAACAATAAGAATTTCATATTTCTTTTTGACAGTAGGTAGAGGTATTTGAAAACTTCCAATAGTGATTGTCGGAGATTTTTCAATAACATTAATACCATTCACTTGGAATTGTTTCTTCGGAAAGTGCACCGTATGCTCATTACCATTGATATGAAAAGTGACCTTGCTTTTATTGCAATCAATAACAGTCCCTGCAGTATTCAAGAAGGGTCTACCAAGGATAATCGACATGTTGTCGTCCTCGAGTATCTCAAGTATAACAAAGCCAGTCAAAATAGTAACATTAGCAACAACAACGGGCACATCCTCACAGATACCGATAGGTATGGCAGTTGACTTATCAGCCATTTGCAAAGATATTTCAGTAGGTGTGAGTTTATTCAAGTCAAGTCTTTTATATAAAGAGAAAGGCATAACACCAACACCAGCTCCTAAATCACACAAAGCAGTTTTCACATAATTCTTTTTTATGGAGCAAGGTATAGTTGGTATTCCCGGATCTCCAAGTTTTTTAGCTACTCCATCTTTGAAAGTATAATTAGCAAGCAAAGTGGAGATTTCAGCTTCTGGTATTTTTCTCTTATTTGTGATGATGTCTTTCATATACTTTGCATAAGGAGGCATTTTCAAGATATCAGTCAAGCGAGTACGCAAAAAGACCGGCCTCAGCATTTCAGCAAAGCGTTCAAATTCTTCATCATCATTCCTTTTAGTTGTCTTGGGTGGAAAAGGCATAGGTTTTTGAACCCACAGTTCTCTTTCTTTACCGTGCTTTCTAGCAACAAAGTCTCTTTTATCATACCTTTTATTCTAAGGTTGTGGGTTATCAAGATCAACAGGTGGTTCTATCTCAACATCATTATCTGGTTCTTTTTCATTGTTTTGTTGAGCATCTTCATGAACATAAGCATTATCTTTTTCATTATCACTAGGTGGATGGTCATTACCAGATTGAGTTTCAGCATCAGAGATAGAAGTTTCATTTTCATTATCAGGAGGGTTTTCTAATTCAGGTTCACTAGAGGCATGCAAAGTCATATCGTTTTTCTTCTTCTTTTTCTTTTTAGAAGGACTAGGTACACTAGTGTTATTTCTTTGTGAGTCTTGTTCTATTCAGGTCCCTCGGTATAAAGTGGTTCCTGAGTCATTTTACCTCCTCTAGTTGCAACACTGACAGCAAAGTCATGCATATTATGATTCATTTCATCAAGTAATTCTCTTTATGATTTAGCAACTTGTTCTAGTTGAGTTTGTACCATAGCAGCATGTTTTCCAACACCTCTAACATCATTTGAGATTCTAAATAACAAGTCACTCAAGCGAGCAATCATATCATAATTGTATTTCAGCTATTTCATAACATTTGCATTGAAGTGATCTTGTTTTCTAATGTAGTTTTCAAACTCATGAAGGCATTGACTAGGATGCATAATGTGAGGATTATCATTTTCATTGAACTTCATAAGAGAATTTTCCTCTACCACCTTAGGCAGTGGTGGTGTATTAAGCCCATGTATTTCTTCAATAGGAGGTAATTTTTTAACATCCTCAGCTTTAATACTCTTTTCCTTCATAGATTTCTTTGCCTCTTGCATATCTTCAGGACTGAGATATAATATACCCCTCTTCTTCGGAGTGGCTTTAGGCGGTGGTTCAGGAAGAGTCCAATCATCATAATTTTTCAATATGTTATTCAAAAATTCCTCAGCTTGAGCAATAATTCATTCCCTGAAAACACAACCACCATAACTATGTAGGAAGTCCCTAGAAGCATCGGTTAGTCCATTATAGAAGATATCAAGTATTTCATTTTTCTTGAGAGGATGATCGGGCAAAGCATTAAGTAACTGGCAAAGCCTCCCCCAAGCTTATGGGAGACTCTTGCACAAAGTTAAATATTTCCTATAAGGCAGCTTGTTTCTTATGAGCAGGAAAATATTTTTTTCAGAGAAGTAATACATCATATACTGGGGACTACGCACACAACCAGGAGCAAGAGTATTGTACCAAGCTTTAGCATCACCTTTTAACGAGAAAGGAAATAATTTGAGAATAAAGTAATAGCGAGTTTTCTCATCATGAGTAAAAAGGGTGGCTATATCATTCAACTTAGTAAGATGTGCCACAACAGTTTTAGTTTCATAACCATGGAAATGACCAGATTCAACCAGAGTAATTAACTCTGGGTCGACAAAGAATTCATAATCCTTATCAGCAATAAAGATAGGTGAAGTAGCAAACTTAGGATCACACTTCATTCTAGCATTCAGAGATTTTTCTCTATACTTGCATAATAATTTATCTAGATCATCTCTATCATTGCAAGCAAGAATATCTCTAGTTGCTTCTTCACTCATAACATAACCTTATGGTACCTTAGGCAATCCATATCTAGCAAGGCTAGTTCTAGAAGGTATTTCAGGAGTTTCAGTTTCAAGCTCATCATCAGATTCAACAACATCATGTTGTATAACTCTAGCAATTTGTTCATCAAGAAATTTACCAAGTGGCACATCATCATTATCAAGCACGGTACTAGCATCATCATAAGCATTATCCATAGCAAAAGTAGCATCATCAATAACTTGCAACATATTAGAGTTGATAGCATGTGGTGGTGTTGCAAGTTTACTCATAACAGAAGGTGAATCTAAAGCAGAACTGGATGGTAGTTCCTTACCTCCCCTCGTCTTCGAGGGAAATATCTTAGTCTTTCGATCCTTCATATTCTTCATAGTGATAATATGATAATAATCCCAAGTGACTCAACAAATATAGCTATGCTCCCCGGCAATGGCGCCAGAAAAAGGTCTTGATAACCCATAAGTATAGGGGATCGCAACAGTTTTCGAGGGTAGAGTATTCAACCCAAATTTATAGATTTGACACAAGGGGAGCCAAAGAATATTTGAAGGTATTAGCAGCTGAGTTGTCAATTCAACCACACCTGGAGATTAATTATCAGCAGCAAAGTGATCAGTAGCAAAGTAGTTTGATAGTTTTGATAGTAGTGACAGTAGCAACGGTAACAATAACAGTGGTAGCAGTATTTTGTAGCAAGTGTAACAGTGATGATAGCAATAGTAATGCTGCAAGATCAATATCAATAAATTCGTAAGCATTGGATGACTTGTTGGATGATATTCATCATGTGACAGTTATAACCTAGGGCGATATGGGACTAGCTCCAGTTCATCGATATAATGTAGGCATGTATTCCGTAAATAGTCATACATGCTTTATTAAAAGAACTTGCATGACATCTTTTGTCCTACCCTCCCATGGTAGCGGGGTCCATATTGGAAACTAAGGGATATTAAGGCCTCCTTTTAAAAGAGAACCGGAACAAAGCATTAACACATAGTGAATACATGAACTCCTCAAACTACGGTCATCACCGGGAGTGGGCCCGGTTGTTGTCACTCCGCGATTGCCGGATCATAACACGTAGTAGGTGACTATAACTTGCAAGATTGGGTCTAAAACATGGATATAATGATGAATTCATAAACGGTTCAGATCTGAGTTCATGGCACCCGGGCCCAAAGTGACAAGCATTAAGCATAGCAAAGTCATAGCAACATCAATCTAGGAACATAGTGGATACTAGGGATCAGGCCCTAACAAAACTAACTCGATTACATGATGAATATCATCCAACTCCTCACCGACCAGCGAGCCTACGAAGGAATTACTCACTGCCGGTGGGGAGCATCATGGAATTGGCGATGGAGATTGGTTGGTGATGACGAAGAACGAAGACCCCCCTCTCCGGAGCCCCAAACGGACTCTAGATCTGCCCTCCCGAGGAAGAACAGGGCTTGGCGGTGGCTCCATCTCGTGGATCGTGATAATTCTTTCTCCCTGATTTTTTCTGGAATAATTTGAATTTATAGTATCAGGGGGGTCGTCAGCGGGGCCACCAGGTGGGTACAACCCACCTGGGCGCGCCAGGAGAGGGGGGCGCCCTGGTGGGTTGTGCCCAACCAGGGGCCCCTCCCTAGTGGGTCTTGGCTCCAGAAATTCTTATTATTGATATAAAAAATCCTCGCAAACTTTCGTTCCATTCCAAGAACTTTTATTTCTGCACAAAAACAACACCATGGTAGTTCTGCTGAAAACAACGTCAGTACGGGGTTAGTTTCATTCAAATCATGCAAATTAGAGTCCAAAACAAGAGGAAAAGCGTGAGAAAAAGTAGATACGTTGGAGACGTATCAGTTATGCTTTAGAGGCGGTTGCATTCACTTTAAATAGGGCACCATCAAAATCCGTTGAGATGACGCCTTATGAAGTGTGGTTTGGCAGGAAACCAAAATTGTCATTTCTTAAAGTTTGGGGCTGCGATGCTTATGTGAAAAAGCTTCAACCTGATAAGCTCGAACCCAAATCGTAGAAGTGCGCCTTCATAGGATACCCAAAGGAAACTGTTGGGTACACCTTCTATCTCAGATCGGAAGGCAAAATATTCGTTGCTAAGAATGGATCCTTTCTAGAGAAGGAGTTTCTCTTGAAAGAAGTGAGTGGGAGGAAAGTAGAACTTGATGAGGTAATTGTACCTTCTCCCGAATTGGAAAGTAGTTTATCACAGAAATTAGTTCCAGTGATTCCTACACCAATTAGTGAGGAAGCTAATGATGATGATCATGAAACTTCAGATCAAGTTACTACAGAACCTCGTAGGTCTTCCAGAGTACGGTCCGCACCAGAGTGGTACGGTAATCCTGTTCTGGAAGTCATGTTACTAGACCATGGTGAACCTGCAGACTATGAGGAAGCGATGATGAGCCCAGATTCCGCGAAATGGCTTGAGGCCATGAAATCTGAGATGGTATCCATGTATGAGAACAAAGTGTGGACTTTGGTGGATTTGCCCAATGATCGGCAAGCCATATAAAATAAATGGATCTTCAAGAAGAAGACCGATGCTGGCGGTAATGTTACTGTCTTAAAGCTCGACTTGTTGCAAAAGGTTTTTGACAAGTTCAAGGAGTTGACTACGATGAGACTTTCTCACCCGTAGTGATGCTTAAGTCTGTCCGAATCATGTTAGCAATTGCCGCATTTTATGATTATGAAATTTGGCAAATGGATGTCAAAACTGCATTCCTGAATGGATTTCTAGAAGAAGAGTTGTCGATCCAAAGGGTGCTAACAAAGTGTGCAAGCTCCAGCGATCCATTTATGTACTGGTGCAAGCCTCTCGGAGTTGGAATAAACGTTTTGATAGTGTGATCAAAGCATATGGTTTTATACAGACTTTTTGAGAAGCATGTATTTACAAGAAAGTGAGTGGGAGCTCTATAGCATTTCTAATATTATATGTGGATGACATATTGTTGATTGGAAATGATATAGAATTTCTGGATAGCATAAAGGGATACATGAATAAAAGTTTTCTATGAAAGACCTCGGTGAAGCTGCTTACATATTGGGCATCAACATCTATAGAGATAGATGAAGACGCTTTATTGGGCTTTCACAAAGCACATACCTTGATAAAGTTTTGAAGAAGTTCAAAATGGATCAGTCAAAGAAAGGGTTCTTGCCTGTGTTACAAGGTGTGAAATTCAGTCAGACTCAATGCCCGACCACTGTAGAAGATAAAGAGAAAATGAAAGTCATTCCCTATGCTTCAGCCATAGGTTCTATCATGTATGCAATGTTGTGTACCAGACCTGATGTGTGCCTTGCTATAAGTATAGGAGGGAGGTACCAAAGCAATCCCAGAGTGGAGCACTGGACAGCGGTCAGGAACATCCTGAAATACCTGAAAAGGACTAAGGATATGTTGTTTATGGAGGTGACAAAGAGCTCGTCGTAAACGGTTATGTCGATGCAAGCTTTGACACTGATCCGGATGACTCTAAGTCACAATCCGGATACGTATTTTTATTGAATGGTGGAGCTGTCAGTTGGTGCAGTTCCAAGCAAAGCGTCGTGGCGGGATCTACATGTGAAGCGGAGTACATAGCTGCTTCGGAAGCAACAAATGAAGGAGTCTTAACGAAGGAGTTCATATCCGATCTAGGTGTCATACCTAGTGCATCGGGTCCAATGAAAATCTTTTGTGACAATACTGGTGCAATTGCCTTGGCAAAGGAATCCAGATTTCACAAGAGAACCAAGCACATCAAGAGACACTTCAATTCTATCCGTCATCAAGTGTCGGAAGGGGACATAGAGATTTGCAAGATACATACGGATCTGAATGTTCCAGACCCGTTGACTAAGCCTCTTCCCCGAGCAAAACATGATCAACACCAAAACTCCATGGGTGTTAGAATCATTACTTTGTAATCTAGATTATTGACTCTAGTGCAAGTGGGAGACTGAAGGAAATATGCCCTAGAGGCAATAATAAAGTTATTGTTTATTTCCCTATTTCATGATAAATGTTTATTATTCACGCTAGAATTGTATTACCCGGAAACTTAGTACATGTGTGAATACATAGACAAAACATAAGTGTCCCTAGTATGCCTCCACTTGACTAGCTCGTTTATCAAAGATGGTTATGTTTCCTAACCATATACATGTGTTGTCATTTGATGAACGGGATCACATCATTAGGAGAATGATGTGATGGACAAGACCTATTCGTTAGCTTAGCATTATGATCGTTATAGTTTCATTGCTACTCCTTTATTCATGACTTATACATGTTCCTCAGACTATGAGATTATGCAACTCCCGAACACCGGAGGAACACTTTGTGTGCTATCAAATGTCACAACGTAAATGGGTGATTATAAAGATGCACTACAGGTGTCTCCGAAGGTATTTGTTGGGTTGGCATAGATCAAGATTAGGATTTGTCACTCCGTGTTTCGGAGAGGTATCTCTGGGCCCTCTCGGTAATGCTCATCATTATAAGCCTTGCAAGCAATGTGACTAATGAGTTAGTTGCGGGATGAAGTATTATGGAACGAGTAAAGAGACTTGCCGGTAATGAGATTGAACTAGGTATGACGATCGAATCTCGGGCAAGTAACATATCGATGACAAAGGGAACAACGTGTGTTGTTATGCGGTTTGACCGATAAAAGATCTTTGTATAATATGTAGGAGCCAATATGAGCATCCAGGTTCCGCTATTGGTTATTGACCGGAGATGTGTCTCGGTCATGTCTACATAGTTCTCGAACCCGTAGAGTCCGCACGCTTAACGTTCGATGACGATTTGTATTATGAGTTATGTGTTTTGATGACCGAAGTTCGTTCGGAGTCCCGGATGAGATCACGGATGTGACGAGGAGTCTCTAAATGGTCGAGACATAAATATTGATATATTGGACAATGTTATTCGGACACCGGAAGCATTCCGGATAGTTTCGGTTAAAAACGAAGTGCCGGAGGGGTTACCGGAACCCCCCGGGGGAACTAATGGGCCACCATGGGCCTTATTGGAGAGAGTGGACGGCCGCCAGGGCAGGCCGCCCCCCCCCTTAGTAGTCCGAATTGGACAAGGGTAGGGGGGCGGCGCCCCCTTTCCTACTCCCTCTCCCTCTCCTTCCTTCCCCCTCTCTTCCTTGTGGAGGAATCCTACTAGGACTAGTAGTCCTAGTAGGACTCCCTCTCCTTGGGCGCGCCCCTAGGGCCGGCCGGCCTCCCCCTCCCTCCTTTATATACGGGGGCAGGGGGCACCCTAGAACACACAAGTTTCTCTTAACCGTGTGCGGTGCCCCCCCCTCCACAGTTACACACCTCAATCATATCGTCGTAGTGCATAGGTAAAGCCCTGCGTCGATAACATCATCATCACCGTCGCCACGTCGTCGTGCTGACAAAACTCACCCTCGTCCTCAACTGGATCAAGAGCACTAGGGACGTCATTGAGTTGAACGTGTGCTGAACGCGGAGGTGACGTACGTTCGGTACTTGGATCGGTTGGATCGCGAAGAAGTTCGACTACATCAACCGCGTTACTAAACGCTTCCGCTTTTGGTCTACGAGTGTACGTGGACGCACTCTCCCCTCTCGTTGCAATGCATCTCCTAGATAGATCCTGCGTGATCATAGGAAATTTTTTGAAATTACTGTGTTCCCCAACACAATGCACCCTTCCTGTTCACTTCACGACCGAAAGTTATCAGTATATTCCATGCTAAACACATTAGTGGCGGTTCCCAAGCGATAAAAGTAAAGGTTTACTCCCCCTCCACCAATAAACACACTTCACGGCTAGCCGAATCCACGGGTACCGTCCATACCAACATCAGTCCTGGGGAGTTTTGTTTAATTATTTGCAATTTTGAATTCGGGACTGGGCATCCCTATTACCGCCCCTCTCGTGCAAGGACGAGTGAATAAACACTCATCATGAGAATAACCGCTTAGCAGGGGAGATACCGACTACCCCCTGTCGCTCTATGAACAATCCAGACACACAAAAATAGGTGTTTATTTGAAGTTTTTTAGAGGTGGCACATGCAAATTTACTTAGAATGACAGGGTAATACCGCATATAGGTAGATATGGTGGACTCATCTGGAATAACTTGGGTTTAGGACTTTGATGCACAAGTAGTATTCCCGCTTAGTACAGGCGAAGGCTAGCAAATAGGTTGAGAAGCGGCCAGCTAGAGAGCGAAAACGGTCATGAACATGCATTATGAATAATGAACATTGGATACTAGCATGAGTACGATATGGACACCATGAACGTAAATATCATAGAGGCCATGTTGGTTTTTATTTAACTACATGCATAAACATGTGCCAAGTCAAGCCACTTGAAACATTCAGAGAACGATACCATATCATCATACTACATCACAATCATTTTAATGCAATATTGACATCCAAGATAAATCATTATCCACTACTAGCTACCTAAGCATGGCATGAGAAATTGTAATCTCTAATTGTCATGGCAAACATGTTTGATCATAATATGTTGAATCATGGACACTAGGTTAAACATATTTACAAAAACAAAACAAGTTGAGTTCATACCCGTTTCTCTTTGCCACAACCAGTTCATCTAATATCGTCATTATTGCCTTTCATTTGCACGACCAAATGATATGAGAATAATAATAGTGCAAGAGTGCTGTGGACTAAGCTGGAATCTCCAAACATTTTATTCAAATGGAGAAGACAAGGTAATTTGAGCTCTTCGTTACATCAATAGCAATGCTATGAGAGCCACTCAACATTTTCATCGTGGTCTTCTCTTTGGTATGACCCAATAAAAAGAAAAGAATTTCAGATAAACACACTGAAATATTTTTAGAGTTTTTAGTTTTTCTTGAAGAAAGCAAGTTAAAGACAAGAAAAACAAAAACGAGAAAACTATTTAAACATGAATGTAATGTCGGTGCAAATACGTACTCCCCCAAGGTTAGGCTTTCTTATTTCCCCGTCGGAAGGGATCAAGCATATATCACAAAATTCAGTAAGTGGTATCTGATGAGTTTCTGCATATAAATTAAACTGCACCTCAGGAGGGTTATTTCTACTCAGAGAATCAAAGTTTTGCACAAAGGAATTTGTAAGGAGATGGTATTGTTCACACTCAGCTGCGATGTAGTCGGTGAGGCCAGCATGAGCAGCAAATTGTGCGAACTCTTGACTGATCCCGGCTCTATCCATGAAGGGGTTGTCCGGTGCTACCTCTTGAGCACTGCGTTGGTTTTCCCTTGAAGAGGAAAGGGTGATGCAGCAAAGTAGCGTAAGTATTTCCCTCAGTTTTTGAGAACCAAGGTATCAATCCAGTAGGAGGCTACGCGCGAGTCCCTCACACCTACACAAAACAAATAAATCCTCGCAACCAACGCGATAAGGGGTTGTCAATCCCTTCATGGTCACTTACGAGAGTGAGATCTGATAGATATGATAAGATAATATTTTTGGTATTTTATGATAAAGATGCAAAGTTAAATAAAAGCAAAGTAAAAAGCAAAGGAAATAACTAAGTGTTCGAAGATTAATATGATGAAGATAGACCCGGGGGCCATAGGTTTCACTAGTGGCTTCTCTCAAGAGCATAAGTATTTTACGGTGGGTGAACAAATTACTGTTGAGCAATTGACAGAATTGAGCATAGTTATGAGAATATCTAGGTATGATCATGTATATAGGCATCACGTCCGAGACAAGTAGACCGACTCCTGCCTGGATCTACTACTATTACTCCACACATCGACCGCTATCCAGCATGCATCTAGAGTATTAAGTTCATAAGAACAGAGTAATGCCTTAAGCAAGATGACATGATGTAGAGGGATAAATTCATGCAATATGATAAAAAAAACCCATCTTGTTATCCTCGATGGCAACAATACAATACGTGCCTTGCTGCCCCTACTGTCACTGGGAAAGGACACCACAAGATTGAACCCAAAGCTAAGCACTTCTCACATTGTAAGAAAGATCAATCTAGTAGGCCAAACCAAACTGATAATTCAAAGAGACTTGCAAAGATAACCAATCATACATAAAAGAATTCAGAAGATTCAAATATTGTTCATAGATAAACTTGATCATAAACCCACAATTCATCGGTCTCAACAAACACACCGCAAAAGAAGATTACATCGAATAGATCTCCACGAGAGAGGGGGAGAACATTGTATTGAGATCCAAAAAGAGAGAAGAAGCCATCTAGCTACTAACTATGGATCCGAAGGTCTGAGGTAAACTACTCACACTTCATCGGAGGGGCTATGGTGTTGATGTAGAAGCCCTCCGTGATCGATGCCCCCTCCGGCGGAGCTCCGGAACAGGCCCCAAGATGGGATCTCGTGGGTACAGAAGGTTGCGGCGGTGGAATTAGGTTTTTGGCTCTGTATCTGATCGTTTGGGGGTGCGTAGGTGTCGGAGTAAATGGCCACGGGTAGCCTAACCGGCTGCCCCTGGCTCTTCCAAAAAATTATCAGGCCGTTTGGGCCTTCAAGCATTTCAAGCTTTGGGCCGCCTTCCCCAGTCGGCTACCTCTAAAGCCGACTCTCAGAAGACGACCCAGCCTCAGCAACCTCCCCCCAAGATAACCACGGGATGGCCGACTCCAGGAAGCCGGCCATAGAGGATGCCGACTCCCCAGAGCCGGCCAAGAAGAACGCCGACTCCAGGAAACCGGCCAAGACCGCACCCACCAAAACTACACCTACATAACGGTGACAAGATGGGGTGTGGCCACAGTGCGGCCCACTACCCCCGGAGCCCGAGGCAGGCATGGCCACAGGACGCCGTACGGGACGGCCATCTCCCGTCCGGCTCGGCACTGTAGCCATGCTGGCCTCAACGTCACCCACGACAGACGCCAGTACGGCCCACGGGCGGTGGGCCCCTTCAGCCAAAGAGAGGCGAGAAGGCGGCCCGGCCTCCCCCCCAGTCGGCCAAGGGCGTAGCCGGCCCCCAGAAGCCGGCTACCCCCTTCCTCGAAGCATGTTCCACATTAAGGAGACAAGACGAGGTAAGGCTACAGTGAGAGCCCTCGAGGCGGCACACTGTAGCCACGCTTACCTCGACGGAGCCCTCGTCATCAGGGGCGAGGCTACAGTAAGCAGCCGCCGACAAGACCCTAGGCGGTGGGGGCGGCCTGTCGACCAAGAGGCCGGCAGCCGGCGGGACCTACCAGTCGGCGGGCCCCAACGGCCGGTGGAGAAGCCGGCGAGCATAGACACTGACGACTGGGACCAGCGCCCAGCCGGATTACAATTGTACCCCCGGGGGGTAGGCCTATATAAACCCCCCGGGGCACCCATGCAAAGGGTTGGCTTCTTAGCATTACACACACACCATAGAGAGAGAGAAGCAAGAGCTAGCCTTGTTCTTCTTCTCCCTTGAACCCAACAGCTCTAGGAGCGATTGTAGCTACTCTTCCCGATCTAGTGATCATGCGGAGACCCCGCAGAGCAGGACTAGGGGTGTTATCTCCTCGGAGAGCCCCGAACCAGGGTAAGATTCGCTGGCGTGCATGTCTTCGCCTCATCCCGTTTCCAGGCACCGGCGACGTCTTACTGGCACCCACTATGATAAGCCACCCGTTGGCATATGCCGCACCTACCACCCGACATTTGGCGCCCACCGTGGGGCTAGGTGCACCGTCGTCCGGAGACCTGTTCTGGACGGGAACCCTCTTCCTCCCCCGCGAGCGCAGCCAGCCTGCTGCGCCCGATGGCGTTTGCCTCGACGCGCTGCAAGGCGTCGACGACGCGTGCGCAGCGAGCTGCCTCGCCGATCTTCTCGGTGAGACTCGCATCTCCGACGAGCCTGCGTCCGATGCAGGCACGGACTACCCCGAGAGCCGCCTCGTCAGCCTCCTCGACCAGCTTCACGTCTCTAGCGAGCCTGCTGCAGATGTGGAGTCGGTCGGCTCCACCGACCCGATGCTCGTCGACTCCGACACGGCATCGCTCGACGCCTACCCCTCCGACGTGGTGGTCTTCGACGATCCTCTCCCTGGAGCTGACAGCGGCAGCAGCGCTGTCACCGAAGTGTTGGTCATCAGCCACGTCGACAACTCGGGCGAGAACGCCCACGACGCCCTGCAAGCGGCGATGCATGACCTCTCCGTCCCCATCCCGGCCGACGCCGACGCCGAGACCCTAGAGGCATGTCGCCTCGCCCTCATCGCGGAGGGCCAGAAGATCGCCTCCATGAGACGCCTCATCGAGGCCCACCAGCGCGAAGTCGACCGCGCCGCCTTCGGTACGCTGCCGCCTAGCGGCCCGAGCCGAGCCGGCTTCGTCCAGAAGCGCGGCGCGGCTATCGCCAACATGCTGGGGGCAGATCGCCCCGTCTACGCCACCCCGCTCGAGAATCTGCGAGCCGCTCAGGCGGCCGCAGAAGAGCTCAATGGGCTGGGAGCCGATGAGCTCCCCTACATGACAAGACGGATCCAGCAGCTGATCGACGCGTCTGCAGAACGGCACGAAGCCGGCGCCCGCGCCGATAGTCATCCCCCGCGCCGGGAGCACGCCGCGACGTCCCGCTCGCCGACTGCGAGCGGCGCCCGCTAGAAGAAAGACAAGGAGCCGGCTGCTAGCCGCAGCCGGACTCGCATCACCATCGAGCGTGACGCAGAAGGCCGCCCGCGAGCGGTGGAGCACCAAGGAAATCTGCCTCCTCCCCCGCCTCGAAGAGAAAGACGTCTCACCCCGCCGCCTATCACGCACCCGACTCTTGGCGACCGACTCGGCCGCCGAGAAGGAGTCGGCGAGAACGACGCCCGCCACCGGATCGACCGCCTTGCTCGATCCTTGGCGTTAGAAGAAGAAGACGATGTCGGCCCGCCATGCTTTGGCCCCCGCATCTGCGACGAACCCTTCCCCAAAGGGTTCTCGCTCCCCAGAGACACGCCCAAGTACAACGGCTCGGTGAAGCCGGAAGATTGGCTCATCGACTACTCCACTGCTGTCAGCATAGCCAACGGCAATCGGCGCGTAGCCGTGAAATACGTCCCCCTCATGCTGCAAGGCACGACGCGCACCTGGCTCAACAGCCTCAAGCCTTACAGCATCAACAGCTGGCTGGACTTCACGGAAGTCTTCGTCCGCAACTTCACCAGCACGTACAAGCGGCCTCCCAAGCCTCGCCAGCTCTCCCTCTGCGTCCAAGGACCCAACGAATCGACCCGCGACTACCTCACGCGGTGGGCCGAGCTCCGTAACTCCTGCGAGGGGGTGCACGAGGTTCAGGCCATCGAGTACTTCACCGCCGGGTGCCGAGAGGGCACCCTCCTCAAGCACCGACTCCTCTGCGACGAGCCGGCTACCCTCGACGAGTTGCTGGTCATCGCGGACAAGTACGCCACGGCCGACTTCTCGATGAAGACCGAGCTTCGAGTAGACGCCTCTGGGAAGGTGATTGCTCCGGCTCCCAAGACGCCGGCTGGTGACTCCAATCGGCGCCCTTACCAGAACGATCACAAGCGCAAGGCCCCCATGCCGACTTCCACCAGTCGGCAGGTGGCCACAGTTGAAGATGAGCAGCCCGAAGAACAGCCCGCTCCCAAGAAGAAGGGTGGCAGGCCGGCTTGGCAGCCGGCTTTCTCCTACGAGCAGACTCTCGACGCCCCCTGCAAGTTCCACAGCGGCGCGAAGCCGTCCAACCACACGACCCGAAAATGCCACTGGCTCACACGCATCTCCAAGGGCGAAGGGTTGTTGCCGCCTCCGCCTCCCGGCCCGCCGCCTCCAGCCCCTCAGCAGCCGGCGGCTCGGCCGGCAGTCGGAGCCATCCAAGACGAATTCCCTGAAGAGCACGCCGCCTACGTCGTCTTCACCAGTCAAGCCGACGACAAGCGTAGTCGGCGCCGTCAGCATCAAGAAGTCAATGCAGTCGCCTCTAGCGCCCCCGAGTTCATGCACTGGTCAGAGAAGCCAATCAGCTGGAGCCAGGCCGACCACCCAGAGGTGATGCCGTCCCCTAGCTCCTATGCAATGGTCTTGGATGTCACCCTCGCGACGGAGAGGCGAGCTGCCCGATTCTCCCGCGTCCTGATAGATGGCGGAAGCAGTATCAATATACTGTACCGCGATACCATGGAGAAGCTGAACATCAAGGCGAAGCAGCTTATGCCAAGCCGAACCGTGTTCCATGGTATCATCCCCGGCTTGTCTTGCTCCCCTATCGGCAAAATTAAAATGGATGTTCTCTTCGGAGACAAAGATCATTTTCGCCGAGAAGCAATCTGGTTCGAGGTAGTGGATTTGGAGAGCCCCTATCATGCTCTGCTTGGCCGACCTGCTCTGGCCAAGTTCATGGCTGTGCCCCACTATGCCTACCCGAAGATGAAGATGCCGACCTCGAAGGGGATCATCACGGTAGCCGGCGATTAGAAGAAGTCCATCGAGTGTGCCATGGCCAGTAGCCGGCTGGCCGAGTCCCTCGTAGTGGCAGAAGAGAAGAAGATGCTGGAGCGGGTTGTGGCCATGGCCGGCAAGCAGCCGGCCCTGTCCCCCAACCCCAAAGATTGTGATACACAGGGCTCGTTCCAACCAGCCAAAGAGACAAAGAAGATACCTCTGGACCCGGAGAACCCGGAGAGGTTTGCCGTCATTGGGGCAAACTTGGACAGTAAATAGGAAGGCGAGCTCGTCGACTTCCTCCGTGAGAATCGAGACATTTTTGCATGGTCCCCAAAGGACATGCCGGGTGTCCCGAAGGATTTCGCCGAGCACAAATTACATGTCCGAGCCGACGCGAAGCCGGTCAAACAGCCCCTCCGCCGACTGTCAGAAGAGAAGCGAAGAATCGTAGGAGAAGAGATAGCCCGGCTCCTTGCCGCTGGCTTTATCATGGAAGTGTTTTTTCCAGAGTGGCTTGCCAACCCAGTTCTGGTACTGAAGAAGAATAACAAGTGGCGTATGTGTATAGACTACACCAGCCTGAACAAGGCCTGCCCCAAGGATCCGTTTGCTCTGCCACGGATTGACCAAGTGATAGACTCCATAGCCGGATGCGAGCTGTTGAGTTTTTTGGATGCCTACTCAGGGTACCATCAGATCAAGTTGGACCCAGCTGACCGCCTGAAGACTGCCTTCATCACACCCTTTGGAGCTTTCTACTACCTGACTATGACATTCGGCTTGAGGAATGCCGGTGCCACTTTTCAGTGTTGCATGCAGAAATGCCTCTTGAAACAACTCGGCAGAAATGCCCACGTCTATGTAGACGACATTGTGGTGAAGACAGAGAAGCGCGGCACCCTGCTGGAAGATCTCAAAGAAACATCCGCCAACTTGCGCCGATTCCAAATCAAGCTCAACCCCGAGAAGTGCGTGTTCGGAGTACCAGCCGGCCAGCTGCTAGGCTTCCTGGTCTCCGAACGTGGCATCGAGTGCAACCCCGTGAAGATCAAGGCCATCGAGAGGATGGAGATTCCCACCAAATTGCGAGATGTGCAGAAGTTCACCGGATGTCTGGCCTCCCTAAACCGCTTTATCAGCCGACTAGGAGAGAAGGCTCTCCCCCTGTACCGACTCATGAAGAAGTCCACTCACTTTGAGTGGAATGACCAAGCCGACCAAGCCTTCCATTAGTTGAAGAAGATGCTGACCACTCCGCCTGTCCTGGCAGCGCCGACTGAGAAGGAGCCCATGCTCCTCTACATTGCCGCGACCAGCCGAGTAGTCAGTACAGTCGTTGTGGTCCAGCGCCCGGAAGAAGGCCGAGCCCAGCTAGTCCAGAGGCCGGTGTACTACCTAAGCGAAGTGCTATCCAGCTCAAAGCAGAACTACCCGCACTACCAGAAGATGTGCTATGGGGTGTACTTCGCCGCCAAGAAACTGAAGCCCTACTTCCAAGAGCATCCCATCACGGTCGTATGCACTGCCCCGCTCGCCGAGATCATAGGCAGCCGGGATGCATCCGGCCGGGTGGCTAAATGGGCCATTGCACTTGCGCCATACACGATCTTCTACCAGCCCCGCACCGCCATCAAGTCTCAAGCATTGGCCGACTTCCTCGTCGACTGGGCCGAGACCCAGTACCTACCGCCGGCTCCCGACTCTACCCATTGGCGGATGCACTTTGACGGGTCCAAGATGCGCACCGGCCTGGGAGCCGGCATCGTCCTCACCTCTCCCAAAGGCGACAAGCTCAAATACACGCTGCAGATCCACTTCGCCGCCTCCAACAACGTGGCCGAGTACGAGGCGCTCGCACATGGGCTCCGGCTGGCCAAAGAGCTCGGCATACGCCGGATCCTGTGTTACGGCGACTCAGACTTGGTGGTCCAGCAGTCGTCTGGCGACTGGGACGCCAAGGACGCGAACATGGCGAGCTATCGATTCCTCGTCCAGCAGATCAGCGGGTACTTCGAAGGGTGCGAGTTCCTTCACGTGCCAAGGGCCGACAACGACCAAGCAGATGCCCTAGCACGGATCGGCTCCACCCGACAAGCCATACCGACTGGCGTCTCCCTCCAGCACCTCCTCAAGCCGTCCATCAAGCCGTCTCCAGAGTCGGACTCTATCTTCGTACCGCCTGCGCCAGATGCAGCCGGATCCGACTGGAGGAACCCCGCAGGCGGCACGGGGACTTCGACAACTGGCCCGGGGACTGCCGTAGTCGCACCCGGCCCGGGGACTTCAGAACCCGGCCCGGGGACTTCAGAACCCGGCCCGGGGACTGCAGCAGTCGGCCCGGGAACTGCAGCAATGCAAGAAGCGGTGGCCGACTCCAACTCCACGCCACCCAACCCACCCACCCGAGTCATGGTGGCTACACTAACAGAAGAAGAAGTCACAGCTCCATCATGGGCCCAGCCCATCCTCAAGTTCCTAGTCAGCAAAGAGCTGCCGGCTGATGAGATCTCAGCAAGACTAGTGCAACGACGAGCCGGAGCATATGCAATAATCAACAGAGAGCTTGTGAAGCGCTGCGTCACTGGAGTCTTCCAGCGTTGTGTCGAGCCAGAAAAAGGAGTGGCAATCCTCAAAGATATCCACCAAGGCGAATGCGGCCACCACGCAGCCTCAAGATCACTTGTGGCCAAGGCTTTCCGCCATGGTTTCTTTTGGCCGACTGCCTTGGAAGATGCCAAAGAGATAGTCAAGAGCTGCAGAGGATGCCAAGTTTTCAGTTCCAAGCAACACCTGCCGGCTTCTGCACTCAAGACCATTCCCCTTACCTGGCCCTTTGCCGTCTGGGGACTGGACATGGTGGGCCCTTTCAAGACAGCCCGCGGCGGCTTGACACATCTACTTGTCGCTGTGGACAAGTTCACCAAGTGGATCGAAGCGAAGCCGATCAAGAAGCTGAGCGGGCCGACTGCCATAACATTCATCACCGACATCACTACTCGGTACGGCGTGCCGCACAGCATCATCACCGACAATGGCACGAACTTTGCCAAAGGAGCACTGGCACGTTTCTGCGCGACGCAGGGCATCCGACTGGACTTAGTGTCCGTTGCCCACCCGCAGTCAAACGGCCAGGTCGAGCGAGCAAATGGACTCATCCTCTCCGGCATCAAGCCTCGACTGGTCGTACCACTGGAGCGATCAGTTGGCTGCTGGCTCGATGAGCTGCCGGCTGTCCTCTGGAGTCTGCGCACTACACCCAACAAGTCAACCGGCTTCACTCCGTTCTTCCTTGTATATGGTGCCGAGGCTGTCATCCCAACCGACATCGAGTTCGACTCGCCTCGGATCACCATGTACACGGAGGCGGAGGCCAAGGAAGCAAGAGAAGACGGCGTCGACCTACTGGAAGAAGGCCGGCTATTAGCACGCAGTCGGTCCGCCATCTACCAGCAAGGGTTGCGCCGCTACCACAACTGCAAGTTCAAGCCAAGATCCTTCCAAGAGGGCAACCTTGTGCTTCGGCTGATCCAGCGAATAGCCGGCCAGCACAAGCTCTCGGCCCCTTGGGAAGGCCCCTTCGTCATCAGCAAGGCACTAGGCAACGACTCCTACTAATTGATCGATGCGCAAAAACCAAGAGCACGCAAAAGAGATGACTCCGGCAAGGAGTCGGAGCGACCATGGAACGCGAACCTCCTGAGAAGATTTTACAGTTGAAAGCAGTATGTATCATGCTACCCTTTTATATTAAGTACGAACCAACAGGCCCCCCGAACAGTACTCGGGGACTGCCTTTATTTATCTATGAATGACGAGTGTCATATCCACGAATGTATCATTACATTTGATTTCTTGTCTGGCACCGGGTTCGACTAGTCGGCCCGGGGACTGGCCGCCTTGAGCTATACTAAAAGTTCTACCTGAAGTCAGACAAGTAGTGTGCCGGCTCCCGAGTCCTCTCTTGTTGAAAGTCGCAGCTCGAAGAACCGACTGTCCGACTAGCAAGAGACAAGGCAGAAAGGATGCCCACACGAAAAACGGCTAAGGACCAATGAACTTATATAGCAAAAAGACGGCCTCCAACCACGCTTGCCGGCTGTCAAAACAGCCGGCTGGCCGGCTTCCTAAACACTTAGCTCAAATCCAACAAAGCTAGAGTACTTGCCCTCCCAATTGGCCAAGCACTCTTCCAGCCACAGCTTGCAGAGCAACTGTTTGACTGGGGAGCCGGCAACCAAGGGAGGGCGGCAAAGGAAACAGCAGAAGGATCAAAAGCAAAGTACGAGGAAAAGCCAAATGCATGCATAAGTTATATATACATATAAAGCCCCCAACAGGCCGGCAATCGAAATAGTTCGAATACACCCCAATGGGTGGAATTATGCAGACTTAATA
Source organism: Aegilops tauschii subsp. strangulata (assembly GCF_002575655.3). Lineage (NCBI taxonomy): Eukaryota > Viridiplantae > Streptophyta > Magnoliopsida > Poales > Poaceae > Aegilops > Aegilops tauschii. The sequence goes on along the minus strand of NC_053037.3, from coordinate 516,197,346 downwards.
GAATATTCTTCCAAAAGTGACAAGACAGGAAAACAAAAGATAGCAGACTAGACTAAGGCGCGGTGCGTGAGCCGGCTGGTCGGTGGAGATGGCGTCGCCGGCTGAAGGAGTGGCCGGCTAGCGGATCTCGGCTTGGTCGCCACCAGTGGCAGGCGACGCACCCGCGCGTGACGTGGTGCTGGAGGCGCGGTCAGGCTGAGGCTGGTCGGCCGCTCCACCATCCGGCTCGGCGTCTTCACCCTCCTCCTCCTCCTCGCCCTCGTCGCTAGACTCGATCTCCTCCGCCGAGTCTTCACCGTCTGCCGGGTTCAGCCCGAACCACTCCTCTGGCTGGGCGACACCGTTGTCATCTACCTCAGGGGCGAAGACGCTGGTGTCGGTGTAGTCGGCGATCGCCGAAGCCCGCCGGATGATAGCCGGCCGCGCCGGCTCCAGCTCCGTGTCGGCTTGCTGCCGCCAGGTAGCCAGCTGATCCAGGCTCAGGCCGGGGTACCTGGCCTTGACGAACTCCAGCGCCCGCCTGGTGCCGGACCGAGCTGCCGAGGCCTTCCAGGCTTCGAAGTGACCGACCGCCACCTCCAGCCAGTCGGCAGTCCGACTGGGGGTGCGGGGAACCACTTCGCCGGGCCAGAGGGCGGCCAATACTTGCGCCCCGGCACGCTGAAGCCAGCGGAGCAGTCGGTGAGCCAGCTGGAGGTGGGCCTGGATCGCCAAGAGCTGCTCCTCCAGCGAACGGCCAACGGTTGGTGCAATCTCGAATCCAGCCTGCCGTCGCGCTTGGCGGCGGGCCTCGATGATCTGGTTGGCGGCGGTAGAGTAGCCAGGGAAGTACTCTGTGCAAGAAAGAAAGAGAAAGAAGAGAAAACACCAAGTCAGAAAACGAGCCAAAAGCGGCAGACGGTAAGAAAGGACGAAGAAGTAGGCGGCTTACCGTCAACCAGATCTTCGATCTGACCATAGCCAGTGATCAGAGTCTGCCTTTCTTCAGCCCAGCCAGCCGCTTCTGTCTCGTACTCGGCCTGGAGGGCGGCTTCGCGGTCCTGCACCGCCTTCAGAGCCGCCTTGTGGCCCTCCTCCTGGCCGGCCAACTTCTTGGCCAGGCGGTCGCGTTCCTGCACCAAGGCGGCGAGCTCGGCATCCTTGGCACAAAGGGCAGTCTGAGACTCTCCCAGTTGTGCCCTCAGACCGGCGTTGGCCGCTGCAGAGATGGCAGAAAAAGAAGAAACAATAAGAGGAAGTCGTCAAGGAAGATCCGACCCGACTGCTCAGCAGTCGGCCCGGATCTCGGGGACTACACCCAGTGGGTGCGCTGACGCGCCCCCACGTGAGATAAAGAACAAAGCACTTACCCCGGCTCTCAGTAAGGTCGGCGGTCTTCTGGGTCAGCTCCCAAGCCTGGGAGTTGAAGGCAGCCGCGCGAAGATTGTGGTAGTCCTGCAAGACAGGCAGAAGATCGAAGTAAGAACAAGAATAGCAAAGCCAAATCCACCAAGAAGTTCCAAGCCGCCTGCTCAGCAGCCGACTCGGAACTCGGGGACTACACCCAGTGGGTGCGCTGACGCGCCCCCACGGAAGAAATCAAGATCAAGAAGAAGCAAGATAAGAAGCCTAACCCGGATGGCCGCCCGCGTCGCAAGCAACTCGTCGGTGTATTGCCTCAGCGCCGTAGCCTGGGCTTGGAGCCGGGTCCGGACGTCCTGCGCGGCCACGTTCATCACGGCCGTCCCTCCGCCCGGCGTCCACCCTGAGGTGGCGCTGGCCACCTCCACATCCTGGGCCGACGAGCTGGAGCCCACGGCCGGCTGCGGCTCCGACGCCGCCTTCTATGGCTCTGACGCAGCCTTCCCCGCCCGCCGGCTCGGCGGCATCCGGACCGCCAGCTCGGTCCTCGCGGCCAGCTCGCCCCCCGCCGATTGCGCAGACGGCAGATCAGGCCGGCCGCCTTGAGCCGTCCCAGTCGGCGGAGTCGGCACCGGCGCCCTCTCCAGGATGACGATGTCGTCATCCCTCTCCAGCCTCGGCTGGTCGCCACCGGCTTCCTCTGGCGGGGGCTCCGGGGCCCCAGGCGCTGCGACGCGCAGTGGGGTGACCAACAAGGCCCCCTCCGCCGCAGCCGCAGCCTCCGCTTGGGCCTTGGCAGCGGCGTCGGCGCGCGCCTTCGCCGCCTCCTCCTCCTGCGCCGCCTGGGCGGTGGCCGCCTTCCGTGCCTCCGCCTCCCGCGCCTCCCGCGCGTTCCGTTCTGTCGCCGCCTGAAGGTCGGCACGGGGGTCCACGCGGCGAGTGGTGCTCCCAGACCCCCTCGGCGACTCGACGACGGAGGCGGCAGCCGCCCGCTCGAGCGACAATGAAGCTCTAGTTGTTTGGAGAAGAAGACAAGGATTCAGGAACCACCAGAGAAAAGAAAGAAAAAAAAAGAGTACACAAAAGAGTTCGAACTTACGCCGACACCATCTGTCGTTGCCTCACCGACTTGCGGAAGCGAGCCGCCTTCGCGGCCGCCTCCTCCCGCCTGGTCGCCGCCGCCCCACCCCTGGGCTTCTTCGTACGACTGCCAAACAAACCCTGGGCGGCGCGACACTTTTGCCCGCCGCCCCGAGCAGGCGGTGCAGCGGAGGAACCCGCGCCGCGGCCCGATGCCGGCCGACGGCGCGGGACGACTTCGGCCTCGTCGTCGTCCGGCCAGTCGTCGAAGGTGACTCCATGCCCGGAGCCGCCTGCTTCGCCGCCGGCTTGGCCACCACCCGGGTCGGTGTTGTCGTCCATAGCGGTCGCCCCCAAGTCGGGGTCCTCCAGATCGTGCTCCGTCCGGTCGGGGGCGAATCGGCGCTCCGCGTCCGACCCGCTTGCGGGCCGAAGAAGAGGGCTCTGTCGAAAACAAGCCGACTAGTCAGAGTTGGCCAAAGGAACTCGACGACAAAACTAAGAAAATAGAAAGAGACAAGGAGAACATACCGTGGGCGACGGATTGGCCCGGCTATATGGCTCCTTGCCGAACTGCCACTCTTCGGAGAGTTTGCAGTTCGCGAGGTAGTTCACCATATAGGCCACCTCCTCGTGCAGCATGTCCTTGGTACACATCCGGCTCGGATCGAGCTGGCCGCTCATCTGACAGATCAGATGAGGGCGGCTCTGGAGCGGGAGTACCCGGCGCGTGACGAAGGCGGCCAGCAGGTCGGGCCCCGACAAGCCCTCCGACTGGGTCATCGCTCGCACTCGGGCGACGGCTGCGGATCCAGCCGGCGTCAGCGTCACGGGCCGGTAGGACCACTGGGGCCGCCTGCCCGCCGGTGGGCCGGCTACGTAAGCCGACAGGTTGACGTAGTCGCCCTGCGGGGTGATGTTCCTGAAGTAGAAGTATGACTTTTGCCATAACTTCACCGACTGGATCAGCGTGATGACGGGGAAGGGGTTGTCGGCAGCCACCCTCCGCATCGTGATGAAGGCGCCAGTCTGGGCCGGCACGCCCTGCGAGCGCGTGCCCATCTTGGACTGGAAGAACTCCCCCCAGAGCTCGAGGGTGGGGAGGACGCCGAGGTAGCCTTCGCACAGGGTGACGAAGGCAGACCACCGCGTTCGGGGTGAGGTGGTGCGGCTGGAGCTGGTAGAACTCGAGCCAAGAGCAGAAGAAGGCGCTCACGGGCAGGCCGATGCCGCGCAAGAAATGCGAGCGGAAGACCACCCGCTCGCCCTCCCGCGGCTCCGGCGTAAGCTCCTTCGCCGGCGCGAGACGGACCTCCACCTTGTCTGCGCCGGGCAGCCGCCGCATCTTGCGGAGGAATTCGACGTAATCCTCGTGGACGTTGGAGCCGTCCCAATCAACGCCGAACTGCTCCGTGGTGGGAGGCATGGTTAAAACGAGCGCGGCGGCGGAGGAACGAGTGGTGGAAGAGCGCGGCGGCGAGGCGCTGTTGCAAGAAAGGGCAGGAGGAAGAAGATGGTGGAAAGAGGAGGAGCGTGCGAGAGCCTGCCGCTCTCCCCCTCCCCCTACTTATAGCTTCGCAAGGTGAAGCCGGGGAGGCCGGACGTGGGGTGAGACGTGGGATTAACTGCACCCACTCCCCCCACGCCCTGCGGTTATTACGCCCTAAAGGCGTGCCAAAACTGCCACAGGGAGATGTGCGGGCGGTTTCGGGCTGCAGAGGATCCACGCCTGGGCCGGGGCGTGGACGTGGCAGGCCCCCGCCCTGCGGCGACGTCCCGTCGCGCGCGTGGGCTGGCAGGATTTTTGGCCGAGAGAGGCCACGTGGTTCGCAGGCGGCAAGTGGCCGGCCCGCGTCCCGGTGCACGCGCTGGCGAGCTTCCGCCCTCCGACTCCATAATTTTTGGCCAAGACGGCGCGCCTGACCAAGGCCGGCTCCTAGCTGCCGGCTTGTCAAGATAGGAAGCTGACCGAGCTTCTCAACTCCTACCCAACCTCGAAGCCCAATCAGCTTCGGGGACTACTGTCGGAGTAAATGGCCACGGGTAGCCTAACCGGCTGCCCCTGGCTCTTCCAAAAAATTATCAGGCCGTTTGGGCCTTCAAGCATTTCAAGCATTGGGCCGCCTTCCCCAGTCGGCTACCTCTAAAGCCGACTCTCAGAAGATGACCCAGCCTCAGCAACCTCCCCCCAAGATAACCACGGGATGGCCGACTCCAGGAAGCCGGCCATAGAGGATGCCGACTCCCCAGAGCCGGCCAAGAAGAACGCCGACTCCAGGAAGCCGGCCAAGACCGCACCCACCAAAACTACACCTACATAACGGTGACAAGACGGGGTGTGGCCACAGTGCGGCCCACTACCCCCGAAGCCCGAGGCAAGCATGGCCACAGGACGCCGTACGGGACGGCCATCTCCCGTCCGGCTCGGCACTGTAGCCATGCTGGCCTCAACGTCACCCACGACAGACGCCAGTACGGCCCACGGGCGGCGGGCCCCTTCAGCCAGAGAGAGGCGAGAAGGCGGCCCGGCCTCCCCCAGTCAGCCAAGGGCGTAGCCGGCCCCCAGAAGCCGGCTACCCCCTTCCTCGAAGCATGTGCCACATTAAGGAGACAAGACGAGGTAAGGCTACAATGAGAGCCCTCGATGCGGCACACTGTAGCCACGCTTACCTCGACGGAGCCCTCGTCATCAGGGGCGAGGCTACAGTAAGCAGCCGCCGACAAGACACTAGGCGGTGGGGCCGGCCTATCGACCAAGAGGCCGGCAGCCGGCGGGACCTACCAGTCGGCGGGCCCCAACGGCCGGCGGAGAAGCCGGCGAGCATAGACACTGACGACTGGGACCAGCGCCCAGCCGGATTACAATTGTACCCCCGGGGGGTAGGCCTATATAAACCCCCCGGGGCACCCATGCAAAGGGTTGGCTTCTTAGCATTACACACACACCATAGAGCGAGAGAGAAGCAAGAGCTAGCCTTGTTCTTCTTCTCCCTTGAACCCAACAGCTCTAGGAGCGATTGTAGCTACTCTTCCCGATCTAGTGATCATGCGGAGACCCCGCAGAGCAGGACTAGGGGTGTTATCTCCTCGGAGAGCCCCGAACCTGGGTAAGATTCGCCGGCGTGCATGTCTTCGCCTCATCCCGTTTCCAGGCACCCACTATGATAAGCCACCCGTTGGCATATGTCGCACCTACCACCCGACAGTAGGTATATATAGGAGGAAGGAGTACGTCGGTGGAGCAACAGGGGGCCCCACGAGGGTGGAGGGCGCACCCTGGGGGGTAGGCGCGCCCCCTACCTCGTGGCCTCCTCCTTTATTTCTTGACGTAGGGTCCAAGTCTCCTGGATCATATTCGTTCTGAAAATCACGTCCCCGAAGGTTTCATTCCGTTTGGACTCCGTTTGATATTCTTTTTCTGCGAAACTCTGAAATAGGCAAAAAACAGCAATTCTGGGCTGGGCCTCCAGTTAATAGGTTAGTCCCCAAAATAATATAAAAGTGAATAATAAAGCCCAATAATGTCCAAAACAGTAGATAATATAGCATGGAGCAATCAAAAATTATAGATACGTTGGAGACGTATCAAGCATCCCCAAGCTTAATTCCTGCTCGTCCTCGAGTAGGTAAATGATAAAAACAGAATTTTTGATGCGGAGTGCTACTTGGCATAATTTCAATGTAATTATTCTTAATTGTGGTATGAATATTCAGATCCGAAAGATTCAAGACAAAAGTTTAATATTGACATAAAAATAATAATACTTCAAGCATACTAACAAAGCAATTATGTCTTCTCAAAATAACATGGCCAAAGAAACTTATCCCTACAAAATCATATAGTCTGGCTATGCTCTATCTTCACCACACAAAGTATTTAAATCATGCACAACCCCGATGACAAGCCAAGCAATTGTTTCATACTTTTGACGTTCTCAAACTTTTTCAAACATCACACAATACATGAGCGTGAGCCATGGACATAGCACTATATGTGGAATAGAATGGTGGTTGTGGAGAAGACAAAAAGGAGAAGATAGTCTCACATCAACTAGGCGTATCAACGGGCTATGGAGATGCCCATCAATAGATATCAGTGTGAGTGAGTAGGGATTGCCATGCAACGGATGCACTAGAGCTATAAGTATATGAAAGCTCAACAAAAGAAACTAAGTGGGTGTGCATCCAACTCGCTTGCTCAAGAAGACCTAGGGCAGTTTGAGGAAGCCCATCATTGGAATATACAAGCCAAGTTCTATAATGAAAAATTCCCACTAGTATATGAAAGTGACAAAATGAGAGACTCTATCATGAAGATCATGGTGCTACTTTGAAGCACAAGTGTGGTAAAAGGATAGTAACATTGTCCCTTCTCTCTTTTTCTCTCATTTTTTTTATTTGGGCCTTTTCCTTTTTTTATGGCCTCTTTTTTTTCGTCCGGAGTCTCATCCCGACTTGTGGGGGAATCATAGTCTCCATCATCCTTTCCTCACTTGGGACAATGCTCTAAAAATGATGATCATCACACTTTTATTTTCTTACAACTCAACAATTACAACTCGATACTTAAAACAAAATATGACTCTATATGAATGCCTCCGGCGGTGTACCGGGATATGCAATGAATCAAGAGTGACATGTATGAAAGAATTATGAACGGTGGCTTTGCCACAAATACGAAGTCAACTACATGATCATGCAAAGCAATATGACAATGATGGAGCGTGTCATAATAAACGGAACGGTGGAAAGTTGCATGGCAATATATCTCGGAATGGCTATGGAAATGCCATGATAGGTAGGTATGGTGGCTGTTTTGAGGAAGGTTTATGGTGGGTGTATGATACCGGCGAAAAGTGCGCGGTATTAGAGAGGCTAGCAATGGTGGAAGGAAGAAGAGTGCGTATAATCCATGGACTCAACATTAGTCATAAAGAACTCATATACTTATTGCAGAAATCTACAAGTTATCAAAGCAAAGTATTACGCGCATGCTCCTAGGGGATAGATTGGTAGGAAAAGACCATCGCTCGTCCCCGACCGCCACTCATAAGGAAGACAATCAACAAATAAATTATGCTCCGACTTCATCACATAACGGTTCACCATACGTGCATGCTACGGGAATCACAAACATTAACACAAGTATTTCTCAAATTCACAACTACTCAACTAGCATGACTCTAATATCACCATCTTTATATCTCAAAACAATTATCAAGCATCAAACTTTTCTTAGTATTCAACACACTCATAAGAAAGTTTTTACTAATCTTGAATACCAAGCATATTAGGATTATTTAAGCAAATTACCATGCTATATAAGACTCTCAAAATAATCTAAGTAAAGCATGAGAGATCAATAGTTTCTATAAAACAAATCCACCAACGTGCTCTAAAAGATATAAGTGAAGTACTAGAGCAAAACTATATAACTCAAAAGATAGGAGCGAAGCACATAGAGTATTCTAACAAATTCCAAATCATGTATGGCTCTCTCAAAAGGTGTGTACAGCAAGGATGATTGTGGTAAACTAAAAAGCAAAGACTCAAATCATACAAGACGCTCCTAGCAAAACACATATCATGTGGTGAATAAAAATATAGCTCCAAGTAAAGTTACCGATAGAAGTAGACGAAAGAGGGGATGCCTTCCGGGGCATCCCCAAGCTTTGGCTTTATGATGTCCTTAGATTATCTTGGGGGTGCCATGGGCATCCCCAAGCTTAGGCTCTTACCACTCCTTGTTCCGTAATCCATCAAATCTTTCACCCAAAACTTCAAAACTTCACAACACAAAACTCAACAGAAAATCTCGTGAGCTCCGTTAGCGAAAGAAAAGAAAACACCACTTCAAGGTACTGTAATGAACTCATTATTTATTTATATTGGTGTTAAACCTACTGTATTCCAACTTCTCTATGGTTTATAAACTATTTTACTAGCCATAGATTCATCAAAATAAGCAAACAACACACGAAAAACAGAATCTGTCAAAAACAGAACAGTCTGTAGTAATCTATAACTAACGCAAACTTCTGGAACTCCAAAAAATCAGCCAAAATAGGACGACCTAGAAAATTTGTTTATTGATCAGCAGCAATTGGAATCAGTATTTTATCACGTTCTGGTGATTTTTAACAATTATTTTCGTGAACAGAAAGTTTCTGGAAATTACAGCAAGATCAAATAACTATCATCCAAGAAGATCCTATAGGTTTAACTTGGCACAAACACTAATTAAAACATAAAAACACATCTAACCAGAGGATATAACAAATATTTATTCCTAAACAGAAGCAAAAAGCAAAAAACTAAAAATAAAATTGGGTTGCCTCCCAACAAGCGCTATCGTTTAACGCCCCTAGCTAGGCATAAAAGCAAGGATAGATCTAGATAGTGCCATAGTAGTAGGATAGATCATTAAAACTCATTTCGTATTCTCTACGTTCAGCAGCAAGTTTCCTTTGAGGCAAGCAAAAGTAATCAAAAGGGCTAAATTTAATGGGACAAAAGTCCCCAAGATCAATTTTAGGAGGTATAGGTTCCTCTTTCGGCCCTTCGTATTGCACAACCAATTCATCATTACAGGCATTCTTTTGACAGAATTTTGTGAGCCTATACTCGAGAGAATATCCTAGTTCATTATTTCGAATAGCCAAATCATCATTAAGTTCAGAGATTTTATCAACTAGAACATTGGTAGGGACCTTTTTTCTAAGGTTTTCATTGAAACCAACATAGTCTAGAGATTGAAAACGCATTATTTCTTCTTGATCAAAGAGGATAGCTTCTACGGGAGGACGGCCAGCGTCCACCCTATAACGTGCAAAGATTTCTTTGGCCTCTTTTATTATAAATCTGAACTCATTAGCCAAAAAGATAGTAGCGGCACGCTTAACAGAAGAATGCTCTATATTAGAAAATTCTAGGAAAATCCTTTGTATACAAGGGTGCAAGTGCATAAATTGCCTTTCAAGTTCAACTATAAGCATGGCATAGCGTCAGCAAGACTACTAGTTCTATGAAGAATGGAACTGCCTATAGAAGGCAAAGCACCGGCACAAGTAAAGAAATCTTGAATAACTCCTTTCCCAATATTATTACCACTACCAATTCAAAATCTTTTTGTATGCAAGGTAGGGGGTTCTTCAGCAGGAGCATCAGAATTTTCCATGATATTATTATTGTCCATATCGGCAATAATTTCCCCAATTTCAGACATAACGACAGAAAGAGCGAGGGGCAAAAAGAAGGCAAACGGAAAAGAGAGGGCGAATAAAACGGCAAGGGTGAAGTGGGGGAGAGGAAAACGAGAGGCAAATGGCAAATAATGTAATGCGGGAGATAAGGGATTGTGATGGGTACTTGGTATGTTGACTTTTGCGTAGACCTCCCCGGCAACGGCGCCCGAAATCCTTCTTGCTACCTCTTGAGCACTGCGTTCGTTTTCCCTTGAAAAGGAAAGGGTGATGCAGCAAAGTAGCGTAAGTATTTCCCTAGGTTTTTGAGAACCAAGGTATCAATCCAGTAGGAGGCTACGCGCGAGTCCCTCGCACTACACAAAACAAATAAATCCTCGCAACCAACGCAATAAGGGGTTGTCAATCCCTTCACGGTCACTTACGAGAGTGAGATCTAATAGATATGATAAGATAATATTTTTGGTATTTTTATGATAAAGATGCAAAGTAAAATAAAAGCAAAGTAAAAAGCAAAGGAAATAACTAAGTGTTGGAAGATTAATATGATGAAGATAGACCCGGGGGCCATAGGTTTCACTAGTGGCTTCTCTCAAGAGCATAAGTATTTTACGGTGGGTGAACAAATTACTGTTGAGCAATTGACAGAATTGAGCATAGTTATGAGAATATCTAGGTATGATCATGTATATAGGCATCACGTCCGAGACAAGTAGACCGACTCCTGCCTGCATCTACTACTATTACTCCACACATCGACCGCTATCCAGCATGCATCTAGAGTATTAAGTTCATAAGAACAGAGTAACGCCTTAAGCAAGATGACATGATGTAGAGGGATAAATTCATGCAATATGATAAAAACCCCATCTTGTTATCCTCGATGGCAACAATACAATACGTGCCTTGCTGCCCCTACTGTCACTGGGAAAGGACACCGCAAGATTGAACCCAAAGCTAAGCACTTCTCCCATTGCAAGAAAGATCAATCTAGTAGGCCAAACCAAACTGATAATTCGAAGAGACTTGCAAAGATAACCAATCATACATAAAAGAATTCAGAAGATTCAAATATTGTTCATAGATAAACTTGATCATAAACCCACAATTCATCGGTCTCAACAAACACACCGCAAAAGAAGATTACATCGAATAGATCTTCACGAGAGAGGGGGAGAACATTGTATTGAGATCCAAAAAGAGAGAAGAAGCCATCTAGCTACTAACTATGGACCCGAAGGTCTGAGGTAAACTACCCACACTTCATCGGAGGGGCTATGGTGTTGATGTAGAAGCCCTCCGTGATCGATGCCCCCTCCGGCGGAGCTCCGGAACAGGCCCCAAGATGGGATCTCGTGGGTACAGAAGGTTGCGGCGGTGGAATTAGGTTTTTGGCTCCGTATCTGATCGTTTGGGGGTACGTAGGTATATATAGGAGGAAGGAGTACATCGGTGGAGCAACAGGGGGCCCACGAGGGTGGAGGGCGCGCCCTGGGGGGTAGGCGCGCCCCCTACCTCGTGGCCTCCTCCTTTATTTCTTGACGTAGGGTCCAAGTCTCCTGGATCATATTCGTTCTGAAAATCACGTTCCGGAAGGTTTCATTCCGTTTGGACTCCGTTTGATATTCTTTTTCTGCGAAACTCTGAAATAGGCAAAAACAGCAATTCTGGGCTGGGCCTCCGGTTAATAGGTTAGTCCCAAAAATAATATAAAAGTGAATAATAAAGCCCAATAATGTCCAAAATAGTAGATAATATAGCACGGAGCAATCAAAAATTATAGATACGTTGGAGACGTATCATGCGGCCATTCGCACGGTCGCACCTCCGCCTTTCTCTGGGCATGGAGGTCATTGTTCGATGATTCCCCAATGACTCCCTTAGAGTTCTTCTTGGAGGCAAACTTCCTAAAGAAGCTCATCTTATTCCTATAAATAAAATTCTGAAATTTTTAGTCCACAATTTTTTTGTCAACAAAACTTCACAATATTGATAACAACTACTCATAGAGATGCATAGAGGCCATATCAAGCATTCAAACTACTTAGAACACTAAGAATTCAACATGCAAGCTCATCTACAGCAGCACCAAGAGTAGCTTATTATTCAAAATACAGACCACTAAAGCAAAAACTAATTGGAGCAATGGAGGAGTCACATACCAAGTAGTAATCCCCCAAAACATTTTGGAAACGAAGCTTCGAGCAAAGCAATCGAAATCCGCGGGTTTGAGAGCAAGAACACAAGAGAGAGAGAGAGAGAGAGAGAGAGAGAGAGAGATAGAGAGAGAGAGAGCAATGGTGATTTTTTTCTGGAGGTAGGTGATGACATGGGATAAAGAGATAAGTGAGGGGGGGCACGTGGGGACCACAACCCACCAGGGCAAGCCTGGGGCTGCTGGCGTGCCCAGCTGGGTTGTGCCCACCTGTTGCACCCCCCTCTGATGTTATTTGCACTTATAATTCTGAAATATTCAGAAAAAATCGTATTAAAATTTCAGGGCATTCTGAGCACTTTTATATTTGGGTCATTTTTTTATTGCACGGAAAATCCAAAAAACAGGATAAACATGGTATTTTATTTTATTTAACTAAGAAAAACAGAAAACAAAAGGTAAGGACGGAAATTAGTGCCTACTAAATTCTTCAACTTCATACCTCTAAAAATGATCCATTAATAAGGATGATCAAGTCTTATTAACAACCACTTTCGATTAGCATGAAACCAAAGAACTTCCGTAAAAACACTAAGTTACCTCAACGGGGATATGCATGTCCCCAACAATAAGTATATCATATTTGTTTTTGGCAGTACGTAGAGGTAGTCGAAAACTTCCAATAGAGAGTGTCGGAGATTTTTCAATAACATTAATACCATTCACTTGGAATTGTTTCTTCGGAAAGTGCATCGTATGCTCATTACCATTGATATGAAAAGTGACCTTTCTTTTATTGCAGTCAATAACAACCCCTGCGATATTCAAAAAGGGTCTACCAAGGATAATCGACATGTTGTCGTCCTCGGGCATCTCAAGTATAACAAAGTCTGTTAAGATAGTAACATTTGCAACAACAACGGGCACATCCTCACAAATACCAATAGGTATGGTAGTTGATTTATCAACGATTTGCAAAGATATTTAAGTAGGTGTGAGTTTATTCAAATCAAGTCTTTTATATAAAGAGAAATGCATAACACTAACACCAGCTCCTAAATCACACAAATAAAACATAGTTTCTTTTGATGGAGCAAGGTATAGGTGGTATCCCCGGATCTTCAAGTCTTCTAGGTACTCCATCCTTAAAAGAATAATTGGCAAGCATGGTGGAGATTTTAGCTTCTGGTATTTTTCTCTTATTAGTGATGATGTCTTTCATATATTTTGCATAAGGGGCCATCTTTAAAATATCAGTCAAGCGGGTGCGCAAAAAGACTGGCCTAAGCATTTCAACAAAGCGCTCAAATTCTTCATCATCTTTCTTTTTAGTTGGTTTAGGTGGAAAGGGCATGGGTTTTTGAACCCATGGTTCTCTTTCTTTTCCATGTTTTCTAGCAACAAAGCCTCTTTTATCATATCTTCTATTTTTAGGTTGTGGGTTATCAAGATCAACAACAGGTTCTATCTCAACATCATTATCTGGTTCTTTATCATTGTTTGGTTGAGTGTCTTCATTAACATCATCATTATCTTTTTCATTATCACTAGGTGAGTGTTCATTACCAGATTGAGTTTCAGCATCAGAGATAGAAGTTTCATTTTCATCATCTGGAGGTTTTTTGATTTCAGGTTCACTAGAGGTAAGCAAAGTCCTATCATTTTTTCTTTTTAGAAGGACTAGGTGCATCAGTGTTAATTCTTTGAGAGTCTTGTTCAATTCTTTTAGGGTGTCCCTCAGGATAAAGTGGCTCTTGAGTCATTCTACCTCCTCTAGTTACTACTCTAATAGCATGATCATTGATATTATTGTTCATCTCATCAAGCAACTCTCTTTGAGATTTTGCAACTTGTTCTAACTGAGTATGAACCATAGAAGCATGTTTTCCTACACCTCTAACATCATTAGAGATTCTAAATAACAAGTCACTCAAGCGAGCAATCATATCAGAGTTCTATTTCAATTTTTTCATAACATTTTCATTGAAGTGATCTTGTTTTCTAATGTAGTTATCAAACTCATCAAGGCATTGACTAGGATGCATATTATGAGGATTGTCCTTTTCATCAAATTTCATTAAAGAGTTTACCTCTACCACCTTGTTTGGTGGTGTATCAAGTCCGTGTATCTCTTCAATAGGAGGTCAATTTTTAACATCCTCTCCTTTAATACCTTTTTCCTTCATACATTTCTCTGTCTCTTGCATATCTTCAGGACTGAGATATAAGATACCCCTCTTCTTCGGAGTGGGTTTAAGCGGTGGTTCAGGAAGAGTCCAATCATCATAATTTTTCAATATGTTGTTCAATAATTCCTCAGCTTGTTCAACAGTTCGTTTCTTGAAAACACAACCATCACAACTATCTAGGAAGTCCTTAGAAGCACCGGTTAGTCCATTATAGAAGATATCAAGTATTTCATTTTTCTGAAGTGGATGATCAGGCAAAGCATTAAGAAATTGGAGAAGCCTCCCCCAAGCTTGTGGGAGACTCTCTTCTTCAATTTGCACAAAGTTAAATATTTCCTGTAAGGTAGCTTGTTTTTTATGAGCAGGAAAATATTTTTCAGAGTAGTAATAAATCATATCCCGGGGACTACGCACACAACGAAGAGCAAGAGTATTGTACCATATCTTAGCATCACCCTTTAATGAACAAAAATAATTTGAGAATATAATCGTAAAGAATTTTATCCTCATGAGCAAAAAGGGTGGCTATATCATTTAATTTGGTAAGGTGTGCCACAATAGTTTCAGTTTCATAGCCATGGAAAGGATCAGATTCAACCAAAGTAATTAACTCTGGGTTGACAGAGAATTCATAATCCTTATCATCAACAAAGATAGGTGAAGTAGCAAACTTAGGATCACATTTCATTCTAGCATTCAAAGATTTCTCTTTTAGTTTGCATAATAATTTCTTAAGATCATCTCTATCATTGCAAGCAAGAAAATCTCGAGCTGTCTCCTCATCCATAACACAACCTTTAGGTATCTTAGGCATTTCATATCTAGGAGGGCTAGGTCTAATAGGTGTTTCAGGATTTTTTTCAGTTTCAAGTACTTCATCAGTTTCAATAATTTCATCAGTTTTAGCATGCTCCATATTCTTAGCTCTAGCAATTGGTTCATCAAGAAGTTCACCTAGTGGCATATTATCATCAAGCAAGGTACTAGCATCATCACGAGTAGCATTCATAGAAGTAGCATCATTAATAACTTGCGACATATCAGGATTAATAGCATGTGGTGGTGTTGCAAGTCTACTCAAAATAGAAGGTGAATAAAGTGTAGAGCTAGATGGCAGTTCCTTACCTCCTCTCATCTTAGAGGGAAAAATCTTAGTCTTGGTATCTTTCAGATTCTTCATAATGATAAATAGACAATAATCCGAAGTGACTCAACAAATATAGCTATGCTCCCCGACAACGGCGCCAGAAAAATGGTCTTGATCCACAAGTATAGGGGATCACAACAAGTTTTGAGGGTAGAGTATTCAACCCAAATTTATTGATTCAACACAAGGGGAGCCAAAGAATATTTGCAAGTAGTAGTAGTTGAGTTGTCAATTCAACCACACTTGAAGATTAAATATCTATAGCAATATGATTAGTAGCACAGTAATATGATAGTTTTGATAATAGTGGTAGCAGCAATAGTAACGGTAACAATGATAACAATGATTTTGTAGCAAGTGAAACAGTAACAACATCAATATTAACTTAGCAAGAACAATATGTAGAAAATCCGTAGACATTGGATCGGTGGATTCGTTGGATGATATTCATCATATAACAGTCATAACCTAGGGCGATACAAAACTCGCTCCAGTTCATAAATATAATGTAGGCATGTATTCCGTAAATAGTCATACGTACTTATGGAAAGAACTTGCATGACATCTTTTGTCCAACCCTCCCATGGCAGCGGGGTCCATATGAAAACTAAGGGATATTAAGGCCTCCTTTTAATAGAGAACCGGAACAAAGCATTAGCACGTAGTGAATACATGAACTCCTCAAACTAAGGTCATCACCGAAAATTATCCTGACTATTGTCACTCCGGGGTTTACGGATCATAACACGTAGTAGGTCACTACTAGGAAATGCTTACCAGTAGCACTGGGTTTTTTTTGCTACCAGTAGCGCTGGCAGACGCGCTACTGCGTATGGCGTTAGAGCTATTTTTTAGCAGTATCGCTTGTTTGTCCCAGCGCTACTGGTAACTTTGTTAGTAGTAGCGTGTTCCACCCGTGCTACTGCTATTACGTACACACGCTACTACAAATGAAATAGTAGTAGCGTGGGTAAACAACCAACGCTACTAGTATCCTATATACTAGTAGCACCAAGTTTCCTCCCCACGCTACTACTAACTTATTAGGAATTAAAAAAATAAACCAGTACACATCATTACAAATACAAGATTTATAATAAACCAGCATTAGAACACATCCAGTACGAGCATACATAATTGACATGGGCTCCTATTTCATGGTTAACTGGATACCAAAGCCAATAAATGAGCCAAAACCCCATCATTATGCATTGGTACTCACGATTGATAACTTCAAAGAACATGCAAGTATGTATGTCATTAACAATTGCAAACATAAGTTTCTTTTTACTACAGTTGTTGTATCTACTATCACACAGTTCCTCATTCTACCTGTTCTCACTCCAGTAATAAGAAAAATGAAAATAAAAAATAGAGATAATCTGCCGCAATTGCACTTCGGTATCATGGATTCAGTCTGCCACTTCAACATCTCATTATCCTGCAACAATGAAAATTTGCCCCAAAATTACCTTTTGCAACTCTTCAAATCTCTTTGTTGAAGCAAACAGTGAGGTCTTAACCTACAAACAAAGATTGTCCCATAAGCATTGCAGACTTCAATCATGGGAGAATATAAGAGTGTACAAGGCATATACAGAAAATGGAACCAACCTTTAAAAGTTCATCTTGTAGCTCCCTATTTTTGGCCAATTCAGTGTCATATTGTGCGCATCTGCGATAACCTCAAGGTACGATCTCTGCACAAACCTTCCCACTCTATTGCTATCTTCTACCTATGAATGAAAATAGACCTTACTTGTCAGAGAAGCAAATGTGAAAGTTGATTACAACATGTATGCTAAGTCGCTAACCCATAGAGACAACTAGACCAAATGTGAAAGCTTCCCTTGTTGCGGAGGAAGTATATGAGCACCCCTCGAAACATCAATTAGCATGTACTTGACACAAACAAACTTGTACAGAAAAAAATAACACTTCCGAATTTAATAGGCTTGAAAGATTGCAAGGAAGGCATACTGATGAGCTGCAATGCAATCTTCAATGTTCAGTACTTGTACAGCTATGCTCCTGCGGTGCAACCCCTAGCTCACTGTGGCTTCACAAAATTTGACATTGTATAGGATGCTTTTTAGCAAAGGGTGAAATTGCATACATATACATCTCAAATCATATGTAGTATGTGTCTAGTCATCCTACGATTGCCTGAGCTCAGAACTGCATTTCTTATAAAAGCTTTAGACATGTTCAGGAAACACATGTAGGAGATGACAAGTGTACACATCACCCATTTTTATAGGTTCAAATACAGATAACAAAAATTAACTAGAAAGAGTTAGATGACAGCGAAACTTAAAGCTGCAGTAAGAAACATTAGATATGCACATTTTGAAAATCAATCTCGGTGGAACAACATAAGATTGCATTGAGATTTCAGAATTAAACATAGGCATATCTCATAGTTTAAAACAAAGGCACTCAACAGAAAAGTGCATAAAAGATTCCAAAATAACTCAACAAGGTGCTTCACCTAGCATCACAGGAGGGGATGTAGATGTATAAAAATTGAGCGAAAACCTTTGGCTAGAACAGCAACACAGCACAGGAGCTACGTTCGGTGGCGGAGATCACTAATCGGTGGAGAAGGTCGAAGTACCAAGTATGTAGCAGCATGACAGAGGAGCACCTATCTTAATGTTGCCCATACAGTTGATTTAACTCTTACTAGTTCTTACTAAATTTACATAATCTGGGAAAGTTTAACCGACTAAAATATGAAGCAAATAGCATCTTCAGTTCAGCAGAAGGATCTTACTATTTCATACTAATAAATTTACATAAACTGAATCTTACTAGCTCAATCCGAATACTATGGTTTCTACAAAACTGTACTTTTGAATACTCTGAGGTGTTTGCGTAAACCAACAATGGTAGTTTCATAAACACTTAAGTTTTTTAAAAAAAAGAGGTCCAGACTAAGACTGATAACCTGAAAATTAACCAATATCATAGCTCTTAGAAACATGAATGCAGAGGACTAAGGAAAATAAATGATTTATGCTATACATCTACATAACTGTCGGGGAAACGACACCTATGGGATCACGAGAATCCCTACTACGGTTGCCGGGGCGCAGGGTTGCGAGAAGAGCAGGATTAGTAACCAGCACAAGGATCGTTTACCCAGGTTCGGGCCGCGAGGATGCGTAAAACCCTAGTCCTGCTTTGGTGGGTGTATTTTAGAAAGTTCTTGAGCTCTCGAACTAGCTGTGGTGAGTGCGTGGTTCCAAAGAGCCGAATCCTTCTCCAGTATGCCATGGGCCTCCTTTTATAGTCGAAAGGGGCTGCCACAGTGGCACAGGACGTGGAAAGGCGCACAGTGCCCTGAGCTTTTCGCTCGTATTATAGGACAAGACGCATTTAATGCGTAGCTTAGGTGTCCCCTTGCTTTATTGGGGACGGGGGCGAGGCCCGTCCCATCCGTCGCCGCTCCTCCTTGCTTCGACACGTGCCCTGGCCAGCGACGCATGCGGCGCCACATAGGCAGGCAGGCAGCTGAGGTGGCGCGGTGGTCGAGCCTTCGCGAAGATCTGCATGCCGCCACGCAGGCGCTTGATGAGTTGGCCTGGGAGCTGCATGTTGCCACGCAGGTGCCGGCCCAGCTGGTTGGGCTGGCAGCTGCATGTGAACGGTGGTGGAAACTTGGTTGGCGCGGGCCTGGCGGTGGCCCTGCTGGCGTCATTGGTGGGGGCCTTGCCGGGTGGCCCGGCAAGGGTCTTGCCGTGTGGCCCGGCAGGGGTCTTGCCGTGGCGCGCTGTCGTCCCCGGCAAGGACCTGGTCGTCTTCTAATCCTCATCTGATCTTGAGTGTTCCTTGTCTTCACAAAGATCTGCATGCCACCATGGAGGTGCCTCCGAGCCCTGGCCCAGCGTGATGTTGGAGACCATGGGCTCAAGGGTGGCTCGCTCTGTTGGTGTGGGGCGAGCTACCCCGGCAAGGGTCTTGCCGGGGCTGCTGAGGCTGCCCCAGCAAGGGTCTTGCCGGGGGAACCTGCTTCGTCCCTCTGCTCTTTGTGGTCTTGGCCTTGGCGTTGCTCTGGTTATCTTGGGCTTCGGTCTTACCTTGGCTTACCTCCCCTGTTCTGCTTGGTGTGACCGTGGGCGCGGCTCCGACTGCCCGTGCACAGGTAAAGGGGTACAAAAGTGCGCCCCCTCCTTTTGTACACCAACAGGAGCCCCCGGGCCTGGGCCACACATAAGCGCGACATGTTGATGGGCCAGGCCCAAAACGGTGCGCGGGCAGGCGGGGCGGTTTTTACCGCGGTAAAACTTTTCACGCGCTGCGCTTCCCACGACCCGCGCGTGGCGCGGCGTGGAGTGGAGGGGTGCGCGTGACGTGGGCGGCATGCGTGGGGCGGTTTTCCACACGCATGCGTCACATCACAGTAAATGGGCGGTGCGACCCGCACCTTCCCCATAAAAAGGGATAACCGCGGGCGCACTGTTCCTTTTACCCTTCGCGCAACCCCAATCTCGGAAGCCTCCGCTCGTCTTCCTCCTCCCTCCTAAGCCTCACCCTTGTTCGCCGCCGCTGCGTTCCTGTCGTCATCTATCTTGCCCCCCCTCCCCCAGCCGCCATGGCGCCAAAATCCACCAAAGGCAAGGGAGTGGCCAAGGACGCCGGAGCGGCGGAGCCGCCGGAGAGTGCGCTGGCGGTGCAGCGGACGCAGTCCGCCTTCTTCCCCTCAACAGTTGACGTGTTCGAGCTTCGGGAATCCTTTAGGCCCCTGTGGGGGGTGAAGACGGGGGGGGAGAATTCGGGGCATCCAGCCACGCGTGTCATCCTCGCCGACTGCGCCGAGGCTGCCCCAAATCGGTACCCCTTCTTCGTCGATTATTTTTCCTGCGGGCTCTGTCCTCCCTTCTCCAATTTCTTCAGCGACATCATGCATACCTTTGGCTTCCGCCTCCTGGATTTTACTCCGAATGCGGTGGCGTGCATGGCCCTTTTCGCGCATCTCTGCGAGGGCTTCGCCGGGGTGCACCCCAACACGGCGCTCTTTCGTCATTACTTCTCCCCTCGGATCCAACCAGGGGGCGCCATCTCCGGTTGCATCGCGTGGGTCTCAAGGTCCAAGGGAGCGTATTCGGAGGGCGCCATGAAGGAGAGGTGGTAAGAATGGCGGGGCCGGTGGTGCTGGATCGAGGAGAAGGACCCGCCGGCGTTCTGCGAAGTTCGTCGGGCGCCGCCGGTCCGCAGAAGCGATTGGAGCGATGTCGACGCTGACGACGAGAAGCTCACGGCCGCGACCACCAGGATCCTCCGGCTCACCGAGGCCGGGCTTACCCTTGAGATGATCGGGGCGGACTTCATCCGCCGCCGGATCGCTCCACTGCATAACAAGGGCAGGCCAGCGTGGCTCTTCACGAACCCCGCCGACACCATGCGGCTTCGTCCCGGCCTCGACCACAACTTCACAGTGATGGGACACGCCCATTTCTGCCAGCGGCTCTTCCAGCTTGATGTGGGCCGCGACGGCGAGGTCGAGCGGACCGGCAAGGTCGCGAGGGCCACCGCGAAGGCCGGCAAGGTCCTCAAGGGACCTCTGTTCAAGCTGCTGACGGGGGTGGTCCCGTTGTGTAATAACTCGCGCCGGTCCGATATCATAGCCATGATGCCGGACTGCAACGCGCATGGCCCTAACCTGAGCTGGAAGGAGCCGGAGGACGCCGAGGTGTAGCAGTCCTTTGATACTCTGCACGAGGGGTACGTCAATGCCGACGCCGAGCGGCTGCTTGTCCAGGACACCACCCAGGCGGAACTGGACTACATCGCCACCAGGGCGAGGGAGGCACAGCTTGCCGAGGAGGCCGGCAGCGCTGGCGGTGTAGAGGACAAGGCCGCGACGGCCGCGGAGGAGGAGGAGCTCGCCCGGTGGGCGGCGACCGCCAGGGAAGCCAGCAGCGCCGGCACCGAGGCTCCTCTAGTTGAAGATGTGGTCGGCGAGTCGTCGTCGGAGGAGGAGGTCAAGGCTGCAGGCCCAACGCCGGCTACGGGGAGAGGGCGAGTCCTGCGGTGGGCTAGTTCCGGCGAGCCGGTCCGGCCCGGCAAGGCTGCGCGGCCGCAGCTGACCTTCGAGGGGTCCGGGCGCCACACGAGGGCCGCAGCAGCGAAGAAGCCGGTGAAGGCCGCGGTGAAGAAGAAGACAGCCGCCCCTTCTTCGTCCAAGCGTGTCCAGACACCGCCTCCTTCCCCTCCTCCGGCGGATGTTGACGCGGAGGTCACTTTCGATTATGGATCCCTCAGCCCAAGGAGGAAGAGGAAGACAGCAGAGGAGGAGGCGGACGACGAGTAAGTATCTGGTTCCTTTTCGTTATCTCTGCCTCCTCAATCTGTGTCGCTCCTCTTGACTTGTCTTCGTCTTTGCAGGGACGTGGACACGCTAGCCCAGAGAGTGAAGAGGGCCAAGGTCTCGTCGGGTGGCCAGCCCCCGGTTGGTACTTCGAGGGCGCCACTGGTGGTGTTGAGCAGCCCGGACAGCAGCCCCCGGCATAGCCCCCAGCGTAAGTTCATCACCCTTCCCCCGTCGGCATGTGTCAGGGGCACGACGCTTTGGTGCTGACCTTGCTAGGTATGCAGGAGGAGAGCAGCAGCAGGAGGAGCCGCAGAGGGCTACTCCCAACACGCCGCCCCGAAGGGCGTCCCCGGCAAGGGCACCAAGCACCGAGCCCACGCACATGGAGGAGGACGAGGAGAACTTGGGCGCCGGCGGCTTTGCCTCGTCGCCAAATGTTGGCGGGGAGGGGACTTTCCGTTTCCCAGCCTGGTACTGGCACTGGTAAGTCGTTCGCCGTTCGTCCCTGTTCCTTTTTCTTTCTCGCTCTTGGTCTTGGCCTTGCCTCACTCCCTTCTTTGGTGCCCAGATCCCTCCTCGGTGAACCCCGAGGACGTGGACGCCGTCATCGAGGACGTCGCCAAGGCCGCCGAGGTGGACGCCGAGAAGATCGCCGTAGAGGAGGCCGCCAAGGGCGCTGCTGAGGACGCCGCCAAGGGGCCCGCCGGGGAGGCCGGCAAGGCCGCCGCTGAGGAGACCGGCAAGGGGCCTGCCGGGGAGGCCGGCGGGGCCGCTGCCGAGGAGGAGGAGGAGGCGGCTGACGACCAGCCTTCCTCTTCTGCTGCTTCCGGCTCCGGCAAGTACCTGAGGGTGAGTGACGACTTGTTCGTCTACATTCCAGGCGCGTCGAGCACCAGGACACCCATTGAGGGAGAGGTGTTCGACAACGAAGTGCTCGCCGCTGCCGGGCTTGAAGTCGTCGACGAGCCGATCATTGGTGGCGACGACTCGCAGGAAGAGCGGCTCCTCCACGCCATGGGTGCCAGCTTCCAGAAGCTCCAGGCGCTCCACCGCGCCCGCCTGGACAAGGTTAAGTCCAGGACGGCGGTGGTGGAGAAGGCGGAGGCGGACCTCCAGAAGCGCATTGCCGAGACGTAGGACTGGTTCCGCGAGGCTCACAAGGAGCTGAAGGCTGCCCAGGGCAAGCTGGCCAAGCACGATGTGGAGCTCACCATGAAGCTGGCCGACATCGAGAAGGCCCAGGAGACGGCGGAGGGCTTGGCCGGTGCCGCCGAGGCCGCCCGGACCCAGCATGAGGCCGCACTGAACTCCCAGGAGGAGGACCTCGCCGCGCGTGAGGAGAAGCTTGCCGCCACGCTTCGCGGCAAGGATGAAGAGGTGGAGAAGCTTGTCTTGCAGCGGACCAGTGAGCTGGAGCAGAGGTACAAAGAGGCACTCAATGCCCAGACCCAGGTTCACGCCAGCAAGGTGAAGGAGCTGGAGGCGGAGCGGTATGAGCTGAAGAAGCAGGCCCTGAAGCTGTCCCAGGAGAAGGACACGCTCAACAGCGCCTTGACGGAGGCGCGGGGCGCGGCCGTCAGCAGGGCCCGGGAGCTCTCCGAGGCCAACAACTCGATCGAAGACCTCAAGCTGAAGCTGGAGAGTCTCGAGAAGGTGCTGTCGAAGGCCAAAACCCGAGAGGGGACCCTGGCCAAGGAGCTGGAGGCCGAGAAGCAGTTGCGGAAGAATGAGGGCCTCAACTTCGCGGATCACGTGGAGGGCGAGAACCGCTGGCTCGACCGCCTCGCCACCATCGCCAACCAGGCCGCCGTGCAGCTGGCCACCATGGGGATGCCGGACGTGAGGTATGTCCCAGAGCGGAGCGTGAACGCCACCTGCAGCCTGATCCTGTTCTTTGAGAAGGTTGTCGGCGCTTTGGAGCGGCTTCACACCAACCGGGCGGTCTCGCTGGCCGACGAGGCCCGGAGGCTTTGCCAGGGCACCATGACCAAGGTTCTCACCAAGGTGGCCTACTGGTACCCCAACCTCGACTTCGACGCCGCGCTGGAGAGCTTGCCGGAGGGTACTGACCTCGCGCCGCTCAGGGAGCGCATCAAGCCCATCATCAGCCGCGTTGGCGGAATTCAGAGGGTAGAGGGCCAGCGCCGGGATTAGGCGCCCCGTTTCTTATCGCCACTGCAGGTTCACAACCAAGACAATCGCTATCTCTAGTTAGAACCGCAGCAACAATTTGATGTAATATAACTCTGCAACACTTTTAGTATCATGCATGTTATTTTCCTGTTCCATTTTCCTTTGTATGTCCACCCTATGTTAACTAGGTAGGTTTGCCGGCGCGTAAACCTAGGGCGGCGTCTTGGGGACGGATCCCCATTGGCCTGCCGGGTGTGCTTGCTGCCGGGCAAACCACCTTGCCGCCCTTAGCGCGGCCGCCCGAACTGTCGAGCTTGACTCGAGTCAGAATCGAGAGCGTTGCCAGGTGCGGAAGGCTACCCCGCCACTCTCGACGCGGCCGCTTGAGCTGTTGAGCGGACTCGAAACAGAACAAGGGCATTGCCAATTGCGGGAGGGCCCCTTTGCGTGCAGGTTTCTCATACATAGGCAAAATCTCCGAGGACGATAACCTTATATATAGAAGGAAATAACTCAAAGCTCTGAATGACTTAGCTTTTCTGTCGCCGCGCTGGCGTCGTTCTTCCAGCGGCCTTCTTCTCAGGAGCCAGGGCGATGAAGAAACGCTAGGCTAGCTACTAGACCAGATTCTCACAATTGCGCCCCCTACCTGGCGCGCCAAAGATGTCGGGGAAACGACACCTATGGGATCACGAGAATCCCTACTACGGTTGCCGGGGCGCAGGGTTGCGAGAAGAGCAGGATTAGTAACCAGCACAAGGATCGTTTACCCAGGTTCGGGCCGCGAGGATGTGTAAAACCCTAGTCCTGCTTTGGTGGTTCTATTTCAGAGAGTTCTTGAGCTCTCGAACTAGCTATGGTGAGTGCGTGGTTCCAAAGAGCCGAATCCTTCTCCAGTATGCCACGGGCCTCCTTTTATAGTCGAAAGGGGCTGCCACAGTGGCACACAGGAGATGGAAAGGCGCACAGTGCCCTGAGCTTATCGCTCGTATTACAGGACAAGACGCATTTAATGCGTAGCTTAGGTGTCCCCTTGCTTTATTGGGGATGGGGGCGAGGCCCGTCCCGTCCGTCGCTGCTCCTCCTTGCTTCGACACGCGCCCTGGCCAGCGACGCATGCGGCGCCACATAGGCAGGCAGACAGCTGAGGTGGCGCGGTGGTGGAGCCTCCACGAAGATCTGCATGCCGCCACGCATGCGCTTGATGAGTTGGCCTGGGAGCTGCATGTTGCCACGCAGGTGCCCGCCCAGGTGGTTGGGCTGGCAGCTGCATGTGAACGGTGGTGGAAACTTGGTTGGTGCGGGCCTAGCGGTGGCCCTGCTGGCGTCCTTGGTGGGGGCCTTGCCGGGTGGCCCGGCAAGGGTCTTGCCGTGTGGCCCGGCAGGGGTCTTGCCGTGGCGTGCTGTCGTCCCCGGTAAGGACCTTGCCGGGGGTCTGGTGGCCTTCCTCGGCAAGGATCTTGCCGAGGATCATCGTCTTCTAATCCTCATCTGATCTTGAGTGTTCCTTGTCTTCACAAAGATCTGCATGCCACCATGGAGGTGCCTCCCGAGCCCTGGCCCAGCGTGATGTTGGAGACCATGGGCTCAAGGGTGGCTCGCTCTGTTGGTGTGGGGCGAGCTGCCCCGGCAAGGGTCTTGCCGGGGGAACCTGCTTCATCCCTCTGCTCTTTGTGGTCTTGGCCTTGGCGTTGCTCTGGTTATCTTGGGCTTCGGTCTTACCTTGGCTCACCTCCAGTGGCGGATCTACCATTGGGGCGAGCGGGGGCGGCCGCCCCAGGTCGCCTGTGGCGGAGCAGCGACCCCCGCCTACCTACCCTTCCTCTGCTCCTCCCAATTTCCTCTAGTGGCGGGCAGTTTTCATGGCGGCGCGGATGTTTCCTGTTTCCTATTTCTGCGAAGCCGTACGCGAGGTCGTGAGGATGACCGGGTGAGGGAGAAAAAGAAGATTGGGCTGGGCTGCAGCGTTTGCACAATTGCACTTAAGGCCCAAAGACCACAAGCACGCTGCCGGCCACCAATACACATCCAGCCCCAATCGACCCCCGAGCACTAGCCACTCACTGCTGCGTCGCCCCACTACTGTGCAACATATCTCTTGTGTATTTTGATTTGTTCTACTCTTTGGCTCATACCCTTACTGAATACTGAATACTTCCTTAATTAGTGTATGAATTATAGTGCCAAGTGCCAACACCGCTCTAGGCTAAGCTATGTCGCAATTGATCAAGTGCTGGCAACAAAGTGCTTTGTCTGGTTAATTCTAGTAAAATGAGCAGACATGTTACATCCAGGTATTATCAATACTGTATTGTTGTATGCAACATTTAAAATAGCTTCTGATGCTAAAGTTGCACTTTCGATGTCATACCACCAAGAATCGTGGTAGATCAAGTGGAATCACATGATGAAGTCATATCTTATTGGCTTTTGAAAGAACATGACATGCCAAGACATCGAACACAAAATGCATGGAGCGACAAGTGTCCATGTTATCAGTGGTTTCTAATAACTTTTTATGCCTTTTCATGACTTTAGTAGTTGAATGCCATGACTTTTGGTTCAGTACACGTGTATTTGCATCCAAAAAATTGACCTTAAATATTCGCCCCGGCTAGCTTCAATTCCTGGGTCCGCCACTGCTCACCTCCCCTGTTCTGCTTGGTGTGACCGTGGGCGCGGCTCCGACTGCCCGTGCACAGGTAAAGGGGTACAAAAGTGCGCCCCCTCCTTTTGTACACCGACATACACTTGCAAAGTTGCAATCATAAGAGTAATATTTGGCATGCCAAAGTTTGTGTCTCGTGATGAGATGGGAGACGCAACTGGCTAGAAGCACATAATAACTAACATTAGCATGAGCAAGGAGCAATCTATATCGGTACTGAACTACTGATACTATTTGTCAAGCTAAAAAGGACATAAGTCATTGATTCTAGTGGAGAGAATGACTACCACCAGGAAAGCATCGCTCACACCAGCTAAACTCGCACACAAAAGTCTCCCTGCCTACCGCTCAAAGCTGTCACATAGCCTAGCCATTAACATTGGCACGTCTTGCTCTTCTTGCACTGATTGAAGAATCGATTGAAATGAGACTCTGCCCTCTAGAGAATACAAACATACAACAAATGGAACATAAGCCAATTTTCACTTATGCTCATCGGAATCTCACAGCCTCTATGCAAATCAGGCTAGAGAAACTCAACTGCTATCAAATTTGGGGCTCCAATCACACGGGAAACAGTCCATCTACAACGCCCTAAAGCAGGGCATGCGCATTAGTCCCGTCCCCAGATGTTTTCCCCAGAGGAGCTACCTACGCAGCTAGTCCCGCGTCAGCTCAGGCCGACCGAGATGGAGCACGAGAATTGTTTTCACGCAACCCTAGATCAACAGATAAGCGCAGACAAGCGGGGCACGCGGTGAACAGATCTCGCGATGCACCGAGCAGAAGGGAGAGGTGAGGATTGGGGAGCTTACGGAAGAGGATGAGGCCCCCGAAGGCGCCGGCGAGGGAGGAGTTGCGACGCGGCGGATGGAGAGGTCGAGGCAGGCGTCCCACTTGGCGTCCAGGTCGTACCGCGGCGGGATCCCTAACCTGGTGGGTGAGGACGGCTTCGGCGCCGGCGCCGGCGCCGGCGCCGGAGATGGAGCGGCGGGTGGTGCTGGCACCGCAGCGGAGTTCTCGGGCAACTCCGCATGGGAGGCTTTCTTGCGACACGGGAAGGTGGAGGGGAAGGAGGAGGAGAGGCAACACGAATGGGGGAGAGAAAGGCGGAGGAGGGGTGAGAGGCGGAGGTGGCGGCGGCAAGGAGATCGTGGGGGCGGAGGAGAGGGATTGGTGGGGTGGGAGTGGATCGGGGGTGGATGGTGCCGCACTCCGCAGTGGACACACGCTGAGTAGTAGCGTGGGTGTATCGCATGCGCTATAGCTATTCACTAAGTAGTAGCGCAGGATTACAACCCGCGCTACTACTATGCCTTGTCCGCGTGAGACATTTACTAATAGTACGTTTTGTTAGCCATGTCCTGCCAGTAATATTTACCAGTAGCGAGGGGTCAGTATAGCGCGCTACTAGTAATTAGCAGTAGCGTGGGTCAATATAACATGCTACTAGTATGGGTCTATCTATAAGCTATTTCCTAGTAGTGGGTGAATATGACTTGTAAGATCGGATCTAGAACATAGATATAATGGTGATAAAATAAACGATCCAGATCTGGAATCATGGCACCCGGGCCCAAAGTGACAAGCATTAAGCATGGCAAAGTTATAACAACATCGATCTCAGAATATAATGGATACTAGGGATCAAGCCCTAACAAAACTAACTCGATTACATGATAAATCTCATCCAACTCCTCACCGACCAGCGAGCCTACGAAGGAATTACTACTCCCAGTGGGGAGCATCATGGAATTGGCGATGGAGAAGGGTTGGTGATGACAAAGATCGAAGATCCCCCTCTCCGGAGCCCCAAAAGGACTCCAGATCTGGCCTCCTCATGAAGAACAGGAGGTGGCAGCAGCTCTGTCTCGAGAAACGCGATAATTCTTTCTCCTTGATTTTTCTCTCCAAAAATAGGTATTTATAGAGTCGGAATCAGGGTCTCCGGGGCCACCAGGTGGGCACAACCCACCTGGGCGCACTTGGAGGGGGGGGCGCGCCCTGGTGGGTTGTGCTCACCCAGGGGGCCCCCTCCGGTGGTTCTTGGCTCTAGTATTTTTCTTTTATTCTGAAATAAATCTCCAAAAGGTTTTGTTCCATTCCGAGAACTTTTATTTCTGCACAAAAACAACACCATGGTAGTTCTGCTGAAAACAGCGTCAGTCCGGATTAGTTTCATTTCAAATCATGTAAATTAGAGTCCAAAACAAGAGGAAAACGCTAGAAAAAGTAGATACGACGGAGACGTATCAGCGGCGCACGCGAGAACAAAAGTGATGACACGAGTGGTGACAAGTGGTGGCCGTGTCAAGGCAGGACGACAAGATGACATAGGAGTGGTATGGGCCTTGAGCCGGGCACACGGTTTAGTTTGATTGAATAAGATGGCAGGTTGACAAAGTAAGAAGATGAGGAAGATGGGTTGGAGAAAACGAAACGGGGATATCTACTATCGATTCAAATGATTGTATTGACTCAAAATCATTTAAGTGTTTCTTGTGTTGGAAATTGATGGCACGAACCATCTATGTCTTCACATTGAGATTTATACTGTAGCAAGAAGAAATAATCCATATTGCTTCCGACGGTTATCACCATTAGTTGAGCCATAAACCTTTTTTTAAAACACCCCATTATTGATTAATTCAAAAGATTATTACAATCATTCGTTACAACAAACGACACGTAGGGCGAAAACTTTTTAGAAGTACATCATTCGACCTACCATTGAAGCGAAACTTCACAATCTCATGAGCCCCATAAAATTTATTTGGTCCACCAAAATCAGACTCGAATAGACCATTAAATCACATATTCCTCCGTCTTATAGTATAACGCGGATTTTGAAAAGAAAAGAAATAAGTCGAACTTTCTAAGCTTTGATAAAATTTATAGAAACATATATCAACATCTAGAATAACAAATCAATGGCATAGTAAGATTCATCATGAAATATACCTTCATGTGATATGTTCTCAATTAAGTTTTTTAAAATAAATGAAAACTTGACTTTGTGTGAAACCAACGTGCGCATTGTATTAGAGTAGGGAGTGAGGCGTTTTGGGGGCCGAGCTCCATGCAGCCCTTTATTTTTGAAAAAAAATCCCTTTATTTTTGAAACAATTAAAATTCAAACTTTTCGGTTTCAAAAAAATCTGGAAAAAAATGCATGTACACAAAGATGAAATGTATATGTGTGTAAAAATTTAGGATGAAATACCTTGGAATGCGACCTGTGCAAAAAATACAAATTCATTGACTTTGAGGATGAATAGTATCATGTGTTGAAAAGTCTCAAATTTGTTTTTGTTTTTTGTTTTTTGGCATGGCCCTCATTTCTTTTTCTTTCTTTTTTGCCGATGAAAACTTGTATTACTCAATCACATAGTCCTTACAATCATCATGAGCTAAAGCATGAGCAACGTCTGGGCCAGGCGAAAGCCAAGTCATAGTACGACCCTCAGTTCTTGCCAACTTATCTAAGCTATCACTAATCTTATTTTGATTACGATTAATATGAGTAATACAAGTTTCCCGAAGACTGATGAGATGCCTAATTTCCTTGATAAGAGAAGCATATAATGATCGATCAATCTCGCGAGCCTAGATCAACATAACAGCAACTATTGAATCCATCTCCATGATTATTGGCGAATTGCTTCTCTGTATGACGAAGGAGAGGCCCTCCATGCATGCACACAGCTCAGCCTCAAGAGCTTCCCGACAGGAAGAAAGAACCCTGCACGAAAAGAAGATAATATTGCCTCTTTCATCCCTCAACATCATACCTGCACCTGCAGTTCCATCACAACGTGGATGAACTAAGGGCATGTACAACAATGTACACTCAGCTGTCTATAAGGAGCGCCACATAGGATTTTTTGTTGAGGTGGAGAAAGAGAGGGAAGAGAGAGAAGATGTCCGTCTGTAGGATTACAGTCGATCTAGAAGCTAGGAAATCGGTTGCTACCGACGACATGTTCCCCGTTGTACAAGGGTGTCTGTAATTTTGCATTTATCTTCTTACTCAATGGTTCTACCGATTCCAACGGAACGTGCAGTTCCATAGACGATTAAAAAGACAGCCCGTTGTGGTAGCTGTCGTTAGTGCCGTCTAGAGATGATATGGAGAGAGATTATAGACAGGCCTCGTCTAAACCATCATACATGCCCTAATAAAACCGAAGAATGCAGGTGAACTAATAAAACCGTCTCGTCGACAGCCCTCGTTAGAATGCCATGGAGCTCGGGCCGCCAAAAGGCATTTTCGAAGAATACAGGTGAACTAATAAAAGTGTGGGTTTCGTTCCCCCCTGGGCGGACCGCACAGCTCACCGGTAGTTACGTCCAAACCGAAGAGGGCAGCTCACCGGATTTGCGCCAGATAAGCACGCCGCACGGGCACGGCCGAGAGAATTGACCGCGCTCCATCCATGCAAGAATAAACAAGGAAGCAAACAAACTTGACGGCGAAATGCGCATGCGTGATCGCCCGTTGTTCTCGTGCAAAGCCCATGCACCACAGTATATCTTGCTTCTCACGGTTTACTTCTCCCTTTTTTACCCACTCGGAACATGTACGACGCTTTAATCGGGTCACGTGCCCGACGTGATGCACAGTGCAGCTAGCAGTTACCGTTAGTCGTCAAGCTATGGTGAACCGCGAATGATTGATTACAGCGGCGGGTTAAAAGCTTTGGTGAGCCGCGAATGATTGATTACTGCGGCGGAGACGGGTGGCGGTAGTACTAGTACTATCTCTGGTGGGGACGCTCGTAGTACGTACGTACCGGGAGACTGAACGGACGAAGGCAACACGTAGCTGCAGCCAGCGCCTGCAGTGTCCCCCCGATCGCCGTACGATATGCTGAACGTGGGCCGCGTGAGAAAGGTAAGGCCAGTGGTGGTCGAGGTACAGTTCCGGGACGTACGTGGTAGATGCCTGGACGGACGGATCCTCTGCGGCAGCCCCACCCGGTGGTGGAGAGTGTGGTAGGGTGGAGCCGTGCGCGTGAGCGTGAGCGTGCCCGTGGTGGGGGCGGTGAGTGAGTCTTGTCGCCTGCCTCCCGTCGACGCGCACTTTCCTTTCCTCTCCCCTCCGTCAACAGTTGCTGGGCCTTGGTTGGAGATCTCGGCCGACGGAGGAGAAGCCTGCCCTGCCCAGCTGCACTGCTCGCTCCGTCGGTTTCTCTTTGGCCATTCCCACTGCTCTTCTAGATGCGCCAAGAGGCACGTCCGCAAATGCTAGTACCTCCGACTCGGACACAGTCGCGCAGATACAGCCACTCTGTTGCTCCACCCAGTGGCTGCCGGTAAGTATGTACTGTACGCACGTGCGAATGCGATGCTGCCTGGGCACGTACACGTATCCAGCATTATCACCGGAGGACGTGCATGCATCTTTAAAGTTACCAAGGTAGGCACTACGTATCTGCAGCAGTATATTGCACAGAAGTATCATAATTGGGGCATTGGAAACAGATTGGTATCAAAATTGATAATTTTTACGTGTCAGTACCAAGTTTGGGGCGAGACATTGCAAAAGAGGCTAAAAGTGCGTTTTATACGTATTGACACGTTGGCCAGTGAGCGCGTGCCCGCGTGCTGACTCGGACGAGCCCCGAGTCGAACAGTTGAGCGGCGGCTGGTGCGTTCGAGCCAGACCCCGACCCGTACTCTGCCCTCTTCCTCCTCCTCGCTCACTCGCCGCCGCCTGCCTCCCCGCCCGCCCCGCCCGCTGCCACACCACCCCTCTGCAGCCATGGCTCGAACTGCTTAGGTGTTGTCCTCTCCCCCGCGGCTGCTCCTCTCCCCTGCGGCTGCTGTGCCCTAGGAGACGACGTCGTCAGCGACTCCGGCAGGCGGCGAGGGCCGGGGCGATGACGGTGGCAGTGGCGGCGACCTCCCCCGCTTAGTCATCGACGGCAGTGGCGGCTACTCCACCTCGGAGACGATGATTTTGCGGAGCCGGCGTTGTCAATGGAGCAGAGGCTGCGGATGGCGCGGATTTGGGTGGCCAACCCTAGCACTGCCCATCAGTGGTGTGCTGTAAGTGCTCCACTCTTCCATTTTTGCTAACTGAAATTGGGGATTAGGGTTAGGGTTTACTGCCTTCATGTTTAGCACTCTAATTGCTACTGCTGCATATGATTTACATTGTTATTGTTGAGTCCAAATTGGGATTAGGTGTTAACTAACTAGAGCAGAGTAGCATTATTCTGTTAACTACTTCTCTAAAACTACAAAACATCAGTTTGCTGTCATAGGGTTAACTATCCACTCTGTAATTAGTTGTTTACATTGTATAGTATCATTATGCTTTGCTGTCATATTCTTAGTTTATTCATAATATGTTTGATTTGTAGTAAATGTGTTTATTGGAATTGTTGACCAGGGCTAAGGGTAAATAAAAGCTTTGTAAAGCGTTGTATGCTTATGTTAAACTTGGGTACTGAATATCTGTTAAGTAAAATTGTTTATTAGCCATGGTTAAATTGATAACCATTTTTGTCTGTTATTTCATTTTGCAGTTTGTATGATGACATTTTGGATGTTAGGTTCCATTTTGATGCTTTAGAAATGTTTGAGTTGAAGCTCTGCAGTTCAGATGTAACATATCTGAATATGATTGGAGTGATGCAAACCCAAGGATTTAGTGAATATGATCTGTTGTTTCACATTGAGAATCCAGATTTAGGGGAGAAAGGATTGGAGATGGTAGAGAGTAGTGCTGAGTTGCAAATAGTAAAGAGGCAGATTGAGGAGTGTAAGGTTCTAAATTTGCTAGTGAGGGCATGTCCACCTCCTTGCAGCCAGTTTGAGAGGCAAGAATTGTCCACAGTTGTGTATGAAGAGCCTGTGTTATATGATCTCAGTGAGCCACCCATCTATGTTGTTGATCAAGAAGGAGTTGTCTTTGAAAGTCAGAGTAGCAGCTGTAGTGCAGCTCATGGTACTGGTGTTTGCACACAAGAGAGCAAGAATGTAAAAGGAAAGCTAAAAGCTTTTTTGGAGCTAGAAGAAGAAGAGGGATATGAGGGCAGTGGTGGTTCTAATTGTGAAGGTGAAGATGACAGTGATGGAAACCCTTTTATATGGGTGATGCTGATGGCATAGAGATGGATGAGGGAAAGAGACAGAGAGAGTATGATGAAATAGAAGAGGAAGAAACAGATGATGAAGAATCTGAGGAGGAAGAAGTGGTGCATTATGAGGGTGACACAAAGGTTGAGGAACTTTTTCAAATGGATGAAGATGACAAAGTTGTTTCACAGGATGAAGAAATTGTAATCGTACATGAAGAGAAGAAGAAGAAGAAATAGAAGCTTCCAGTTAGGAGAGGGCCTACAACAAGGTCACATTCGA
Source organism: Aegilops tauschii subsp. strangulata (assembly GCF_002575655.3). Lineage (NCBI taxonomy): Eukaryota > Viridiplantae > Streptophyta > Magnoliopsida > Poales > Poaceae > Aegilops > Aegilops tauschii. Next base: position 516,163,747 of record NC_053037.3, on the reverse strand, counting down.
GTGTAGTACAAGAGGAGGAGCCTGATTTCAAACCTTCATCTGATGAAGAAGAGAAAGGATTATTGAAGGAGGCTGATGATGGTGGTTTTGAGCCATTGTCATTTGTCCTGCCAAAGAAAAGGAAGAGCAGGGCAAAGCAGAGGCCTCCTAGAAAATGGTACAATGAGAAAATGGAGCAACCTCATGAGCAATTATGTCTAAAGATGTGTTTTAAGGATCAACATCAATTCAGAGAGTCTTTGTTGAACTTACACATCACTCAAGGCAGAAACTTCAAATATCACAGGAACTCAGATCAAAGGATAATTGTAGAATGCAACCAAAAACATTGCAACTTCTTTATGGTGGCAGCAGTTATAAACGGTGAAACTACATTTGTAATTAAGAAGATGATAATTGAGCACACTTGCCCTATTAGTACAGAGACAACAAGGGTAAGTGCCAGGTGGCTTGCCAACAAGTATGAGTCACTGTTCAGATCTGATCTAACAACTGGCATTCAGACTTTGATTGATGCTTGCATGGAGAAGTATGGTGTGGATGTGCCCAAGTCAATGGCATATAGGGCAAAGAACCTAGCTATTGATGCTGTGTTAGGAGACCACAAAAAGCAATACCCTAGGTTGAAAGACTATGCTCAGACAGTGATGGATACAAACCTAGGGAGTAGAGTAGTAGTCACTACTGTAACTCCAACACCCACTGAAAAAATCCCCCATCCAGGCCCAAGATTCCATGCCATGTTCTATTGCATCAATGGAGCAAGGGAGGGGTTTCTCAAGGGGTGCAGACCCTTCATTGGTCAGTCTTTTCACCTTGTGCATTAGTTACATATTGTTTTATCTTTAAATGCATTTCAATGTTTTAGATATTGAATTTGCTTGCTCATTCAGGTGTTGATGGGTGCTTCATCAAGTTAACTATTGGTGCTCAACTACTTGCTTCCACTGGTAGAGATTGTCGGTGTCAAAACCGGCGGATCTCGAGTAGGGGGTCCCGAACTGTGCGTCTAGGATCGATGGTTACACGAGACAGGGGACACGATGTTTACCCAGGTTCGGGCCCTCTCTATGGAGGTAATACCCTACTTCCTGCTTGATTGATCTTGATGAATATGAGTGTTACAAGAGTTGATCTACCACGAGATCGTAATGGCTAAACCCTAGGAGTCTAGCCCGTATGGCTATGGTGATGAGTCTATCCTTTCTGGACTACACCCTCCGGTTTATATAGACACCGGGGGGATCTAGGGTTACATAGAGTTGGTTACATCGGAAGGAATCTTTATAGTTGGTCGCCAAGCTTGCCTTCCACGCCAAGGAGAGTCCAATCCAGACACGGGTACAGTCTTCGGCCTTCATATCTTCACAGCCCATCAGTCCGGCCCATGGATAACAGACCGGACGCCCGAGGACCCCTTAGTCCAGGACTCCCTCAGTAGCCCCTGAACCTGGCTTCAATGACGAGGAGTCCGGCACGCAGATTGTCTTCGGCATTGCAAGGCGGGTTCCCTTCTTTCCGAACTCCAAGATAGTCTTCGGACGCAATGATAGTATCCGGACCTGTAACACGCACCACACACAACCACAGAGAGAATATAATACTCGCACGAGTCCAATCTGCTGACAGCTTTTTACAACATGATATTACATCTGTCCGGTCATAATTTCGAACCGTTTTCCGTCTGTCGCTCCACGTTTCGAGACGTGGTTGCCATTGGCACGTCTTGTCAGAGCAGAGATCGTGTCCCCTTATTGCGGGATTCTCATCAATGCGGGCATGGGCAATCCAACCGTGCCGTTTGCTCGGCCCTTGGGAATAGGCGAGTTTAAGGCGAGTGGGGAGGCGCTTGATTTCGCAGCCTTTATAAGGGGATAAGGATCCCCTTCCGTCACCCACACCCTTTCTCTCCTTCCGTCCTTCCGTCCTTAAGCTCTAGCACCAAGCTTTAGCTTTTCCTCGCTCAAGAAAGCACTCCAAACATGTCCGGATCCAGAGCTGGAGGCAAGTGGATGGCCTCCTCTGTTAAGAAGAAGGACATCACGGAGCTCCGGGAGGCCGGATATCTGGCCAAGGAGATTGCTCACCGACTCCCGGCCAAAGGGCAAATCGTCCCCACTCCAGAGCCCCATGAGAGGGTTGTGTTTCTCACACACTTTGTCCGCGGGCTGGGATTCCCCCTCCACCCATTCGTCTGCGGACTGATGTTTTACTATAGGCTAGACTTTCATGACTTAGTCCCCCAATTTCATTCTCAACATCACGGCATTCATTGTCGTGTGCGAGGCCTTCCTCCGCATCCCACCTCATTTTGGCCTATGGCTGAAGACCTTTAACGTGGAGCCGAAAGTGGTGAGCGGCCAACAGGTAGAGTCCGGAGGCGCCATGGTGGGTAAGATTGTTGGGGAACGTAGTAATTTCAAAAAAAAAATCCTACGCACACGCAAGATCATGGTGATGCATAGCAACGAGAGGGGAGAGTGTTGTCCACGTACCCTCGTAGACCGGAAGCGTTAGCACAACGCGGTTGATGTAGTCGTACGTCTTCACGATCCGACCGATCAAGTACCGAACGCACGGCACCTCTGAGTTCAGCACACGTTCAGCCCGATGACGTCCCTCGAACTCTGATCCAGCCGAGTGTTGAGGGAGAGTTTCGTCGGCACGACGGCATGGTGACGATGATGATGTTCTACCGACGTAGGGCTTCGCCTAAGCACCGCTATAGTATTATCGAGGTGGACTATGGTGGAGGGGGGCACCGCACACGGCTAAAAGATCAAACGATCAATTGTTGTGTCTATGGGGTGCCCCCTGCCCCCGTATATAAAGGAGCAAGGGAGGAGGAGGCCGGCCCTAGGAGGGGCGCGCCAAGGGAGTAGGATTCCTACTCCTAGTTGGAGTAGGTTTCCTCCTTTCCTAGTCCAACTAGGAGAAGGGGGGAAAGGGGGGAAGAGGAGAAGGAAGGGAGAGGGGGCCCGCGCCCCAAACCCCTTGTCCAATTTGGACTGGGCTTGGGAGGGGCGCGCGCCACCTCCTGGCTGCTGCCTCTCCTTCCCACTAAGGCCCATTAAGGCCCAATAGTTCTTTCCCGTATTCCCGTAACTCCCCGGTACTCCGAAAAATACCCGAATCACTCGGAACCTTTCCGATGTCCGAATATAGTCATCCAATATATCGATCTTTACGTCTCGATCATTTCGAAACTCCTCGTCATGTCCACGATCTCATCCGGGACTCTGAACCACCTTCGGTACATCAAAACACATAAACTCATAATATAACCGTCATCGAACTTTAAGCGTGCGGACCCTACGGGTTCGAGAACAATGTAGACATGACCGAGACACGTCTCCGGTCAATAACCAATAGTGGAACCTGGATGCTCATATTGGCTCCCACATATGCTACGAAGATCTTTATCGGTCAAACCGCATAACAACATACGTTGTTTCCTTTGTCATCGGTATGTTACTTGCCCGAGATTCGATCGTCGGTATCTCAATACCTAGTTCAATCTCGTTACCGGCAAGTCTCTTTACTCGTTCCGTAATACATCATCCCGCAACAAACTCATTAATTGCAATGCTTGCAAGGCTTAAGTGATGTGCATTACCGAGAGGGCCCAGAGATACCTCTCCGACAATCGGAGTGACAAATCCTAATCTCGAAATACGCCAACCCAACAAGTACCTTCGGAGACACCTGCAGAGCACCTTTATAATCACCCAGTTACATTGTGACGTTTGGTAGCACACAAAGTGTTCCTCCAGTAAATGGGAGTTGCATAATCCCATAGTCATAGGAACATGTATAAGTCATGAAGTAGTAGCAACATACTGAACGATCGAGTGCTAAGCTAACGGAATGGGTCAAGTCAATCACATCATTCTCCTAATGATGTGATCCCGTTAATCAAATGACAACCCATGTCAATGGTAGGAAACTTAACCATCTTTGATCAACGAGCTAGTCAAGTAGAGGCATACTAGTGACACTCTGTTTGTCTATGTATTCACACATGTATTATGTTTTCGGTTAATACAATTCTAGCATGAATAATAAACATTTATCATGATATAAGGAAATAAATAATAACTTTATTATTGCCTCTAGGGCATATTTCCTTCAGTCTCCCACTTGCACTAGAGTCAATAATCTAGTTCACATCGCCATGTGATTTAACATCAATAGTTCACATAACCATGTGATTAACACCCATAGTTCACATCGTTATGTGACCAACACCCAAAGGGTTTACTAGAGTCAATAATCTAGTTCACATCGCTATGTGATTAACACCCAAAGAGTACTAAGGTGTGGTCATGTTTTGCTTGTGAGATAATTTTAGTCAACGGGTCTGTCATATTCAGATCCGTAAGTATTTTGCAAATTTCTATGTCTACAATGCTCTGCACGGAGCTACTCTAGCTAATTGCTCCCACTTTCAATATGTATCTAGACCGAGACTTAGAGTCATCTAGATAGTGTCAAAACTTGCATCGACGTAACCCTTTACGACGAACCTTTTATCACTTCCATAATCGAGAAACATATCCTTATTCCACTAAGGATAATTTTGACCGTTGTCCAGTGATCTACTCCTAGATCACTATTGTGCTCCCTTGCCAAAATCAGTGTAGGGTGTACAATAGATCTGGTACACAGCATGGCATACTTTATAGAACCTATGGCCGAGGCATAGGGAATGACTTTCATTCTCTTTCTATCTTCTGCCGTAGTCGGGCTTTGAGTCTTACTAAATTTCACACCTTGCAACACAGGCAAGAAACTCTTTCTTTGACTGTTCCATTTTGAACTACTTCAAAATCTTGTCAAGGTATGTACTCATTGAAAAAACTTATCAAGCGTCTTGATCTATCTCTATAGATCTTGATGCTCAATATGTAAGCAGCTTCACCGAGGTCCTTCTTTGAAAAACTCCTTTCAAATACTTCTTTATGCTTTGCAGAATAATTCTACATTATTTTCGATCAACAATATGTCATTCACATATACTTATCAGAAATGCTGTAGTGCTCCCACTCACTTTCTTGTAAATACAGGCTTCACCGCAAGTCTATATAAAACTATATGCTTTGATCAACTTATCAAAGCGTATATTCCAACTCCGAGATGCTTGCACCAGTCCATAGATGGATCGCTGGAGCTTGCATATTTTGTTAGCACCTTTAGGATTGACAAAACCTTTTGGTTGCATCATATACAACTCTTCTTTAAGAAATCCATTAAGGAATGTAGTTTCGACATCCATTTGCCAGATTTCATAAAATGTGGCAATTTTCTAACATGATTCGGACAGACTTAAGCATAGATACGAGTGAGAAACTCTCATCGTAGTCAACACCTTGAACTTTGTCAAAAACCTTTTTCCAACAAGTCTAGCTTTGTAGATAGTAACACTACTATCAGCGTCCGTCTTCCTCTTGAAGATCCATTTAATCTCAATGGCTCGTCGATCATTGGGCAAGTCAGTCAAAGTCCATACTTTGTTCTCATACATGGATCTCATCTCAGATTTCATGGCCTCAAGCCATTTCGAGGAAACTGGGCTCATCATTGCTTCCTCATAGTTCGTAGGTTCATCATGCTCAAGTAACATGACCTCCAGAACAGGATTACCGTACCACTCTGGTGTGGATCTCACTCTGGTTTACCTACGAGGTTCGGTAGTAACTTGATCTGAAGTTACATGATCATCATCATTAGCTTCCTCACTAATTGGTGTAGGAGTCACAGGAACATATTTCTGTGATGAACTACTTTCCAATAAAGGAGCAGGTACAGTTACCTGATCAAGTTCTACTTTCCTCCCACTCACTTCTTTCAAGAGGAACTCCTTCTCTAGAAAGGATCCATTCTCAGCAACGAATGTCTTGCCTTCGGATCTGTGATAGAAGGTGTACCCAACTGTCTCCTTTGGGTATCCTATGAAGACACATTTCTCCGATTTGGGTTTGAGCTTATCAGGATGAAACTTTTCACATAAGCATCGCAACCCCAAACTTTAAGAAACGACAACTTTGGTTTCTTGCCAAACCACAGTTCATAAGGTGTCGTCTCAACGGATTTAGATGTTGCTCTATTTAATGTGAATGCAGCTGTCTCTAATGCATAACCCCAGAATGATAGTGGTAAATCGGTAAGAGACACCATAGATTGCACTATATCCAATAAAGTATGGTTATGATGTTCGGACACACCATTATGCTGTGGTGTTCCAGGTGGCACGAATTTGTGAAACTATTCCACATTGTTTTAATTGAAGACCAAACTCGTAACTCAAATATTTGTCTCCGCGATCAGATCGTAGAAACTTTATTTTCTTGTCACGATGATTTTCCACTTCACTCTGAAATTCTTTGAACTTTTCAAACATTTCAGACTCATGTTTTATCAAGTAGATATATCCATATCTGCTCAAATCATCTGTGAAGGTCGGAAAATAACGATACTTGCCGCGAGCCTTAACACTCATCGGACTGCATACATCAGTATGTATTATTTCCAATAAGTCAGTTGCTCGCTCCATTGTTCCGGAGAACGGAGTCTTAGTCATCTTGCCCATAAGGCATGGTTCGCAAGCATCAAGTGATTCATAATCAAGTGATTCCAAAAGCCCATCAGCATGGAGTTTCTTCATGCGCTTTACACCAATATGACCTAAACGGCAGTGCCACAAATAAGTTGCACTATCATTATTAACTTTGCATCTTTTGGCTTCAATATTTTGAATATGTGTATCACTACGATCGAGATCCAATGAACCATTTTCATTGGGTGTATAACCATAGAAGGTTTTTTATTCATGTAAACAGAACAACAATTATTCTCTAACTTAAATGAATAACCGTATTGCAATAAACATGATCAAATCATATTCATGCTCAACGCAAACACCAAATAACACTTATTTAGGTTCAACACTAATCCCGAAAATATAGGGAGTGTGCGATGATGATCATATCAATCTTGGAACTACTTCCAACACACATCGTCACCTCGCCCTTAACTAGTTTCTGTTCATTCTGCAACTCCCGTTTCAAGTTACTACTCTTAGCAACTGAACCAGTATCAAATACCGAGGGGTTGCTACAAACACTAGTAAAATACACATCAATAATCTGTATATCAAATATACCTTTGTTCATTTTGCCATCCTTCTTATCCGCCAAATACTTGGGGCAGTTCCGCTTCGAGTGACCAGTCCCTTTGCAGTAGAAGCACTTAGTCTCAGGCTTAGGTCCAGACTTGGGCTTCTTCACTTGAGCAGCAACTTGCTTGCCATTCTTTTTGAAGTTCCCCTTTCTTCCCTTTGTCCCTTTACTTGAAACTAGTGCTCTTGTTAACCATCAACACTTTGATGCTCTTTCTTGATTTCTACCTTCGTTGATTTCAGCATCGCGAAGAGCTCAGGAATTACTTTCGTCATCCCTTGCATACTATAGTTCATCACGAAGTTCTACTAACTTGGTGATGGTGACTAGAGAATTCTGTCAATCACTATTTTATCTGGAAGATTAACTCCCACTTGATTCAAGCGATTGTAGTACCCAGACAATCTGAGCACATGCTCACTGCTTGAGCTATTCTCCTCCATCTTTTAGCTATAGAACTTGTTGGAGACTTCATATCTCTCAACTCGGGTATTTGCTTGAAATATTAACTTCAACTCCTGGAACATCTCATATGGTCCATGACGTTCAAAACGTCTTTGAAGTCCCGATTCTAAGCCGTTAATCATGGTGCACTAAACTATGAAGTAGTCATCATATTGAGCTAGCCAAACGTTCATAACGTCTGCCCTGCAATAGGTCTGTCACCTAGCGGTGCATCAAGGACATAATTCTTCTGTGCAGCAATGAGGATAATCCTCAGATCATGGATCCAATCCGCATCATTGCTACTAACATCTTTCAACATAATTTTTCTCTAGGAACATATCAAAATAAACATAGGGAAGCAACAACGCGAGCTATTGATCTACAACATAGATATGCTAATACTACCAGGACTAAGTTCATGATAAATTAAAGTTCAATTAATCATATTACTTATGAACTCCCACTTAGATAGACATCCCTCTAATCCTCTAAGTGATCACGTGATCCATATCAACTAAACCATGTCCGATCATCACGTGAGATGGAGTAGTTTCAATGGTGAACATCACTATGTTGATCATATCTACTATATGATTCACGCTCGACCTTTCGGTCTCCGTGTTCCGAGGCCATATCTGTTATATGCTAGGCTCGTCAAGTTTAACCTGAGTATTCCGCGTGTGCAACTGTTTTGCACCCGTTGTATTTGAACTTAGAGCCTATCACACCCGATCATCACGTGGTGTCTCAGCACGAAGAACTTTCGCAACGGTGCATACTCAGGGAGAACACTTATACTTTGATAATTTAGTGAGGGATCATCTTATAATGCTACTGTCAATCAAAACAAGATAAGATGCATAAAAGATAGACATCACATGCAATCAATATAAGTGATATGATATGGCCATCACCATCTTGTGCTTGTGATCTCCATCTCCGAAGCACCGTCATGATCACCATCGTCACCGGCGCGACACCTTGATCTCCATCGTAGCATCGTTGTCGTCTCACCAATCTTATGCTTCTACGACTATCGCTACCGCTTAGTGATAAAGTAAAGCATTACAGGGCGATTGCATTGCATACAATAAAGCGACAACCATATGGCTCTTGCCAGTTGCCGATGACTCGGTTACAAAACATGATCATCTCATACAATAAAATTTAGCATCATGTCTTGACCATATCACATCACAACATGCCCTGCAAAAACAAGTTAGACGTTCTCTACTTTGTTGTTGCAAATTTTACGTGGCTGCTACGGGCTTAATAAGAACTGTTCTTACCTACGCATCAAAACCACAACGATAGTTTGTCAAGTTGGTGATGTTTTAACCTTCGCAAGGACCGGGCGTAGCCACACTCGGTTCAACTAAAGTTGGAGAAACTGACACCCGCCAGCCACCTGTGTGCAAAGCACGTCGGTAGAACCAGTCTCGCGTAAGCGTACGCGTAATGTCGGTCCGGGCCGCTTCATCCAACAATACCGCCGAACCAAAGTATGACATGCTGGTAAGCAGTATGACTTGTATCGCCCACAACTCACTTGTGTTCTACTCGTGCATGTGACATCTACGCATAAAACCAGGCTCGGATGCCACTGTTGGGGAACATATTAATTTCAAAAAAAAATCCTACGCACACGCAAGATCATGGTGATGCATAGCAACGAGAGGGGAGAGTGTTGTCCGCGTACCCTCGTAGACCGAAAGCGGAAGTGTTAGCACAACGCGGTTGATGTAGTCGTACGTCTTCACGATCCGACCGATCAAGTACCGAACGCACAGCACCTCTGAGTTCAGCACACGTTCAGCCCGATGACGTCCCTCGAACTCTGATCCAGCCGAGTGTTGAGGGAGAGTTTCGTCGGCACGACGGCATGGTGACGATGATGATGTTCTACCGACGTAGGGCTTCGCCTAAGCACCGCTACAGTATTATCGAGGTGGACTATGGTGGAGGGGGGCACCGCACACGGCTAAAAGATCAAACGATCAATTGTTGCGTCTATGGGGTGCCCCCCTGCCCCCGTATATAAAGGAGCAAGGGAGGAGGAGGCCGGCCCTAGGAGGGGTGCGCCAAGGGAGTAGGATTCCTACTCCTAGTTGGAGTAGGTTTCCTCCTTTCCTAGTCCAATTAGGAGAAGGGGGAAACGGGGAAGAGGAGAATGAAGGGAGAGGGGGGCCGCGCCCCAAACCCCTTGTCCAATTCGGACTGGGCTTGGGAGGGGCGCGCGCCACCTCCTGGCTGCTGCCTCTCCTTCCCACTAAGGCCATTAAGGCCCAATACTTCTTTCCCGTATTCCCGTAACTCCCCGGTACTCCGAAAAATACCCGAATCACTCGGAACCTTTCCGATGTCCGAATATAGCCGTCCAATATATCGATCTTTACGTCTCGATCATTTCGAGACTCCTCGTCATGTCCCTGATCCCATCCGGGACTCCGAACCACCTTCGGTACATCAAAACACATAAACTTATAATACAGCCGTCATCGAACTTTAAGCGTGCGGACCCTACGGGTTCGAGAACAATGTAGACATGACCGAGACACGTCTCCGGTCAATAACCAATAGCGGGACCTGGATGCTCATATTGGCTCCCACAAATTCTACGAAGATCTTTATCGGTCAAACCGCATAACAACATACGTTGTTCCCTTTGTCATCGGTATGTTACTTGCCCGAGATTCGATCGTTGGTATCTCAATACCTAGTTCAATCTCGTTACCGGCAAGTCTCTTTACTCGTTCCGTAATACATCATCCCGCAACAAACTCATTAGTTGCGATGCTTGCAAGGCTTAAGTGATGTGCATTACCGAGAGGGCCCAGAGATACCTCTCCGACAATTGGAGTGACAAATCCTAATCTCGAAATACGCCAACCCAACAAGTACCTTCGGAGACACCTGTAGAGCACCTTTATAATCACCCAGTTACGTTGTGACGTTTGGTAGCACACAAAGTGTTCCTCCGGTAAATGGGAGTTGCATAATCTCATAGTCATAGGAACATGTGTAAGTCATGAAGAAAGCAGTAGCAACATACTAAACGATCGAGTGCTAAGCTAACGGAATGGGTCAAGTCAATCACATCATTCTCCTAATGATGTGATCCCGTTAATCAAATGACAACCCAAGTCAATGGCTACGAAACTTAACCATCTTTGATCCACGAGCTAGTCAAGTAGAGGCATACTAGTGACACTCTGTTTGTCTATGTATTCACACATGTACTATGTTTTCGGTTAATACAATTCTAGCATGAATAATAAACATTTATCATGATATAAGGAAATAAATAATAACTTTATTATTGCCTCTAGGGCATATTTCCTTCAAAGATGCCCAATGTTACCTGGCCCGAAGGCTCTTTTGCGGAAACGGTGAAGGGGTGGCAATCGGGGTGGTTCTACATCACCGAGTCGCGCGACCCTAATGGGGCGGCGGCACCCGAATTCCAATCTGGAATCCCGATGCGTCTCACCTCCTGGCAAGAGAGGGTCCTAACCTGGGGTCCCTCGAGCGAGCTGACTGGGCTCCAGACGTGCGTCCAAAACATGATAGACAGGAAAATCAAGCTCGTCCACATGATCCAGGTCATGCTCATTCGTCGGGTTCTTCCATGCCAACGCCGGACTTGCCATCTGTGGGAGTACGATCCAGCCAAGCACCAGACGCTACTAGAGCTCTTCGGCACGACGCACGAAGACATCTGGAAAGTGCTCTTCAAGGCCGGCGAGACGCCACCGCCCACGACCGAGGATCGCGGGCTCAGCTTAAAATGCCAGGCTAATTCGGTAAGTTGTTTCATGTTTTAAAGGCATACCCTTACTAGCATATTTTGAGAAAAAATCCTAAGCCTTCCTATCCATGTTTTCAGGCCTGGATCGAGGTAGCAGAGGGGATTAACTGTCCAGCTCCACTGCCCGAAGACCCTGAATTTCCATTACTGACGAAAATGTTGTTTCCAGCACCTTATGAGGTGCCCGAGAAGACGGCCAAGGAAGCGGCAAAAGGGGCCCGGAAGGGCCCTCGCCGAAAAGGCACCCCGGACGTGATGTCCGAAGACGAGACTCGCTCTTCGTCCGCCGAGGACGATGACGAGGAGGAGGAAGATGACTCCCTAGCCGAGGTGGGAAGAAAGAAGAGAACGGCCTCCACGAATCTGGAGGCGGGGGCACCCAAGAGGGGGAAAGGCTTCCCCGTGGATAACTCCGCGTGGGATGTCGATAGCAGTCCGGAGCGGCCTTTCCGGGCCAAGCCTCGGGCCGCATCGTAAGCATCAAAAATCTTTATGCACGCCCGAACGTCCGTCCTTTCCGCCTTGCAATATTTGTTATGTTTGAATCGTGTTATTGCAGTCCGGCTCGGGACAGTTCTCCGCGATCTTCATCAGAAGGTTCGCTGGACCAAAGGAGAGGGTCAGTATGTCACCGCCGCCAGCCTACTCCCCTTCGACCAAGGGTGATGACGAGGAGGCGTCCCAAAGGGCCTCCTCGGGCCGGGGGAAGGCTCCGGAGATCGTCAGGGTGGCGCCCCAGGATGACTCCCGGGCCGCCGAATATATGGGGGAAAAAGCCCCTACGAAGACGGACTGTGCGGGCCGAGTCCTACTCGACCCTCATCCGAATTCTATTCCGGAGATCTATGCGGCTCCGGAGTCCGGCAAACGGCCCTTCCCAAAAGGAGGGGGTGAGCTACCGGTGACCTCTGTCCAACCGGAGGCGTGATGTCTACCACACAACCTTCTTCTTGTAGACGTTGTTGGGCCTCCAAGTGCAGAGGTTTGTAGGACAGTAGCAAATTTCCCTCAAGTGGATGACCTAAGGTTTATCAATCCGTGGGAGGCATAGGATGAAGATGGTCTCTCTCAAGCAACCCTGCAACCAAATAACAAAGAGTCTCTTGTGTCCCCAACACACCCAATACAATGGTAAATTGTATAGGTGCACTAGTTCGGCGAAGAGATGGTGATACAAGTGCAATATGGATGGTAGATATGGGTATTTGTAATCTGGAAATATAAAAACAGCAAGGTAACTAATGATAAAAGTGAGCAGAAACGGTATCGCAATGCTAGGAAACAAGGCCTAGGGTTCATACTTTCACTAGTGCAAGTTCTCTCAACAATAATAACATAATTGGATCACATAACTATCCCTCAACATGCAACAAAGAGTCACTCCAAAGTCACTAATAGCGGAGAACAAACGAAGAGATTATGGTAGGGTACGAAACCACCTCAAAGTTATTCTTTCCGATCAATCCATTGGGCTATTCCTATAAGTGTCACAAACAGCCCTAGAGTTCGTAGTAAAATAACACCTTAAGACACACATCAACCAAAACCCTAATGTCACCTAGATACTCCAATGTCACCTCAAGTATCCGTGGGTATGATTATACGATATGCATCACACAATCTCAGATTCATCTATTCAACCAACACATAGAACCTCAAAGAGTGCCCCAAAGTTTCTACGGGAGAATCAAGACGAAAACGTGTGCCAACCCCTATGCATAGGTTCATGGGCGGAACCCGCAAGTTGATCACCAAAACATACATCAAGTGGATCAATGGAATACCCCATTGTCACCACGGGTATCCCACGCAAGACATACATCAAGTGTTCTCAAATCATTAAAGACTCAATCCGATAAGATAACTTCGAAGGGAAAACTCAATCCATTACAAGAGAGTAGAGGGGGAGAAACATCATAAGATCCAACTATAATAGCAAAGCTCACGATACATCAAGATCGTATCACCTCAAGAACACGAGAGAGAGAGAGAGAGATCAAACACATAGCTACTGGTACATACCCTCAGCCCCGAGGGTGAACTACTCCCTCCTCATCATGGAGAGCGCCGGGATGATGAAGATGGCCACCGGTGAGGGATTCCCCCTCCGGCAGGGTGCCGGAACAGGGTCCCGATTGGTTTTTGGTGGCTACAGAGGCTTGCGGCGGCGGAACTCCCGATCTATTCTGTTCCCCGATGGTTTTAGGGTATATGGGTATATATAGGCGGAAGAAATACATCAAGGGAGCCACGAGGGGCCCACGGGGGTGGAGGGCGCGCCCAGGGGAGTGGGCGCGCCCCCCTACCTCGTGCCTTCCTTGTTTATTCCCTGACGTGCACTCCAAGTCCCCTGGATTGCTTCCGTAACAAAAATCATGTTCCCGCAGGTTTCATTCCGTTTGTACTCCGTTTGATATTCCTTTTCTGTGAAACACTGAAACAAGGGGAAAAACAGAAACTGGCACTGGGCTCTGGGTCAATAGGTTAGTCCCAAAAGTAATATAAAAGTGCATAGTGAAGCCCATAAAACATCCAAGATGGATAATATAATAGCATGGAACAATCAAAAATTATAGATACGTTGGAGACGTATCAAGGCGCCGGGTTGTCTACTGGAGGCGCTGCAAGGCGCCTCCATTGTGGATGAGCACCGTGCCCATATGGGTACGGTGATTGAAAGGGTTCAGTCTGCCAAAAACGGACTGACCGAGGCCTGCACTAGCCTTCTAGCAGGCTTTGAGGTGAGTAATGTAATTGTAAGAGGAATATCACAGCGTAGACAGTAGCCCCGGATGCTCTGTTCGGTGTCCCTCAAGAAAAAGCCGAACAGAGGATCAAAGATAATTATCGCAAGAGTCTAACAAAAAGGTGTCTATGTGAATAAGCAGGCCTCGTTGCGGGCTGCTGCCGCTCAAACTGCGGAGGTCTCCAGACTGAACCAGAAACTGGAGCGGGCCAAGGAAGAGCTCGGCCTCGTGAAGAAGCAGCTGGAGGATAGCCAAGGTATGTAGTAACCTGCGGGTATATTGAAGAATTAATTGTTCAAGCTGACTAAAGTGTCATGAACTTTATTAGGGGCCACGACCGAGGTGGCGGCCCTCAAGAAGGCGTTACCCGAGGCCGAGGACAAAGCGGCCAAGGAACACGTCGCGCGCGAGAAGCACGAGGCCCTGGTTAGCAAGGCCCAGCAAGAGGTCCAGGACGCCGTCGAGAAGCTCGAGTCCTTGGAGCACGATTTTAAGACGCAAGAGTCCGAACTTGCGAAGGCCCGTCAGAGCGCGCAGGATGCCCAAGCCAAAGCCGAGAGCGCCCTCCAAGAAATTCAGGCGTCCAAGAAGATTACGGCGGGTAAGTCTTTCGCTATGCAAAGCCAGTAGGCGAAGGAAACATTCCTTGTACTGACCCGAATTTGGGTTTTCCAGGGGCGTTTACGAATCTGCCGCGCAGCATATCAGATGCTGCCGAGTTTTATCGAGCCGAAGAGGGGATGTCTACGGAGAAGTTATTCTGGTCTCAATATTTTGGACCAGAACATCCGGTGCCCTTTAGCGACCAGCTGAAACAGCTGGTCGAGCTGCACAGGTCGACCGAGCTAGCCATGATGGACCTGATAGTCCGGCTGTGGCCTGCCGAGCCCATACCCAACAACTACTTCGGACTTGTGAAGTGGCTTGTGAGTACCTGCCCATGGCTCGATGCCGTGAAGTGATCGGTCTGCATTGAAGGTGCACGGATGGCCTTTGCCCGCGTCAAGACGCATTGGGCGAAGCTGGATGCCAAGAAGCTGGTGACCGAGGGGCCGCCTGAGGGCAAGGAGCATCGTCGACCCGAGCTATATTTTGATAGTGTCCTGGAGGGTCCCGCCTGGTGGCGGAGCAATGTGCAAAGGATGTTATTTTCCCATGAAAACATTCGTATTATCTTGTCTTGTAGGATGAAACAATGATGTTATGTAATATAATGCTTGTGATTTTTAAAATTTTACCTCCTGTGCGGCCGTTTGTGAAATCTGAGGGTTGACCAGTCGTCGGCTTCTGCCCCCACGTAGGTAGTACGGGGGTGTTTGGGATAAATCTAAACACTCTTTTCTCCACATTTTGGTCCTTAAAGGAGGTGTTTAGCGCAACGAACAAGGCAATCAGACTATACGGCCTTTATCACCCTCACTTAGCCATAGGAGTTTGACAATGAAACTTTCGGTGAAGCCCCTGGTGTTCGGAAGGCCGAACTAGGGGCGCTATACACGCCTAATCGGAGAAACACCGATTCCTCGCATAGAGCGGAAAAAATCTCTAAGGATTTGAGACCTCTCGAACAGCTGACCAGCTCTCGCCGCATCATGACACTCAGTTTTCGACTTTCTCTACTGAGGTGCTCGTCCGGAGGAACTGGGACACAATCGCAGTAGTTCTCCCTTAACTACCCTAGCCGATATAGCGGAACGTAAGGTAGTAAGCACAGGAGCCGGGCAACCCAACTATTGACCAAAGACATGATTCGGAGCCGATGCATATAATGCTATAAGTTCGGGGTGCCGAACTGTACTGTAAAAGTGTTCGGACTTTTGTTGCCGTAATTCGGGGCGTGATGAAGCCCATGCGCAGTAATACGTACCAGAGTGTACGTGTGCAATGAGTAATAAATACAAAGGTAGGGAGACAGAGAAAATTAAATAATAAGCTGACGCTACCATTCATTTACCATTGTGGTGTTATTAATACGTCGAGGCGTATTTGTACAAGTAATGCGATAAGCAAGTAAGGCTATTTATTGTGCTAAGACCAAGGGCGAGCTGCGTATAGGTATGTAAAACAGGTATAGCAATCGTTAGCAGAGACCACCTGGGGATTCCCTTGTACGCCAGAGCTCCTTGCCTCCTTAGTGTGTTATGCCCGCGGGTCGTCCGAATAGACCTCGAAAAGAAAAAACCCGAAATGAAAAAGGAAAAGTAAAGGTGTGTGATTCCCAGGGTCGGTGTAGCCGCACTGTGGATCGCGAGCTAGTTATGCCTCCGTCAGCACCCATGGGGTTTTGAGTGCGTAGTTATGTACGCGTGGTACGAATGCCACTGCATGAAGGGGGCTGGGGCGGAGTCCGGATTGCTAATCGAGCTCTTGACGAGCCGAGCTGTCCTGTTGTAGCGTAGTCCGGACCTTCTTAACATTGTTCAGGGGCTCGGCAGCCGGATTATGTTTCTGCTTGAGAAGGCCGCTCTGTGCTTCTGCTGCTAGGGCGGCTGTGTGCTCCTTTGTATGGAGGGAGCGTTCCGTATTTCCATTGACTGTTATGATGCCGCGTGGACAGGGCATCTTGAGCTTGATATAAGCATAGTGTGGCACCGCGTTTAATCTAGCAAAAGCGGTTCGTCCGAGCAGTGCGTGGTGGCCGCTGCGGAAGGGGACGATATCGAAGATTAGCTCCTCGCTTCGGAAGTTATCCGGAGAACCGAAGACCACCTCCAGCGTGATTGAGCCCGTGCAACGGGCATCTACGCCTGGTATGACTCCTTTAAAGGTGGTCTTTGTAGGTTTGATTCGTGAGGGATTAATGCCCATTTTGCGCACTGTATCCTGATAGAGCAGGTTGAGGCTGCTACCCCCGTCCATTAGGGCTCGTGTGAGGTGAAATCCGTCGATAATTGGGTCGAGGACCAGTGCGGCCGAACCGCCATGACAGATACTAGTTGGATGATCTTGATGATCAAAGGTGATCGGGAATGAAGACCATGGATTGAATTTTGGGACGACTGGCTCTACCGCATAGATGTCCCTGAGTGCGCGCTTGCGCTCCCTTTTGGGGATGTGTGTAGCATATATCATATTCACCGTTTTGACTTGAGGGGGAAACTTTTTCTGTCCTCCAGTGTTTGGCTGACGGGGCTCTTCGTCGTTGTCCTCGCTTTGCGATCCCGTTTTCTTGCTTTCGGCATTTGATTTGATGGCTTGCTTGAAAACCCGTCAATCTCTGTTGGTATTATTGGCTTCTTTGTCTGGGGTGCCATGTATCTGGCACGGACGATCGAGTATGCGGTCCAAGCTGGATGGTCCCTCGCTGTTCCTTTTATGAGGCTTCTTCCGCTGGCCAGACTTGGAGCCACTGAATCCGGCGTGAACTGCCGTGTCATCGGTGTTATCGCCATTACTTCGGCGTTTGTGTTTATTGCGCCAGAGCTTGACGGTGCTGTTTTTGGCCTCAGAGGGGCCTGCCTCGTTGTCTGTGTTTATACTACGAGCCAGCCAACTATCCTCACCCGCGCAAAAGCGGGTCACGAGTGCCGTGAGGGCTGCCGTAGACTTCGGCTTTTTTTCGCCGAGGTGGCGGGCAAGCCATTCATCGCGGATGCTGTGTTTGAAGGCCGCTAGGGCTTCGGCATCCGGACAGTCAACGATCTGGTTCTTTTTGGTTAGGAACCTAGTCCAGAATTTTCTGGCTGATTCTCCAGGTTGTTGGACTATATGACTTAAGTCATCAGCGTCTGGTGGCCGGACATAAGTACCTTGGAAGTTGTCAAGAAAAGCTTTTTCCAAGTCCTCCCAACTGCCGATGGGATTTTCGGGCAGGCTATTTAACCAGTGTCTAGCTGGCCCTTTTAGTTTTAGTGGGAGGTATTTGATGGCGTGGAGGTCGTCTCCTCAGGCCATATGAATGTGTAGAATAAAATCCTCGATCCATACTGCGGGATCGGTTGTTCCGTCGTATGATTCGATATTGACGGGCTTGAACCCCTCGGGGAATTCGTGATCCAGTACTTCATCTGTGAAGCAGAGGGGGTGTGCGGCGCCTCTATATCGGGCCGTGTCACGGCGCACCTCCGATGAAGTATGTCTGCGGTTATCGGCCCGGGCGTGACTAGGTTTGTCACGTCCGAATAGGTAGCCGTCATCCCGAGTCGGGAAGCGTCCTCGCGATCCGTAGATTGATCTGGTGTGTCCTGCTCTACTGTCCAGGTCCTGTCGAAGGTTGTATGTATGGTCCCGAGCTGTTCTGTCTCTGTTTTTACGAGGCGGTGGGGCGGGCTGTTGTTCGGCCTGAGTTGTCGTTTTATCCCGACCGCGGGGTGGTCGGTCCGCCGCACTATCCCGACCACGTGGTGGTCGTTCCGCATTGCACGAGGGAGGTGTGGGATCTGGTGCCTCCTCATCGAATTGAGGTAGCAGTCTGTGCTTCGGGTAACTCTTGGCCGGGCGCTCGAGGCCGTATTCTTCGGCTGCCAGGACATCGGTCCATCTGTCAATGAGTAGGTCTTGATCGGCTTGGAGCTGCTGCTGCTTTTTCTTCAGGCTTCTAGCAGTAGCTATTAGCTGGCGCTTGAAGCGCTCCTGCTCGAGGGGTGCCGCAGGCACGATGAAATCCTCGCTGCCGAGGCTCTCCTCATCCTCGGAGACTGGACGATAACTATCGTCATCCGGGTCATTGGGCATGGCCTGTTTATCAGGGTTAACTTGCCCGTTGTCTTGTTCCTCCTGTTCGGATGCTACTCCAACAGGGTCTTCGTTGTTTTCGGCGTCACCCGGAGTACTATTTTCTCCGGTGCCAGTGTTGCCATCTTTTGAGCGACGAGGCTTAGAACGGCGTTTAGGGCGCCGACGCTTGGACTGTGTCTCAGAAGGTTTTGTTCGCAACTGGATCTTCTTTGTCATCGTCGCTAGCTTTTTTAGGCGTGTCAACCATGTACACATCGTACGAAGAGGTGGCTGTCCAACGTCTAGTGAATGGCGGGTCTTGGCCTTGCTCCTTATCGGCATCGTCATCCATACCGTCAATGTCTTCGGAGCCATAATCAAGCACGTCGGTTAAGTCATCGACGGTGGCTATGAAGTGGGTGGCGGGTGGGAAGCAAAATTCCCCATCGTCAACCTCTAGCTCGGACCGAACATAGTTCGGCTGTGAGTCCTCCAAGGACAAATTCTTTAAAGAGTTTAGCACGTCACACAAAGGTGAGTGCTGGAAGATGTCTACGGCGCTGAATTCGAAAATCGATAATCGATCCAGCTCGGTGTCCGCAGGCGTACATGGTCCAGAACTTATAGCCGGAGACGAGTCCGGAGTTCCGTTGACGCAAATATTGCAGGGTGTCGAGTCTGTGTGCGGCTCCAACGCCGCGTGACTCTATGACCTCGGATGGCGTGATCTGCTCCAGTTCTAAGGCCGTTGCAGCAACAGGAACCATCTCCTGGATGTGATCCGATGACAGATTTAGGTCACGTTCATCAGAGCGAGGGGGGGCGATCGTCGCGGTCTCGAATCCGTCGAAGATCAAGTCTCCGCGGACGTTCGCGACGTAGTTCAATCTTCCGAATCTGGCCTGATGGCCAGGGGCGTAGCTATCGATCTGCTCCAGATGGCCAAGCGAGTTGGCCCGCAGTACGAAGCCGCCGAACACGAAGATCTGTCCGGGAAGGAAGGTTTCTCCTTGGACGGCGTCACTATCGATGATTGAAGGGGCCATCGAACCTTTCATCAACGACAGAGCGGAACTCTCAATGAAAGCACCAATGTCGGTGTCAAAACCGGCGGATCTCGGGTAGGGGGTCCCGAACTGTGCATCTAGGATCGATGGTTACAGGAGACAGGGGACACGATGTTTACCCAGGTTCGGGCCCTCTCTATGGAGGTAATACCCTACTTCCTACTTGATTGATCTTGATGAATATGAGTGTTACAAGAGTTGATCTACCACGAGATCGTAATGGCTAAACCCTAGGAGTCTAGCATGTATGACTATGGTGATGAGTCTATCCTTTCTGGACTACACCCTCCGGTTTATATAGACACCGGGGGGATCTAGGGTTACATAGAGTCGGTTACATAGGAAGGAATCTTCATAGTTGGTCGCCAAGCTTGCCTTCCACGCCAAGGAGAGTCCAATCCGGACACGGGTACAGTCTTTGGCCTTCATGTCTTCACAGTCCATCAGTCCGGCCAATTGATAGCAGGCCAGACACCCGAGGACCCCTTAGTCCAGGACTCCCTTAGAGATGGCAACAACAATATATACCCAGTAGCATTTGGTATTGTTGGGCAAGAGGACACACCTAGCTGGTGTTGGTTTCTACACCAACTAAAAATCTGCCTAGGAGGAGAAGTGGGAAGTTTGGTCCATATACAATAATGTCAGATAGACAAAAGGTATGTGCTTGCATCATCTCACCTTGTTCCTATATGGTTGTTTTGTGCTAGTAGTAGCTTAGCTAGTTTAACTGTGTGTCCCAGGGCCTACTAAATGCAGTGAATGTTGTCTTTCCTAAGTGCAACCAAAGGTTCTCCCTCAGGCATATATATGCAAACTTCCAAAATGCTGGGTTTATGGGGGAAGATCTGAAGAAGTATATGGATAATGCTGCCTATGCATATAGTGAACACAAATTTAACATTGCAATGAATGACCTGAGAACTGAATGTGAGGAAGCTTGGAAGTGGCTTTGTGCAATACCCAAGAAAACATGGGCAAGGCATGCATTTGACATAAACTGCAAGACTGACCTTGTAGTTAACAATTTGTCTGAGGTGTTCAACAAGTATGTCCTAGATGTTAGGAAGAAACCAATTAGGACAATGTGTGATGCAATAAAGGATAAGCAGATGGTGAGGTGGCATAGGAATAGGGAGAGTGGAAAGAAAGCTAGATGGGAGATAACACCCCATTATAGTGAGAAGCTAGAGGTTGAGAAGGAGAGGGCCAAATTTTGCAAACCTATTCAAACCTGTGTGGACTTGTGGCAAGTTACAAGTGAGCAGCAAACCCATGCTGTTAACTTGCAAGTTCACACATGTGGGTGCAGAAAATGGGACCTTACTGGCATCCCATGTAACCATGCCATCTCAGCAATAAACAAGGGCAAAAGAAAACCAGAGCATTATGTCAGCAAATTCTTCAAGAAATAATTCTATGTGGTAGCTTATGAACCAATGATCTATCCAGTTCCTGGTGAGCATGATTGGACAAGGACCCCTGGTCCAGACATTGACCCACCTGCATTTAAAGTGAAGAGGGGAAGAAAGAAAGAGAAGAGGATCAAGGGGATATTTGAAGTTCGAAAGCCAAAGGACACATCAAGAATGGGGACTATAACATGTGGCAATTGTGGACTACAAGGACATAGGTACACAAGCTGCATGAAACAGTTGAAGTCTGAGCTGGCTTTGAGGAAGAACAAATATGTGGTAAACCTCTTTTAAGTACTAACATGTTTTCCTTCTTGTACATTCCATTATTTTACTATTTGCTAACTCATTTCCATGTTTCTGCAAGCCTCTTGCAAAGAATTCGAGTGCTGGTGCTGCTGCTCCTACACCAGCACCAAGAGCTTCTCATCCAGCTCCTACAACAACACCAACTGCTGCAACAGGAGGTGCTGGGAGAGGTGCTCCAGCTGTAGCTGCTGGGAGAGGTGCTGCAATAGGTGCTGGGAGAGGTGCTGCAACAGGTGCTGGGAGGGGTGCTGCACCAGGTGGTGGGAGAGGTGCTGGGAGAGGGAGAGGTGCATTCTATGCCCCAAGGCAATCTGCTCCCTCCACATCTACTGCTCCCTCTACATCTACTGCTCCTCCACCTTCTGGTGGTAGAAACAGAGGATGGAGAGCCTACTTCTATGCAAGTGGTAACCACTAAATGGCACATGTGCCATGTAATGTTCAAAACTAGATACTTCATGTGTGTTCTTGCATTCTATGGTACAATGTGATCTTGCTGGTGCTCTCAGTGTACTTTGCTGGTGCTCTTATTGTACTTTGCTGGTGTACTTTAAGAATCAATGCCATATATGGCTTTTGTTCATGTGGATGGATGGATTTATTTATTAGTTAATGCCATTTCTGGAGCTGGCTTTTGTTCATGTGGATGGATGTGATCTTGCTATTTATTAGTTAATCAATGCCTGGAATGGACTATGTTCATGTGGATGGTTCTTTTTATATCTTTTTATGATTGATATGTTCATGACAATGGTGCATACTATTGGATAGAGTAACTCTGTTGCTGGATATATTGCTGGATATATGGTTGGATACATTGTTGGATATGTTGTTAAGGTCTAGGCTAAAAAAAGAAGCACTTTGGGTTTTGGGTGGCTCGGGGTCGACGGAACCACCTAATAGAATCAATTAGGGTTTTGGTGGCTCGGGGTCGAAAAAAACACCTAAACCTATCATCTAGGGTCTAGGGTGGCTCGGGGTCGACAAAACCACCTAAACCTATCAATTAAGGTTTTGGTGGCTCGGGGTCGACGAAAACACCTAAACCTATCAATTAGGCTCTAGGGTGGCTCGGGGTCGACGAAAACACCTAAACCTATCATCTAGGCTCTAGGGTGGCTCGGGGTCGACGAAACCACCTAAACCTATCAATTAGGGTTTTGGTGGCTCGGGGTCGACGAAAACACCTAAACCTATCAATTAGGCTCTAGGGTGGCTTGGGTCGACGAAAACACCTAAACCTATCAATTAGGGTTTTGGTGGCTCGGGGTTGACGAAAACACCTAAACCTATCATCTAGGCTCTAGGGTGGCTTGTGATGGACGAAACCACCTAAACCTATCAATTAGGGTTTTGGTGGCTCGAGGTCGACGAAAACACCTAAACCTATCAATTAGGCTCTAGGGTGGCTCGGGGTCGACGAAACCACCTAAACCTATCAATTAGGGTTTTGGTGGCTCGGGGTCGACGAAAACACCTAAACCTATCAATTGGGCTCTAGGGTGGCTCGGGGTCGACGAAACCACCTAAATGAATCAATTAGGGTTTTGGTGGCTCGGGGTCGACGAAAACACCTAAACCTATCAATTAGGCTCTTGGGTGGCTCGGAGTCGACGAAACCACCTAAACCTATCAATTAGGGTTTTGGTGGCTCGGGGTCGACGAAGCCACCTAAACCTATCAATTAGGGTTTTGGTGGCTCGGGGTCAACAAAAACACCTAAACCTATCATCTAGGGTCTAGGGTGGCTCGGGGTCGACGAAACCACCTAAACCTATCAATTAGGGTTTTGGTGGCTCGGGGTCGACAAAAACACCTAAACCTATCATCTAGGGTCAAGGGTAGCTCGGGGTCGACGAACCCACCTAAACCTATCAATTAGGGTTTTGGTGGCTCGGGGTCGACAAAAACACCTAAACCTATCATCTAGGGTCTAGGGTGGCTCAAGGTCGACGAAACCAGCTAAACCTATCAATTAAGGTTTTGGTGGCTCGGGGTTGACGAAAACACCTAAACCTATCAATTAGGCTCTAGGGTGGCTCGGGGTTGACGAAACCACCTAAACCTATCAATTAGGGTTTTGGTGGCTCGGGGTCGACGAAAACACCTAAACCTATCATTTAGGCTCTAGGGTGGCTCGGGGTGGACGAAACCACCTAAAAGAATCGATTAGGGTTTTGGGTGGCAACATAACAAGAGAATGATGAGGAAGCATTTTAAGTAGGTGAAACTATTCCTTTTGCAAATGCATTTAAGCATCAGTATAACATAAGCATTTTCCAATGCTTTGTATGTCATCATTTTCAGCAACAAACTAGCAACCATTTTCAGCATCAGTATAACATAAGCAGACAATACTTACTGCAGTTCAATACATTATAGGCATACATAACCATTGTTCACAATACATAGTGGAGTTCAAATGCACAATCCATCCTTTTCTCACAAAAGGATGAATAGCATAACTACTTGGTAAAGAAACAGCCAGAGTTCACAATTACTAGAACCATGCATTACAGAACCATAATTCTATGTTACTAGGTCATTGCACAACCATCCTTCCCAAAAGTTCTGCAATGCCCACTAATCTCACTTCATCTTGTTCAGTTCTGTAAGATGGCTTGGATCCCCTTGATCTTCTCCTTAAGCTTCTCCTCTGCCTTCATGAGCTCACAAATCTTAAGCTCTTGCATGTACTTCTCTTCATTATGGTTTTCCTTGAGCTTCAGCAGATCAGCAACCTGAAACTTCAACTCTAGCTTCTCTTGGGTGAGCTTCTCCTCAAACTTTGTGAAATCTGCATTCTTCAACTCCAAATTCATCCTAGCCTCACTAAGCAATTCCTTCTCTTTCATATTCTTCAACTTCAGGTTCTGGATGACAGTTGCTTGAGCACTTGTCAGGTTGCACAGGAGTTCATACTTCTATTGAAGCTTCTGTGTAACTCCATCTTTCTTTGCCATTTCTGCCTTCATACCAGCCACCAATTCAGCTCTGCATTGGTGCTGATATGTGATGTTGGACTGCAGATAACTGAAATCCACAACCCTCTCCTCCTGCATATCCACAAGTTGATGCACATCTTTCACTAACTTGTCATAGTCTGCATCCAGCTTGTTCTTTTCTTCTGTCAAATGGTGAATAGTTAAAGCACTTTCAAGATTATCATTCACCCTAGCAGACTTGCTCTCTTCAACCATTTACCAAAGCTTCAACAATGCATTCTCCATTGTGGGGGGGCACTGCTCATCAGCCCACTGAACAAACCCACAATTCTGACCTTCCTGGAAAAATAACAAGGACAAAATTTAGTACAATACAACTACTATGAGTAGTAAGCAACAGTTAGTTCATGGCAGTAGCTAATGTTGGTACTGACCAACACTGAATTTGCACAGCCATGTGCTAAGCAACAGGAGCACATTGTAAAATAACTTAATGTAATCCTACAATGGGTGATCAGTATATATTTAGCAGAGTAACACTCCATTCAACTTAGCATAATAACCAACTTAGAATTGGCCATTAATATAATGGAATCCTACAGCGTGCACTACCACTGTACCAGTGAACTACTTTGCCATATATCACTAACAAACGGAACATAGATATCACTGAATGAAAAGTTATCAAACCAGACTACATTAGCCTAGCTAAATACACTACATTAGCCTGCAGCAACAAACTAGCTAATGACAGTACCTACTATTAGGAGTAAGCAATAGTTACTTATTAGGAGTAACACATCAGCTAATGGAGGGGCTAATGTGAGTACTAAGCAACACTGCATACAAGTATAAATAAATAGCATGTGCACACAACAGAGCATGCTTGAGCCTATATTTAGCAAAAATGCACTCCACTGAACTTAATATTCAGCATTCCTACAATGAGCACTACAGTAGGGCATATATGACTAACAAAATTACCATAGACATAACTGAATCACACTTGGCAAACAAGACTCTGTCACTTTCAATGAACACATCCTGTGCATAATCAATAAGGCAAGAAAAATACCGGCTCTGCACATGCTAAGAACCTTCTCACAGTCATTGCTCCTTCAAATGCAACAAGCCTCTCTGATGGCTTCCCATGCTTCTCGCACAGCACTATCAGATCTAGCTCAAGACCCTTGTAATCCAGGTCCTCAAGTGAGAAAGGCACCTGCCCAAGCAAAATCCAAGTTACCATCATGTGCAGAGGACGAGGACAAAGCAAATCAAACGAAATCCTCACAACAAAGACCACCTACACAGAAAAATCCCCAAAGTTTCTAAACCTAACCCTAACCCTAGCTCCAATGGAGTAACCGACCTGGTTGAGCCCATCGGTGGAGGTTTCGGAGTCCATGTACGGGAGGCTTGAGTTGTCATCGCTGCTCTCGTCCTCCAAAACCGTGGCTGCGGCGGCGGCGTGTGGCGGCCGGCGGGGGCGGGCGCAGGCGGCGGCGAGGCAGAGAGAAGGAAGAAGAAGGCAAAGCAGAGCGGAGGGGAATGAGCGGGGTCTGGCTCGGGCCGCACCAACCGCGCCTAAACAGTGCGACCCAGGGCTCGTGCGAGTCAGCGCGCGGGCACGCGCTCACTGGCCAGCGTGGCACCTGACGGGCGGGCCCAACCGGTTAGATTCTCTGTCAATACGTATAAAACGCACTTTTAGCCTCTTTTGCAACGTCTCGCTCTAAACTTAGTACTGCCACGTAAAAATTACCAATTTTGATACCAATCTGCGTTCAATGCCCCAATTGTGATACTTGTGTGCAATTTACTCTATTTGCAGTTCGAAACGAAAGTGAATAAGTGATCAACCCTCCGCCGTCCTTTTTTAGCCTGGTACCTAGGCAGAGGATCAATGATCACATGCACCCGACCCATGGATTCAAGGGAGACCGTTGCACGGCCTGTACCGTTCGTGCAACAATAATGCATGCAAGCACGCATGCCCGACGCCACAAGTATCGCACAGTTGCGCGCGCGCACACACACCGGGCAATCGACGACCGTACACCTAACCCGATCGCCTTCAGAAGGAATACAAAGGAGACGAGATCAGAGTACCACCTGCCCCGGCGGCCGTACGCCCGTCTCGCGGCGCATACGATTCGGACACTTTACCCACCGAGGGCTTACAATCAGCTTGGCACGCAGCCACCAGGGAAATTAATCGAGTGTGGTGATGAGTGATGACGACATTGACATGGTACATGTACACACACATATACTCCAGTGTGTGTACATGTAGAGTACCATGTCATACCGCCAGAGTAGTAGTCATACCGCCAGTCAGTACTCAGTGTCTACTTTTGAGGTTAATTGAGCGCATACTGTACAAGCTCGAAGCTTTCGGTAGTACTAGTTGTACAGGCATGCATGCATCCATTGATTGATCCAAGGACTGAGCACTTAATTACGTACTCGCTTTCTCGCCCTGAGTTACGAGAGCCGTTGCTGACAGCAGGAAGAATCCCGTGTTATTTTTGGCCGGTGACATGTGGGTCCAGCCCGAGAATATCGTCTGCCAAATGCATGGCATTAACTTTGAACAGTCTTCCCTCGAAAAGTAAAAAACTATGAACAGTCTGACTGGACATGTGCTGCACCGGCCACCCCTCCCGGTCGAAGCGAAGAAGGCAACGAACCTTCTCCTTCATGTGGCCGCCCATGCCGATGCCGATGCCGATGCCGACGCCGATGCATGTCGGTGGCCTCGACCTCGAGAGCGGCGACGAGTCGTCTGCGTAGCGTGGATGTTGCTGAAACAGAAGGGCGGTCTGGAAAACGCGCCCTGTTATGTTTCTTAATCCCGGCGACGTACTACTACTAATCCCAACAATCGCTCTCTCGCTCCTTGAGATCGGTAAACTAAACTAATCTCTTTCAGTGGACGTACTCTGTCAGTCATCGGGGCGATGCATGGGGGCCTGTAAACTGCAGGTAAAACGTGGACTGATGCCGTGCTCGATCTGCAGGCCGGGACCGAACGACACGCATCACCGGCGCCCGTATAATATATACTCTGCACGCACAACTGCCTGTCGACGACGGTGTATACTAATGTAGTAGGAGCAGTGGGTGGTGGACTGCTTGCGATGGTAGGCTTGTGCTCCTGCGTGTTGCGACGCTCACTGCAGCCGAGAAGACAGGCAATGGAAGAGTGCCGGCCCCAGCAGATCTCGGTTAACTAACTAGCGCCATCGTTAATCATGAATCGACCGAGACGAGGAGCGCCCACACCACACGTGAGTGTCGACGGACTGACAGCTGTGAGTGAAGCGTCAGTGGCCGACGTCGTGCCAGTCGTCGAGCAGCCCGGAAGGAACACCGTCGTCCCCGTTCCCCATGCATGCATTCCCATCTCTTCTGCCTCGTTCTTGTCGTGCGCGCGCCGACGCCGAGCCGACCTCGGGGGCACGCACTCGTACACCGGAAGGGAGCGCCACGGACACGCGTCGCCGTTGGCCTCCGGGCTCCTCGTGGCACTCAAAATCCTGTACCCCTCTGCAGATCACCGGGGGTAGAATTACTCGAGTACGTAGAGTGCATGCACTCCCGCTGTCGACGCCACGGAACGCGAGCCATGGGAGGGGCTGGCTACTCTACTAGTGCTGGAGCGAATGATGAAACGATATGAGTAGTGACGGTAGCCTCAGGTGTCGACCGTATCGGACAGGACGCAGCAACCACCGGTGCCCACAAGCACACTTGTTGCGATAGCCTACATAGGATTACCATTGCATTTCATGCATGATGAGGGCGGAGCAGGCAAATGCTGGTGGGCTGGGGAGATGCTACAGTACTGTACTGTGCCGCTGTGCATCAGTGCATGCTGGTGAATGATGCTGAACAGAATCTATATATCATCACTTTCCGTGTCAGCCTTTCTCGAGGGCCTTTGGTTTTCCGGCCCCCCTTTTATGGCGAAAGCGTTGTCCATCTTTTTAATCAGCGGTGGATACATGACGCATCGAACCATGATGTAGACCGGCGAACGAACCGAAACCCCATCCGCCTCATCTAGTAGTATGATCCATGCATGATCTCTCCCCCGCCCCGGCCTTGCGTCGTAAGCAAAACAAAAGAGGAAGATCTCTACCTGCTCCGTAAGACATTAGCGTTTGTGCTTGTGCGCGCGTGAGTTGTTCCTTTTGTTCGGTCCCTTTGCTCCACCGACTGGACCGTTGATTACCCGCCTGTCATCTGTGGATTATGTCAAGGTTTACTTACCCCGCATGCATGCATGACTAACTGCTGTTTCTTGGTCGTTTTCACGAACAGTTTGTCTAATTCACATCTAGATGTTTTTAAGGATGTCACATCTAAGCTTCCACAAATATATAATGCAGCAATAAAAAATAAAAATAAAGACTAGAATAAAAAAAATAGACCACAAACAGAATGGACATCAGTTTAGATGTGCCATAACTATGTTACATCTAGAATTATTCTCCCGTCTAATCGTGAGGGAGCACGTAAAAGGCAGATGGCACGATCAGCTGATATTTACATCCCACTTAATTCCAGGGAAATCGGTTGTGATGATGTGATCGATTCGGCCATGGGGACATATAGGATGGCGGCCCGGCTGATGAAACGCAGGAATCAGCAGAGGGTGACACTCCGGTAGCAGTCACTGTGGGTTGTTGCTTGCACCGAGTACTACATCACATACACGGCCTCTCAAGTGGAGAGCCACTTGGGTATGTATCTCTCTCGATCATTATTGGGGAAGCCAAGCCAAGCCAAGCGTGTATATTTATATAATTGCGGAATGAGGACAACGCGTATCATGGTATAGTCATGCGCAAACAAGCGATGCACCGTCACATGCCATGTGCGCCTACCTACCTAGCTTACATACACATACGCCGAATAAAAATGACAAGCGAACTTTCCGCGTTTAATAACCATGTCTACGCCGCATACATGCGTACACATACTACTTTGCAGATCAAGTGGGTGACGGAAAAGCAGCAGATTCCGTCGCAGAAACTTGTAGTATGCCTGGCCTGACCTTGAGCTGAGGTTATGTCTGAGATGACCTCTCCGCTTTAAGGCTTTATTAAGCACACGCTCTGTCCTCCTCCGCTCTCGGCTCTATTCTCAGTCTGCAGCGGTGATCTGACCTCACGGTCCACTGCAGCGTGTAGCTCAGATCAGTGGTCAGTGGCAGATCGAGTGAGGTGTTTTCAGGTGGGCAGAGTGATTACGAGGAGAAAAGGGCGGTCGATGGGTGCACCGACACGGCCGGGCACGTAGCCGTTCGATCCGTTCGATCACTCCTTGGCCCGTGGTGGAGTGCGGACGAGCCGTCACTGTAGAAGAAGACTAAGCGGCGGCACCGACCGGCGACGGGACGCACGTAACGTGCGCACGAGCGGCGTACACGCAGCTGTAGGCTCCGCGAGCGTTGCGGCGTCGAGGCAAACGCACTGTTTCGGGCTTTCGGCAGCCGCGCCGGGTCGTGGTGGCGCGATCGCCGGAGGTGGCGCCACGCCAAGAGCGCGCGGCAGTGCACAGAAACGCTTACAGAAATTCACGAACAGAATCAGTGAAGCGGTGGCATAATTTCGGCACCGACTTTGGGCCGTTCGTTTCCGTCGCTTTCTTCGTCTTGAGAAGGATATTTGTTGCTTTCCGGCGTGCTCTCTGCTCCGTCCATCCAGGAGGGAGGGAGGGAGGGATGAGGCAGCAGCATCGCACAGAGACTGTTGCCTGCACGTCGTCCTCCCACCGATTTTCAGTTGGTTCTTTCATCATCATTCATTCCTACATTGCGTCGTCATCTACGTACATCACATTTTTTCTGAAGAAAAATCTTTCCTTTTTTCATGTACAGTGAGAGCGACAACACTTTTTTTTTAAAAGGAGCGTACATTAATATCATGAAGATACCAATTACACCCAGCCTCAGCAACAACGCAAAGCCCCAGCGGCTCACGGATGCACACAACCCAGAAAAAAAGAAGAATTACAAAAAAAAGAAATGTCCCGCTAAAGTGATCTATTCCTTGTAGCAGCAAACCTAACACCATCAGAACAGCACCAGAGGTCCAGCTTCTCCAAAACCGACGCAACCAAGAAGAAAACAGTGCATAAGCATCGTCGTCACCCGATTATAGATCATAGGCTTTCGCCCTGGAGAAAATCCTTACTTACAAAACAATGCCTTCAACAAGGCCATTGCCAGGCACAACTAAATAAAGCCAGACCTTAGATTTTCACCCTGCAAGATAAGAATTTGAACTTCTCATGTGCTAACGCCCCACGTACGCTGCCTCAACTCACAAAACACCAAGCCGGTTTCTCAACGCCACAAGGACTCAAACCACCATTGCTAGTCCTCATATCGCGGTTGTCCTGACATTCTCCGCATCTGACTTCACCATAGATCAACAAAGACGTGTCCCATGATGGTAACAGATAGCAGAGCTTCGCAACGCTCCCTCTGAAACCAAACGGTCAGAAAAAACACGCGTGCGCGCGACCGAATTCAATTTGATCCAGCAATCTCCAGTCATGAGGCGCCCAAGGGAGTTCGCCCGAGGAGCCTTCCGGAACACGCCGCTCTAGGCCAGAAGCGGAAAGTAAGCCGATATTCGTTTTGGTGTGTGAGAAACCCAAGGACCGCCTCCATTATACTCAAGACTAGCAGGCCCCCACGCCTCCAGTCGCCATCCAGCGAGACGACATCATAGAAGAGGGCAGAACTGTGCACGGCTTCAGGGAGACGGCGAACATCAAGATCCCACAACACCTGCCTAGGTTGGGTCAATTGGTCCATATCAAAGTCCACGAGAGGCCCAGATTGCAAACCCAAACGCCCACCAACGTGATCGGAATGGCCACCTGCGGCACGCCGCCATCTCCTCACCGCCCTCCCGCTGAAGGACATCAGGCCCCGACGGGTAGGCCGCGCCGCCCTTGCCCTCCGCCTGCGCCCCACCTCCTCCCATGAGACGCCACCGAGAGCACCTCCTGCCCACGTCGAATGGACGGGACAGGCGCCGCCGCTGCCGCCGCAATCGACGGTACCAGCGGTGGCCAAAGATCGCAGCTTGGGTGTAGACTAGGGTTTTGGGGGGAGGGTGCCTCCGGAGCCGCTCGAGAGGGGAGCGGCTCGGGAGGGGAGGACCGGGTTATGTGCCGGATGCCGAGCGACAACACCTGAATGGACGGAGGGATTGACGAGGATAAAAGATGGATGCGTGCACCGACACGGGAACGTAGCCGTTCCGTTCGATCACTTGGCCCGTGGCGGAGTACGAACAAGCAGTGACTGTAACAGACTAAGGCCTTGTACAATGTAAGGTGCTTAGGACAAGTGCTTAGCAAAATAAATAAAGTTTTTTTTAAGCACCAGTGCTTATCTCTATATGAGGGGTGCTTAATTAAGCGTCTGCTCTATGCAAATAAGCACCGGTGCTTCAGGAAAACCGGTTTATTTGTCTAAGCATCTCCCCTAAGCGGTTGTACCGATCGGCCCGCCGGCGGCAGGACGTACGCAGCGTACACACGAGCCGGCGTTCCAGGCAAACGCGCCAGGTCAGGTTGTCGCGGTGGCGTAGGCGTGGGATCAACGGAGACACGACCGCCACGCGAAGACGCGCGGCGATTTCCTGGAGCACGTATGATACGTTGCCTGCTTGATTTTCCCCATAATTTGGCGTGTCTCGACGCCGGCACGCATGCTCCACCTGGCCAACCGAATGCATTTGAGGTCTGTCTGGTTGCCTGCACAACACTCGGCCAGGCTCTAGAGGTGTAATTTTGAGTCGTTTGGTTACCCGCGCGTGTATCTGTGCCGCACACTACTCAAAGCAACTCAGGGTCTAACCTTGGAGGAACGGCCGAATAAATCGTTCCCGCTCGTCAGGCCCGATCGAGCGCAAGGACGGCAGGCGGCACGCAGTCACGGACGGGAGACACCATGTTGTGTTTTTTAAGCCACGCCATGAATTTCCTCATCCATGTCTCACTGCTCACTCTCCCCTCTCTCCATTGCCACTCTCTCTCACTGGGGCGGCATCGGGCATCGGCAGGTCGAAGATCTAAACGGCGACCAATGGCTTCATCACCCTTTTGTCAATGGCGGTAATCCCTTATCTGCCCGATTTGGGGATCCATGTAGGCATCAATTTAGACTTGGATGCTTCGATTTGGGTGTGCATTTGGGTTTAGGATCATATTTAGGATTTCATACACCTCGATTAGGGTGTGGATATGGGGTTAGATTTCGGTGTCAATATAGGACTCGATTAACGGTTCATAGGGCTCAAATTGGTATGTATGATGTTCTTGTTGTTGTGGTAGATGCACATATTTTTCATGATTAGTCCATGATAGTTTGTTACATGCATTGACCTTGTTCAATTTGATTAGCATGACAAGAGCTCCAAGGCAAAGTTCTTGGTAAGGGCAGTGCCTCGCAGAGGCATCAGAGGAGGCCAACAAAATCCAGCCATTTTCATGAGTCCAACTCACTTCTTCAAGGTGATTCTACTACCGATCCCAAATGGCTTCATAAACACATGGATACCTTCCAACAGGAAATCAAACTCAGGAAGAAGACCGACTTCACCTAGAAGGTCAAGCTCCGGGAGATCAGCGAGAGACTAGCCATGGATCAAGGGTTGGCCGGCTTCGCCGTTGCTCACTAGCTCCAGATCGGCTATGTCCTCGACCTTTTCGGAGCAGAGGTGGTGGCCTCGTGCGCCTCACACGACAAAGCACTTGCCTTGATCCCCCCAAGTTTAATGTGTTTTTGTTAGTCCATCGGTCTATGACAATCTACTTATAACCATGTTGTCATTATTATGACTATGCTTGTTAATGTAGTGTGACAGATTGTTCAAATTGCTATGCTCTGTCTATGTGTGTGCGTGCGTGCATCGTGTGTGTTAGTAGTCTGACCACTCGAACAAGAGGTTAGCACATCGCATGCCTTGAGCGTAACCAAACAGCAGGGTGTTGCATCTTAGGTGCCACATGCTTGCAATCAAACGGCGCGCTCGTTGTTCGCCTCTAATGCAGGCTGAGTTTTTATGGATAACCAAGCTAGATGTAGAATATGATTTTTGGCAATGCATTAGCTCGGCCTCAGTGAACCGGGCCACAGATGCAAGGAGAGCAAAGTCCATACGTGTAAACAACAGACCCTTGGTTACCACGGAAACCAAACCTAGCGTGTTTTACATGGTTTCTCAAGGAAAACAAAAGAGGAAGAGGGAGGGAGGCTAAGGCTACCTGCTCCATCAAACATTAGCGTTTGTGCTTGTGCGCGTGAGTTGTTCCTTTTGTTGGATTCCATTCCATCGATTGCAAAACAAAGCAACCTCATCAGACAAAAAAGGGTTACATGGATTGGACTGGTTAACTGACTCTGATCTGTGGATTGTGTCAAGGATTACTTACCTCGTATGCATGCATGGATGAATGACCGTTGTTTCGTGGTCGTTTTCAGGGGTTAATTGACAGGAGCGGAACTATTCCTCTGTCTAATCGTAAGCACGTAAAAAGGCAAATGGCAAGATCATGTGATATTTACCTCATAACTAATTCCAGATAAATCTTTTTTTTGGAACTCAATTCCTGATA